>NW_012114744.1:3689170-3708346 GCF_000951035.1 Colobus angolensis palliatus | reverse complement strand
TTAAATTTTTCCCTTTATATTTTGCATATTAATAAAAGCTGCTTGTCTGAAGGGTCCAGCAATGAACTGACTCATGGAAGAATGCAATATCCACATTCTGATGATTTTATCCCCCCTTACCTCAACCAATCAACAACCCCAACTCTCCAGCCCCTCACCTTCCACAATCCTCTTAAAGATCCTTGAGCAGCACCCCTTAAGGAGTCAGATTTGAAGCTTGAGGATCCCTCCTATCTCCTTTCTTGGTAGCCTTGTAGTTATTATACTCTTTCTCTGCTGCAATCTCCACTGTCTCAGGATATTGATATGTTTCTGCACAGTGGGCATACAATCTGACAGTTTTGTAACAAACATATAATCTGAACCTCTAGCCTATGAAGAAACACTTTTCTTAGCCATCCTACAAAGTCCATAACATTTATTGACTTCCTATTATGAATGAGGCTCAATGCACAGCTCTGAGGATTCAGAGGTAAATATGGAATGAATAAATATGGATAAATATGGAATAAGAGGAGATAATCTAATTGGAAAACAAACTAATGGAAAAGACAATGTTGAAATCATAATGCAAAAGATGCTATAGCCATCATAATTACTGATAATGGAAAATTATATCATTGTAATTGAAACATTTATTACATGTTTACAATGTGCAAGGCACAATGTCAAAGCAATTTGCAAGTATTCATTCACTGAATCTTCTATGAGACAAGTACTATTATTATAAATATCTTATTTTGCTGATAAGGAATGGGAGGTTGAGGAAGTTAAGGATATCCAGCAAATAAAGGACAGACTATATGATCAAACCCAGTCTGAGGCTTGGACTATCAAACATGCTGCTGTTCTGCCAACGAGTAAGATGTCTATGGAAGCCTAGGGCAATGGAAGGGGAGAAAAAAAAATATCCAGTTTCTTTTCTCAGTTCTCATAAGTTCTTAGCTGGGATACCTCTGTAACAAAAGACAGATTAATGAAAGGGAAAGGTTTACAAATTTATTAATGGGCTTATGGACATGGAGGTCATACTACAAGGTATGAGGCTCAGAGGAGGGGTCAAATAACTGAAGTTTTCGTTATACCCTCAGGTTACAGAAAGAATAGAGGCTTGGAGGTCCTGGGGACAGGAAAAGGTGGTATCACAGGTTATGGAAGAGTAAAGGGAAGAAAGTGTGTCAAGCAAAGGCTGTCTTGTAATGCACATGAAAATATTTTAGGTAATCTCAGAGCTGCCTTCAAAAAGAATAGATGGTAGCTTTTGGTAAAGGCTTCTCTGTCAGACCTTTAAAAGTGTGAGACTTTGAGTCTCTTTTTTCTGTGAGTTAACCTTTCCTAGATCCAAGGGGGACCTCAGAGAAAACCTGTTTTCATCTGTTGTTTACTTCATTTCACTAATGTAGATTTCCTGTACGGATGCAAATTTCCCACAAAACAGGCAGCTTTTCAGGGCTGTGTTTATGTTTTGCGGTCCCTCTGAATACCCATATTAAAACATGCCAAATAAGTATATTTTAGGGTAAAATATTCTGGTTTTCTTCACAAGGGTACTTAGAATCAACTGGGGTATGGGAAAGGTTTTCTGGGAAGAGGGTATTCCGGGAAGTAGGAACAGGGAGCAAGAGTGTGAGGTATGAAGTAGTCTGAGGTATCCGTCTCATTAATACAGCATGAACTATGAGTTAGCTGGTGAGTTGAGTGAGGTTGGGGGCCTAGATGGATCGGGGGGGTTTGGATGTTTTACCTTTTTCTTGTAGGCTACAGAGAACCTGTAACAAAATTTCTAATAGGGGAGTAAATAATATATTTGCATTAAGAGAGATCTTCTCAGTAACTATGTTTTAGCAGCATGGGGAACAGTTTGAAGTAGGCAAGACTGGAAGTGTCAGAGGCTTTGAATCAGAGCAACTCCATCTTCAATAGGTGCTGGATAAAATAAGGCTAAACCTACTGGTTGCATCCCCAGATGGTTAAGACATTCTAAGTTGCAGGATGATGGCACAAGATACAGGCCATAAAGACCTTGCTGATAAAATAGGTTGTATTAAAGAAGCTGCCTAAAACCCACCAGAACCAAGATGGTAACCAGAGTGAGCTCTGGTCATCCTCACTAATACACTCCCACCAGCACCATGACAGTTTATAAATGTCATGGCAATGTCAAGAAGTTACCCTGTATGATCTAAAAAGGGGAGGAATGAATAATCCACTCATTGTTTATCATATAATAAAGAAATAACCATAAAAATGGGCAACCAGAGGCTCTGTCTATGGAATAGTCATTCTTTTATTCCTTTACTTTTCTAATAAACTTGCTTTCACTTTACTTTATGGACTCACCCTGAATTCTTTATTATGGAAGATCCAAGAACCCTCCCTTAGGGTCTGCATCCAGACCCCTTTCCAGTCACAGAAGGATAAGATGAGAGCTGAATAGGACCAACAGCAGAAGACAGTGTTGTTAACTTTGGATTGTATAGCCTAACACAATGTAAGTGCTAAGGATATGTTAAACTTTCACACTTCTCCTTCAAATAGCCCAGCCCTTAAGTGATATGCCATTAGTCTAAATATCATGCATTTCCTCCCCCACCCCCCAATCAATATAACATAAATCTAGCATAGGGATTAGATAATTCTTTCAAGTAAGCAAAAGATATTAGATATGTATTTTATCATATTTCCAGACCACAGAGAAAAGTAGAAAATTCAGATGCCCAACACCCCAGTCCATTTTCTCAATGCTGGTGCCTGCCTCCTCAGCAACTAACAAAGCTCCCAAACTCACGGGCACTAGGATGCTGGGGAAATGACTAACACAAAAGGGAGTTGGAAAATTAAAGTGCTAGATAAATATTAATACAAATGATTACATAAAATTCTGTATATTAAATATTTATATTTACCATCTGTTTGATCATTCAAGTTGTTGCTTACAAGATTGGCAGAAAAATGAAAAAACTAATTATTTAATCAGTATGTGAACACCATAACAGAGGCCTTGGAATTAAAAATACAAAAATGCTGCAGTCAGAGAGAATCCCTTTATTTTTGAAATTCTAAAACTACTTACATGTTAATAGCATCTCTGGACTCTATTAAAGGTCAAATAAAACTGTGAAGAAAAGCTCTCTTTTATACATATATTTGTTTCCTTTTATTTATGACAGCAAAGTTTTCATTAGCAACACAAGAATGCATTCTCAAGAATGGATTCCTTTCACACAGTCTTGTTTTTTAAAGCATCAGCCTTAAGTAACTAAATATAATTGTTTACCTTTTTTATATGACACAATAAAAATCATCTAAGCTATTAACTTTTAGAAATATAATTTGACCTAAGTACTGACTGGTTTCTCATTACTTTAAAAGTATATTTTGGCCAAAAAGGTGATTACCACAATTGCATTATTTTAGATAGTTCTATGGTCTGAATGTTGGTGTTTCCACAAATTCATAGGATGCAACCTAAAACCCAACGCAATAGAATTAAGAGGTGGGGCATTTGGGATGAGATTAAGTTATGAGGGCTCCTCTCTGATAAATTTTGGTACCCCAATAAAAGAGGCTCAAGGGATCTCCCTTGCCCCTTCCACCATGTGAAGTCACAGTTAGAAGGCGCCATCTTATGAGGCAGACAGCAAACCCTCATCAGACATGAAATCTGCTGAAACCTTGATCTTGGACTTCCCTGCCTCTAGAACTGTGAGCAGTAATTTTCTGTTCCTTATAAATTACATAGTCTAAGGTATTTTCTTATCTAGTAGCTCAAGTGGACTAAGATAGAGAGATTTTCTAATGTATATCTATCTTTATTGTTTGTCTTAAATTATTATTCCTGTTTTTTATATATAACTCCTTCCACTAAGATTCTTTAATATTTTTTGTCACTGGATGATAACATGCCAAATAAAATGTGTGCTAGTTTAATGTTTTCAGATAGTTAACAAAATAGGTTATGTTTAATGCTTAACACCAAAGTATCCACATATTAATAATTCCCTAGATATATCAGGTTTCTGTAATAAAACATCCAATTGATAGGCTATGATTTTTATTTTTTATTTATATTATTATTCTGTGTCACACCTACAACATGTTCACTAGCTCCAAATCAAGGACAGGATAGCCTCAGTGAATAATTATTAATAAATATACTGAATCTGATTTCAGTGAAGCACTAGGTAAAATATTCCTGTCTTCTTTCTGTGTGTTTATTACTCTTTACTGAAATACAACCTGTCAAAACCTAGAAGCAGCAGTAGAAAAACAATAGGAATCTCCTCCTCTCTGGGCAGGGCATCTCTGAGAAAAAGGCAGCAGCCCCAGTCAGGGTCTTATAGATAAAACTCCCATTTCCCTGGGACAGAGCACCTGGGGGAAGGGGCAGGTGTGAGCACAGCTTCAGCAGACTTAACTGTTCCCGCCTGCTGACTCTGAAGAGAGAAGCAGATCTCCTGGCACAGTGCTTGAGCTCTGCTAAGGGACAGACTGTCTGCTCAAGTGGGTTCCTGACCCCTGTGCCTCCTGATGGGGAGACACCACCCAGCAGGGGTTGACAGATACCTCATACAGGGGAGTTCCAGCTGGCAACTGGCGGGTGCCCTGCTGGGATGAAGATTCCAGAGGAAGGAGCAGGCAGCAATTTTTGCTGTTCTGCAGCCTCCGTTGGTGATACCCAGACAAACAGGGTCTGGAGTGGACCTCGAGCAAACTCCAGCAGACCTGCAGAAAAGGGGCCTATTAGAAGGAAAACTAACAAATAGAAAGCAATAGCATCAACATCAACAAAAAGGATGCCCATGCACAAACCACATCCGAAGGTCACCAACATCAAAGACCAAAGGTAGATAAATCCATGAAGATGAGGAAAAACCAGCAAAAAAAAGGCTGAAAATTCCAAAAACCAGAATGCCTCTTCTCCTCCAAAGGATTACAACTCCTCGCCAGCAAGGGAACAAAACTGGACAGAGAATGAGTTTGACGAATTAACAGAAGTAGGCTTCAGAAGGTGGGTAATAACAAACTCCTCCAAGCTAAAGGAGTAAATTCTAACATAAGGCAAGGAAGCTAAGAACCTTGATAAAAGGTTATGGGAAGTGCTAACCAGAATAACCAGTTTAGAAAAGAACACAAATGACCTGATGGAGCTGAAAAACATAGCATGAGAACTTCATGAACAAGTATCAACAGCTGAATCTATCAAGCAGAAGAAAGGATATCAGAGATCGAAGATAAATTTAATGAAATAAAGCATGAAGACAAGATTAGGGAAAAAAGAATGAAAAGAAATGAACAAAGCCTCCAAGAAATATGGGACTATGTGAAGAAACCAAACCTACATTTGATTGGTGTACCTGAAAGTGACAGAGAGAATGGAAAGACACAGACTGGCAAACTGGATAAAGAGTCAAGATCCATCAGTGTGCTGTATTCAGGAGACCCAACTCATGTGCAAAGACACACATGGCTTCAAAATAAAGGGACAGAGGAATAATTACCAAACAAATGGAAAGCACAAAAAAAACAGGGGTTGCAATACTAGTCTCTGATAAAACAGACTTTAAACCAACAGAGATCAAAAGAGACAAAGAAGGACATTACATAATGGTAAAGGGATCAATGCAACAAGAAAAGCTAGCTATCCTAAATATATATGCACCCAGTACAGGAGCACCCAGATTCATAAAGCAAGTTCTTAGAGACCTACAAAGAGACTTAGACTCCCACACAATAGTAATGGGAGACTTTAACACCCCACTGTCAATATTAGACAGATCAACAAGACAGAAAATTAACAAGATATTCAGGACTTGAACTCAAGTCTGGAACAAGTAGACCTGATAGACATCTCCAGAACTCTCCACCCCAAATCAACAGAATATACATTCTTCTCAGCACCACATCACACTTATTCTAAAACTGACCACATAATTGGAAGTAAAACACTCCTCAGCAAATGCAAAAGAACAGAAATCGTACCAAACAGTCTCTCAGACCATGCTACAATCAAATTAGAACTCAGGATTAAGAAACTCACTCAAAACCGCACAACTACATGGAAACTGAACAACCTACTCCTGAATGACTACTGGGTAAATAATGAAAAGCAGGCAGAAATAAAGATGTTCTTTGAAACCAATGAGAACAAAGACACAATGTACCAGAATCTCTGAGACATTTTATGCTGCCAGCATCATCCTGATACCAAAACATGGCAGAGACACAACAAAAAAGGAAAATTTCAGGACAATATCCTGGATGAACATCAATGCGAAAATCCTCAGTAAAAATACTGGCAAACTGAATCCAGCAGCACATCAAAAGTCTTATCCACCAGGATCAAGTCAGCTTCATCCCTGGGATGCAAGGCTGGTTCAACATATGTAAATCAATAAACGTAATGCATCACATAAACAGGATCAATGACAAAAACCACATGATTATCTCAACAGATGCAGAAAAAGCCTTCAACAAAATTCAACAGCCCTTCATGCTAAAAACTCTCAATAAACTAGGCATTGATGGAACGTATCTCAAAATAATAAGAGCTGTTTATGAAAAAAGCACAGCCAATATCATACTAAATGGGCAAAAACTGGAAGCATTTCCTTTGAAAAACGGCACAAGAGAAGGCTGCCATCTCTCACTATTCCTGTTCAACATAGTAGTTCTGGCCAGGGCAATCAGGCAAGAGAAAGAAATAAAGGGTATTCAAATAGGAAGACAGGAAGTCAAACTGTCTCTGTTTGCAGATGACATGATTGTATATTTAGAAAACTCCATCGTGGCTTGACGCTGTGGCTCATGCCTGTAATCCCAGCACTTTGGGAGGCCGACGTGGGCAGATCATGGGGTCAGGAGATTGACAGCATCCTGGCTAACACGGTGAAACCCCATCTCTACTAAAAATACAAAATATTAGCCGGGCATGGTAGTGGGTGCCAGTAGTCCCAGCTACTCCAGAGGCTGAGGCAGGAGAATGGCATGAACCCAAGAGGAGGAGCTTGCAGTGAGCCGAGATTGCGCCACTGCACTTCAGCCTGGGTGACAGAGCAAGACTCCATCTCAAAAAAAAAAGAAGAAGGAAACCCCATCGTCTCAGCCCAAAATCTTCTTAAGCTGATAAGCAACTTCAGCAAGTCTCAGGATACAAAATTAATGTGCAAAAACCACACGCATTCCTATACACCAACAACAGACAAACAGAGAGCCAAATCATGAGTGAACTCCCATTCACAATTGCTACAAAGAGAATAAAGTACCTAGGAATACAACTTACAAGGGATGTTGAGGACCTCTTCAAGGAGAACTACAAACCACTGCTCAAGGAAATAAGAGATGACATAAACAAATGGAAAAAACATTCCATGCTTATGGATAGGAAGAATCAGTATCGTGAAAATGGCCATATTGCCCAAGGTAATTTATAGATTCAATGCTATTCCCATCAAGCTACCATTGACTTTCTTCACAGAATTAGAAAAAACTACTTTAAATTTCATATGAAACCAAAAAAGAGCCCATATAGCTAAGGAAAAAGAACCAAGCTAGAGACATCACGCTACCTGACTTCAAACTACACTACAAGCCTACAGTAACCAAAACAGCTTGTTACTGGTTCCAAAACAGATATATAGACCAATGGAACACAACAGAGGCCTCAAAAAAAACACCATGCATCTACAACCATCTGATCTTTGACAAACCTGACAAAAACAAGAAATGGGAAAGGATTCCCTATTTAATAAATGGTGTTGGGAAATCTGGCTAGCCATATGCAGAAAACAAACTGAAGCCCTTCCTTACACCTTATACAAAAATTAACTCAAGATAGATTAAAGATTTCAGTGTAAGACCTAAAACCATAAAAACCCTAGAAGAAAACCTAGGCAATACCATTCAGGACATAGGCATGGGCAAAGACTTCATGACTAAAACACCAAAAGCAATGTCAACAAAAGTCAGAATTGACAAATGGGATCTAATTAAACTAAAGAGCTTCTGCACAGCAAAAGAAACTATCATCAGAGTGAACAGGAAACCTAGAGAATGGGAGAAAACTTTTGTAATCTATCCATCTTACAAAGGGCTAATATCCAGAATCTATAAGGAACTTAAACAAATTTACAAGAAAAAAACAACCCCATCAAAAAATGGCAGACGATATGAACAGACACTTCTCCAAAGAAGACATTTATGTGGCCAAAAAACATGAAAAACAGCTCATCATCACTGGTCATCAGAGAAATGCAAATCAAAACCACAATGAGATACTATCTCACACCAGTTAGAATGGTGATCATTAAAAAGTCAAGAAACAGCAGATGCTGGAGAGGATGTGGAGAAATAGGAATGCTTTTACAGTGTTGGTGGGAGTGTAAATTAGTTCAACCATTGTGGAAGACAGTGTGGCGATTCCTCAAGGATCTAGAACTAGAAATACCATTTGACCCAGCAATCCCATTACTGGGTATATACCCAAAGGATTATAAATCATTCTGCTATAAAGATACATGCACATGTGTGTTTATTGCAGTGCTGTTCACAATAGCAAAGACTTGGAACCAACTCAAATGCCCATCAATGATAGACTGGATAAAGAAAACGTGGCACAGGCCGGGCGCAGTGGCTCAAGCCTGTAATCCCAGCACTTTGGGAGGCCGAGATGGGCGGATCACGAGGTCAGGAGATCGAGACCATCCTGGCTAACACGGTGAAACCCCGTCTCTACTAAAAAATACAAAAAACTAGCCGGGCGAGGTGGTGGGCGCCTGTAGTCCCAGCTACCTGGGAGGCTGAGGCAGGAGAATGGCGTGAACCTGGGAGGTGGAGCTTGCAGTGAGCTGAGGTCAGGCCACTGCACTCCAGCCCGGGCGACAGAGCGAGACTCCATCTCAAAAAAAAAAGAAAACGTGGCACATAGACACCATGGAATACTATGCAGCCATAAAAAAGGATGAGTTCATGTCCTTTGCCAGGACATAGATGAAGCTGGAAACCATCATTCTCAGCAAACCAACACAGGAACGGAAAACAAAACACCGCATGTTCTCACTCATAAGTGGGAGTTGAACAATGAGAACATATGGGCACAGGGAGGGGAACATCACACACCAGGGCCTGTTGGGGGTTGGAGGGCAAGGGGAGGGATAGCATTAAGAGAAATACTGAATGTGTATGATGGGTTGATGTGTGCAGCAACCACCATGGCACATGGATACGTATGTAACAAACTTGCCCGTCCTGCACATGTATCCCAGAACTTAAAGTATAATAAAAATAAAAAATAAAAATAAAAGAAAAAGAAAAAGAAAAACAGTAGGAATCAATGACCTGAAGTGTCAGGAAATTGCATCTACAACCACTGAATACTCACCAAATGCACCAGCCTGTTAAGACCACAAGACTACATGGAAATTTAAAATGGGGAAATCCAGATTTCAGAGCCTAGAAACCACTAAGTACGTTGTTGTGACTCAGAAGACAATGCCCCAAAATGAAGGCCTCAAAGCAAAATTTTCTCTGACCTTCCCCTGTCCTCCCCTTAGTCCCATGATCCCCCAAGCCTAGCCATAGAAACTAGAATCTTCTTCCCAAGGTGGGTCATAGGACACAGATCCCTTTTTCACAAAGCCAGCTATAAAAGCTAAAAATATTATTCTAACTTTCCTTCCACCTTTATGTTTACAAACTGACCATAGAAAAATTATCTGATCTGCCTTGTTTTACTATAGTTACAAGAACCCCATTCCAGAGAGGGTTCTGCCTCACACCCAGATGGAAGAAACGCATGCTCAGGGAGGCCAAGAAGAATCTGGCTGGGTTTCCCCAAACAGTCTATTAGCATTTTTGCTCAATCATATTTCTACACAGCTGTCTATACTTTGTTAAACCTAAATATAAAAATGGACAATTTCCCCTGTATCTTTGGGGGTCCTTATTCTGCAGGCTCCTGTGTCACGTAAAACTATGATCAAAATAAATGTATATGCCTTTTCTCCTATTAATCTGCCTCTTGTCAGTGATTTTCAGCAAACCTTCGAAGGGCAAAAGGGAAATTTTCTTTTGGCCCTGACAATGGCTTCAGAGTAAATCTGAATCACAAACAGAGCAAGCCAATCCCCAGCAAATGCAACAACTGAAAGTCAGTAGAAAGAACTGGGTTATTACCAGGAAGATGAGCAGAAAGGAAATCAGGGGAAGTGATCAAATATCTTGTAAACTCCCCAAGAACAGGAGTACGTGGAGCAACTCTACTAGCAATTTCAAGCAGATGGGAAGGTGAAGAAAATGTCAGACACACTAACAAGAGTAATGCTTATTTAGAGATGATTGTTTAACTCAACTGGCAGCACCAGAGGCAGAACATTCAGACAGCTTGGCCTTTCGATTTCCTGTCCCAGCCTTTTCAGAAAGTTCTTGTCCACGGTTCTCTTAAGTAAATTCATAACAAACTTAACATTTTACCCATTTCTGTATCTAAAAAAGAAAAAATGCCAACTCAATAGATAACTTACTGTCATCTTAGCTGAGTAATATAAAAACACAATAAAACCGACTAATGTAGCAAAAAATGCTCACTACAAAGGCTGAAAATATCCTGAAAATTTATTCAAATTTGCATAAGCATTATTCTTTTTTCTGCAGCCCTCATGAAAAACTTTTTTTCATTACCTATGTAAAAACTTTATAAGCAATGGTAAATGAAAATTCAAGTTTATTGTTCCCCTACTAAATGCCAGAAACTGTTCAAGGTGCTTTACATATGTTATGCCATTTAAGTGTTCTTACATTACAACTATGAGCAGACTTTCTCTCACTACACTGAATCTAGGAGACAATATTTTGCAACAGTTTATGGTACAAGAGAGACTGGAGGTCATAATTACTGTAGACACTTTTATTTGGCAATAGACAACTCATACTCATTTCCTGTTTCAGTTGCAAGTTATTCTCTTGCTTTGTTTAACTGTTACTCCCTATGGTTTTGGCAAGATGATACAAAACTAAGTAATATCATTAATCTCAATTCATGACAAGTTATTTCAACCTATACTAACATGACTATTTTACATTTAGCTGATAAGAAACGATAGCTTCTAAACACTCCAGAAACAAGAGTAAGGAGTTAGTTAATAATGTACAGTTTGCCAGGATTTGGACAACAGAAGATACATAAATACAGAGAAAGTTCAGCCATCAGTTAACTGATCCACATGACACAACCCATCTGTGAAGGAAGAAGACTTTCATTCTTTACTACTTAGGTTCAATGGGTTAGCTATGAACATACTATGTAATTCTTTGCTGTAATAAAAATAGCCCCTTATATTTTCTCCATTTTTGAGAGAATGAACTTTCCTAGAGATAAAAAGAGTGAATCAGAAACCAGAGTTGACTGACCTTATTTTCAACTGTGTCACTCATAAGATATATGGATGAGAGTCATTTCATTACTTAGCATTCTTGTTTATTTAATTGTAAAATGTGAACAATGACACCTCACAATCACAATGGGCAAAAAATTCTTATTTTCTTTTTTACCAGACATTGATTTTTTCTAAGGCATACAGATTCTGCATAAATTGTTCCTCAAGTAAGAAGGCAGGACAATTAAAGAGAGTTGTTCATAAGCCATAAATTTCAAAACATTCAAAACCAACTCTTCGTAGTCTCATGTGGTCCTGTACATAGCTTATCTCTACCTTCCAAATGCCTTGTGTTAACATTAGAGCTCCATTTTATTCTGAGTCTTTAACATAAATTTTCTTCCTTCACCCATGCAGATCATAAAGTACAGGGAGACAGTTCAGAACACTCCCTTAGGGTAAATGCTCAGGAGAACATTTACCAGTTCTTAGGTTGTCAAAAAGGCATTGTTGTCAGCAAAATGTACAGTAAAGTCTGAAGATAAGTTCAAGGTTCAGTTACTATAGTGGCTTTAAGGGATTTTAGGAAAATGTCAATACTAATATGAGGTGATGCTTTATCTATTTTTGTCTAGCAAAACATCTTGATGGACCTCTTTGAACTTGAAAGATAACTACTTTATTTATACCTGTAATACTTCCCAGATTGTGGTTTGGAAAGAGAGGATAAAACAAAGCAAAACCTAAAATGTTCTATATAACTAAGAAAGAAAAATGTGACATTTTTGAGAATAGCACAAGACAAACGGGATCATAGGAAAACAAAACAAGGCCCCACAATATGATGGGAGGATGTGGGCATCCAGAGGGACATGGCAAGTGAGAAAGCCATGCATTAACTGATGGCAGGAAGTTTCTAAGAACAGTGACAATATTTTAGTTGAACAGTGATTAATATTTTAGTTTTTTTCCAGGCTCTCTGCAGTCACCAAAACTTCAATGAAAGATTGCCAGATGCAACAATCATGTAGTGGAACTATAGAAAAGTGAAGGAAGAGAGATGTAGTCCAGCATGAGATGAAGCCAAGCAAGAAAAAAAGACAGCAGCAGCAAATTCTCAGAGTAACAGCTAAGACAAGAGAATTCGCATTGACTGAAATGGATGGAAGGTGATATGATTAGGCTTTGTGCTGCTTTAAAGATATATAAAATGTGGAAGTGACTTTGAAATGGGTAACAGGCAGAGGTTTGTATTCCTAGAGTCTTGGAGGACTCAGAAGACAAGAAGACGTAGGAAAGCTTGGAACTTCCTAGAGACTCATTGAATGGCTTTGACCAAAATGCTGATAGTGATATGGACAATACAGTTCAGGCTGAAGTGATCTCAGTGGAGATAAAGAACTTGTTGGGAACTGGAATAAAGGTGATTCTTGCTATGCTTTAGCAAAGGTAACCTCTTCTCCCCATTATCCAAGAATTAGCAAAAGGGTCATTTTGCCCCTGCCCTAGAGATCTGTGGAGTTTTGAACTCAAGGGAGATGATTTAGGGCACATGGCAGAAGAAATTTCTAAGCAACAAAGCATTCAAGATGTGACTCAGGTGCTCTTAAAATCATTCAGTTTTATGTATTAACAAAAAGATGACTTCGAATTGGACTTTATGTTTAAAGGGGAAGCACAGCATAAAAGTTTAGAAAATTTGCAGCCAGACAATGCAATAGAAAAGAAAAACCTATTTGCTGAGGAGAAATTCAAGTCAGCTGCAGAAATTTGCATAAGTAATGAGGAGTCAAATGTTAATCTCCAAGACAAGTGGAAAAATGTGTCCAGGGCATGTCAGAAAAATTCATGACAGGCCCTCCCATCACAGGACCAGAGGTTCAGGAGGAAAAAAGTCTCATGGGTCGTGACCAGGGCCTTGCTGCTTTGTGCAGTTTTGGGACTTGGCATCATGCATCCCAGCTGTGGCTAAAAGGGGCCAATGTATAGGTCAGGTTTCAGAGGGTGCAAACCCTAATGCTTGACGTTTCCACATGGTGTTGAATGTGCAGGTACACAGAAGTCAATAATTAAGATTTGGGAACTTCACCTAGATTTCAGAGGATGTAAGGAAATGCCTGAATATTGAGGCAAAGTTTTCTGCAGGGGTGGAGCCCTTATGAAGAACCTCTGCTAGGACAGTACAGAAGGAAATGTGAGGTCAAAGCCCCCACTCAGAATCCACACTGGTGCACTGCCTAGTGGAGCTGTGAGAAGATGGCCACCATCCTCTAGACCCCAGAATGGTAGATCCACCAACAGCTTGCACTGTGTGCCTGGAAAAGATGCAGACACTCAATGCCAGCTCATGAAAGCAGCCAGGAAAGGGGTCATACCCTGCAAAGCCATAGAGGTGGAGCTGCCCAAGGCCATGGGGGCCCACCTTTTGCATCAGCATGACCTGGATGTGAGACATGGAGTCAAAAGAGATCATTTCAGAGCTTTAAGATTTGACTGTCCTGCTGGATTTCAGACTTGCATGGGGTCTGTAGTCCCTTTGTTTTGGACAATTTCACCCATTTGGAATGGGTGTATTTATCAAACACCTGTACCACCATTGTATCTAGGAAGTAACTAACTTGCTTTTGATGTTACAGGATCATAGGCAGAAGGGACTTGCCTTGTCTCACATAAGACTTTGGACTTGGACTTTTGGGTTAATGCTGGAACGAGTTAAGACTTTGGGGGACTGTTGGGAGGCATGGCTGATTTTAAAATGTGCAAGGGACATGAGATTTTGAAGGCGCCAGAGCAGAATGATATGGTTAGGTGTTGTGTCCCTACCCAAATCTCATCTTGAATTGGAATTCGCATAATTCCCATGTGTCAAAAGAGAGATGAGGTGGAGGTAATGGAATCAAGGGGGTGGTGTCCCCCATGCTTTTCTCATGATAGTGAGTTCTCACAAGATGTGATGGTTTTATAAGGGGCTCTTCCCCCCTCACTTGGCACTTCTCCTTCCTGACACCTTATGAGGAAGGTGCCTTGCTTCCACTTCACCTTCCATCATGATTGTAACTTTTCTGAGGCCTCCCAGCCATGCTGAAATGTGAGTCAATTAAGCTTCTTTCCTTTATAAATTATCCAGTCTTGGGTTATGTCTTCATTAGCAGTGTGGGAATGGACTAATACAGAAGGTAACCTCTTCTCCCCATTACCCAGGAATTAGCAAACATATGAGGGAGAGCACCAGTGGGCTCCTCCAGGTAGGTAGTATGGATGTCACTATACTCTTTTTGGATTTCAAACTAAAGTCAGCCCAAGAAAACTAGAGGACAGGGAGGTAGCAGGGTAATCCAGCGTGATACCATTCAGACATAGTTTATGGTTTATTTCTCCAGCAGCCATTACATTTCGATATGAACAAATTAGATTCATGAGCCATTTAATTGGAAAAAAAGTCACTTTAGATAATACACTTTCACTGCATTCCCTTCTTTGTCACATTAATTGTCCTCCAAGAAAATGGGGGTTATTCTGTAGATGATGGTTATAGTAATGAATTCCAAGTATAATTATGATAAAATCATTTGCTGTAATTTAATACATTTAGAATATCTGGTAATTAAAAGAAGAAATGAGCTAAGTTTATGTTTATCATATCAATATTAAAAGATCACAAAGAAATTGGTAATAAAAATATAGATATAGCAAATTTTGTTTCTTTTGTTTGTTTTGAGACTGGGTCTCCCTCTGTCACCGATGCTGGAGTGCAGTGGCAAAGTCATAGCTCACTGCAGCTTCAGCCTCTCAGGCTTAATCAATCCTCTCATCTCTGCCTCCTGAGTAGCTGTAACTATAGGAACACACCACCATGTCCAGCTAACTTTTGTATTTTTTGTAGAGACGAGGTTTCACCATGTTGCCCAGGTTAGTCTCGAACTCCTGGACTCAAGTGACCCACCCACCTTGGTCTCCCAAAGTACTGGAATTACAGGACAAATTTTGTTTCTTAAAAAACAATTCGAAGCATTGCAGATATATTTGCATATGCAAACAACTCATTAGTGTAGGGGGTGGGTGTAGCTGATTGTCTGGGCTGGTGGTTTACTGTATTAATTATACTGGGTTGAATAGTGTTCCCCAAAATTCAGATCCATTCAGAACCTCAGAATGTGACCTTATTTGTAAATAGGGTCTTCACACATGTAATTATTTAAGATGAGGTCATACTGGACTAGGTTGGGCCCTAAGCCAATGAGTCATGTCCTTATACAGAAGAGAGAAATTTGGACACAGGGAGACACACAGAGAGAATGTCATGCGAAAGCAGAAGCAGAGATTACAGTGATACATCTAGAAGACAGAACACCAAAGATTGCTAGCAAACACCAGCAGCTGAGAGTCATGAAACAGATTCTCTCTCAAGGTCTTCAGAAGCAACCAACCTGCCAGCTCTTGATTTCAGAATTCTAATCTCTAGAACCATGAGAGAATAAATTTCTGTTGTTTTAAGCTGCACAGTTTGTGGTACTTCATTACAGAAGTCCTAGGAAGCTAACCAATCATGAATTAATTATTTCCACCTGATATAAAGGATATTCAATAAGAATATATTTTATTAAGCTTATTTGTATAACTATAAATTTAGAATGAACTAACTTTCCTTCCTTTGAATAAATTTTGCAATTCAGTGTTTTCATTCAGATCAATGTTGTATCAATTATCCATGTTAGTAAGATTCTATTAATATTTTCAGTTTTGATGTACCTTTTTTTTCTAATGAAATGACACCCTGTTGTTTCAACTCTTGCCTACTGCCTTTCAGATGAATTTTCAGATAATAGAGATCTAGAAATCAAAGCAAGAGACTGTCACCTACTTATCTTTCTAGGACTATTTTATTTCTGGTTTAATTATTATGGAAGTCACCCTTTAAATCCCTGATTCAGTAATCAAATGAGTTCCTCAGGATAACAGCGTTTGTACATGGTATTCAGGTTGCCTACTCATTACATCTAATTTAATGATATTGGAGTGGAGGAGTCATTCCCTAATAGTGTTCAGTCACTTGCTTTCCCTGTGAAGTTGACTGAATTTAAAAACTGTTGATTAGGAGCTATTTTTTAGTCAATTCTTTAACAAGGCAAAGAACAAAGAAAGGTTCATTGACTTTTTTTGCTGTTGGTTAGTCTTTTCCCAGAGGCCATCTGTGTAAAGTGGCAATCACACAATTCCTAAAGCCTAAAATAAAAATTGTTTTTAATATTAGCATTGTCTAGCCAGTACTTTCCACCTTGCTTACATTGGAGCACACATAGAAAAGAATTGCATTCATACAACACAACAGGGTAACTGGAAAAGGACATAACTGACCCACTCACAGTACAGTGTTGTACAGTGAATCACCAGATAGGCAGGAAGCTCTTACCAGGCTTTCTATTAAAGTATTGGGAAACGCATTGCATTCTGTGTATGCTTTTTACTGTGGGCTTATTTAAATCTCTCAAATAAGATAAGTAAACTAAAAGACAATTCCCCTCTTCCTTAAATTCAGCAGCATTTGCTTATTTAATAGCATTGTCAGGATACCTATGGCATACATCAAATATAAATATCTTCATATAATTTATTTACCTTTTTTACTCTTTTAACTCAGCACATATAAGACCTTTTCTACCCTACATTTGATGAAGAGTGCAGTGACAAATCCAATGCAGGACTACAAATCTTGCATAATAAAGTCATGTAGACTCTAAATCAATCTTGCATTAAAATCATAAATCTTAACAAAGGTGCAGCCATTATAGGAATGATCCAAAACAGTTGTAAAATGTTCATTCCAAGCACCTGTGCTAACAGCTATGTGACATAATTTATCCTGCTCTTTTTATAAGCAAAGTATCATCCTTATATTTCCTTTAGAAAATATTAAAAATTAACCTTCCCTCAACCACACCAAGTTTGCATCCCCACAGAGGTCAGATAACTCACTAATTTACCTAATTTATTTATTTCTTCTAACTATATTGACTGGTTCTTATTTTGTCTTCATGACACCATGCTCAAGAGCTAGCAATGGGGGAGAAGAAAGAGGAGGACTTGAGGTATGAAGACAGAAAGGAAAGATAGATTAGATTCAAGAATAAAATCAAAATTAAACTTGAAATTCCTAATATTCTAAAATATTTATAAGGCCAGTTATATATTCCTATTCTTAAGAAAAATATATTCATAACAATCTAGTCTCCTAAAGATAAATTCTGTTTATATATATACAAATTTAAATGAATATATTCATGAAGAATATATTCATATATAGAATATATTCATGAAGAATGTATTGTTAAGAATTTTTTATAATCAAAAACATGTCCTTATGCCTGTCAGTCTTTACCTCCCTCTGGCCCTTGGTCTTCAGCAGCAATAGAAACAATAAGTACATTATTTAGTAAACTGGGGGAGAAGCAAATTGATCATTACTTTAAAACCTACCATAATGACAAAATGAAAACCGGTTAACTAAAATTAATAAAGTTAAAAGAAACAAGGTCATTTGGCTGACTGGTCACTTGGTGAACTGACTTTTGGCTTATTGACCTAGAGCTCATTTCTACATAAGCCTGGCTTTTCTAAAGAGACATTAAACAAACTTTTAATAGAAATTGGCAGGAGTCAGGTTATGCTTCGTTTATTTAGATAATGATCTTCTTGTCTGGTCCCTATTATAGCATGTTTTGATATAATCCTTATTTGGGATCTGTTTATTCTTGACATCTTTCTCTCTCCACCCAGTTATTATCTTATCACCTAGATTTTTTTTCTGTTAATTGAGAGCAGATTTACAGAGAGAATCACAATAAATAACCTTCTATCCAAATGATAGATGCAAGAAGCAGATAAAAAGGAGGGTCCGTGGACCATCCTCAACCCACCAGCACACTGGGAGAATGGGGTAGAGCTAAGGGAAGTTCATACCTTGTGCAGTGGGGAGGAGCCTGGCCTCTTCAGCTCAATTGAGGTGGCTTGGAATTCAGTCTGTGAGATGCCAGCCTGCCTGCAGGATCCCCTCTCATTCTGTTGACAGTATTTTGTTCCTTTTTTTCCTTTTCACCCAATAAATTCCTCTCTACTCAATCTTCAAGGTGTCCACATGCCTAATCTTTCCTGATTGTGTGACAAGAACCCAGTTTTAGCTGAATGGAGGAGTAAAGGTTTGCATCACCAATAGCCTAATACCTCCAAAGTCCCCAGAGAAATTATATTGCACTTAACCTATTTTATTTGAGGGTGACAGGATCCAACCATTTGGCATGTAGATCTCTGTTAACAGAACTAACATTTGTTTGCTTTTGGCATTCATCTGATCTTTGACAAACCTGACAAAAACAAGAAATAGGGAAAGGATTCCCTATTTAATAAACGGTGCTGGGAAAACTGGCTAGCCATATGTAGAAACCTGAAACTGGATCCTTTCCTTACACCTTATACTAAAATTAATTCAAGATGGATTAAAGACTTAAATGTTAGACCTAAAACCACAAAAACCCTAGAAGAAAACCTACGCAATACCATTCAGGACATAGGCATGGGCAAGGACTTCATGACTAAAACACCAAAAGCAATGGCAACAAAAGCCAAAATAGACAAATGGGATCTAATTAAACAAAAGAGCTTCTGCACAGCAAAGGAAACTATCATCAGAGTAAACAGGCAACCTACAGAATGGGAGAAAATTTTTACAATCTACCTGTTGGGGTCCGCGTGTTTCCTGAACAAAGGAATGAACACACAAGACAACACAAGACGAGACAAACGTGGCGGC
>NW_012114744.1:3659628-3687655 GCF_000951035.1 Colobus angolensis palliatus | reverse complement strand
AGGAATCCTCCTGTCTTGGCCTCCCAAAAGGCTCAGATTAGAAGTGTGAGCCACTGTGTTCAGCCTATACACCATCTTTTAAAAATACATGCATTAAAATGTTTTATAACACATCTCAATTTTCAAATCAAGATGATAAATTATAAAATGTAATTTTACAGTAGCAGAAAACAGTAGCAATATCTATTTTAAAAATGAATTCTGCATTTGAACCTAAAATAAATGACATCAATAAAATATGTAAATAAAAGATTTTCTATTATTTCTATTATGCTAGTAAATATAATTTCGATGTACCACTTGATGTGCTGAAGTTTTAACATTTGCAATCATAAAGACTAAATAAAAACTGGTTAACCAAAATTAATATACCTAAAAGAAATAAGGTCATCTGGCAAACTGGCCATTTGGTAAATTGGCTCCCACAGCTTAGTATTGTGAGGTGCTTGTAAGATCTGAAATATCACCAAAGCAGAATAAATAGCTTCTTTATCTAACCACAATAGGCAGAGGAGCGGTTTATAAAAATGCATTTCAAAATGTTCACCACCTCTTTCTCAGAATTTTGCAAACTGAACTAGCATTTTTTACCTCTTTTTTAACAGACAAAAGTTGCAGTATTTTAAATTTTAATATGTTTTTAAATTTAATGTTCAAATAAAATGATATGTTGTTCCTAGTTATATGTAACTTCTATATATAAAACAAGACATTTAAATTTTTTAATACTCAACTTTCATCTAATACCAGAATCAAAAGGGGAAAGGCCAGTACAAAGAGTTATTCTTGGGTCTGTGTTAGAAAAAAGACTTAGTTCCAACTGTGGAACTATTTCTGAGTCATGTTTTTATTATCTATCCCATAAAAATATTGTACTTATGAATATATGATGCTGACATTCCCCTGTCCACAATAACAGAAAGGGAGAACCAAGGAGAGAAATTAGATCAGGATTATGGTTTAAGTGAGGTATTTATTGAAGACAGGTCTAGGCCTAGAGTAGTAAGACTTTGGACAGGCAATCATCCAAATAAATATTCGTTAACAATGTACTTGGTTTTTATTAATGGGAGCAGTTTTAGTTAATGTTTACTACTCTAGCTGATAGGTATGAAAGAAATCCAAGTAGAAGTATGTTAAAAAATAAAGAAAAAGATATTTGATATTATTTCAATTTTCTTACATTTGTTAAGATTTGTTTTTTGGCCTAACATATGAGCTATAGTGGAGAACACTGTGCTTGAGAAGAATGTGTGTTCTGTTGCTGCTGAATGGAGTGCTCTATGTATGTCTGTTAGTCTGTTAGTTGACAGTTTAATTATAATGTGTAACATTATGAATCTCTTTGGAGTCATACTATTTGTTCTCCGGGCTTCCTGAATTAGTATTTCTATTTCCCTCCCCAGGCTTGAGAAGAAGATGGGAAAGTGCAGCCAGGGTATAAAAATGCCTCTTAAAACAAGTTGGACTATGCTAAAGGGCAGAGGAAAGGACAGTAACTGGTGGAAGATGTGTGGCCTGGGCTCTGTTTGTGCTACAGGATATACTAATGCATGAGAAAAAGAAAACATGGGTTTTCTACCCCATCTTTGCATGCGACTTGAAAGAGAGAAGAGTAGAATATTGAAAAGAAAGGCTTGAGGTCCATGATGAGGAAGGTGAGTAGAAGAGAGAATCCAGCTGATCTAAATGACTTCAAATTCCCAGGGAGAGGTACACCATAATTCAGAGTGCTAAAAGAATTTATCATCAAAATGCCATATTGTTGACACCAATTCTTAAAAACATACAAATACCCAAAGAGTAAATCTGGGAAAATGTTCTTTCAGTTGTCCAGAGTCAAAGATGGATTCTGCAGAGCCGTGAGCTCAAAATCGATGACATGCAAAATGCTAGCCTAGATCATTGAAAGCAGGGTGTGTAAATGTTTTCAAAAGGAATACAAAATCATCAAGCCCCAGCCTGTAGTCACTTAAAATAAATTGTGTAGATTTTACTTTAATTCATTCTTTGATAGAGCACTAGACTAGCAAGTCAAAAAACTGGGATACATGCTGACGAGTTTGATAAACTACACCCCACAGGCAAAATTCAGCTGGCTGTTGATTTTTGTTTAAATCAAGTGTTATCAGAATAAAGCCATGCTTATTTGTTTACACTTATTTAAGACAGTGTGGTTCTGTTCTGTCTCTCCCTTTCTCTTTCTCTCTCCCCTTTCAGTTATGGACTGAATGTTTGTGTCTCCCCCAAATGCATATGTTCAAGCCCTAACCACTAATGTGCCTGTATTTGGAAATAGGGCCTCTTAAGGAAGTAACTAAAGTTAAATGAAGTCATATGCCTAGTGCTCTGATCCAACAGGATTAGTAGCCTTAAAAGAAGAGACACCAGAGAGCTTGCTTGCTATGTCCCCTCACACTCACAAAACAAGAAAGGCCATGAGGACATAGCAAGCAGGTCTACAAGCCAGGAAGAGGCCTCACCAGGAATCGAATGGACTGGCACCTCAATCTGAGACTCCAAAACTGTCAGGAAATACATTTCTGTTTCGTAAACCAGTCAGTCTATGGTACCTTGTTGTCACAGCCCAAGCCAACTAATTCATTATTTCTCAACCAATGAAGAACTGAGGCCTCCAACCAGATTCTCAAGCCCCAGACAAGCATTCAGCTGACTGAAGGCCTGGCCAACATTTTGCCTGAAACCTCATGAAAGACCCTGAGCCAGATCACTACAACTAAACCCCTCCTAGGTTCCTGCCCCTCAGAAACTGTGTGAGAGAAGATTTTTTTGTTTAAGCTAGTAAGTTTGAGTTTTTATTTCCTATGAATCATGTTTATGAACCTTACAAATAAATCCAAGACTAGCTCATTTGTATGTCTACTCTTTCTCCCAGATCACTTGTAAATCTCAAATTGTTGAGAATAAAAATATTTAGGACATAAATTTTAAAATGCTTCAAGTCTCTTTGTCCTCCACTTTTTCTTCCACGCTGTCAGCAGTTTTTTGTTTTGTTTTGTTTTGTTTTTTTACAATACAAACTTTGCTCCCATTGCATTCCTACTTAAAATCCTCTGATAGCTCTCTATTATCTACAGTTGAAAACCCAGACTTTTCAGAAGTGCACACCATTTTCCTGCATAGCCTGACTCCACATTTTTCCCATGCATCATTCATCCTGGCTGTAACATATCCAGATTCCTGTTTTGCTTGATAATAAGCTCTCTAAGAAAAGGGACATAGTCTCATTCATTATTGTTTCTCCATGGCCCAGTATAGTGCCTGGTATATGGTTGATGCTAAATAAATTTTTCTGTTCAGCCAAAATGATCCATCTTGCTTCCTGCAAATTTTTTCCCTGTCTCCATCTACCAAAAAGCTATTATCCAATCATCACCTTTCGACCTCAGTGTCATCTCTCCTCTTGATTCCTAATCTTATGTAAATAGCATAAGGTGTTATCTACATATTATTTATACATTTATATCATATTATAAAATTATGTTTACATTCAAGTCTTCCCCAGTGGACCTAGGATACTTGTCATTGTTCGTTTTTCTGGGCCTTAAGGATTGTTGAATCAAACTGAAATCCTTAGCCTTATACCTTAAAGCTTTGGATTCAAAGATCCAAGTCACATTATGTCCTGAGTCTCCTTATATCAGCCCTCTCGACCTCACTGAGGAGAAACCCTCCAATTTAAATTCCTCATTTTCTCCCTGATTTGGGTGACACTATAATACTGTGCTTCTCCAGGTGGCATAACTCCTTAGTTTTGACTAGTTACCTTCTGTGGCTCCCCTATAAGACCATACTCCTGACTTAAATATCAACCTAGAGAACACAAGCCCAACTTATATTCTTCATTGACATTATCCCTCCTCTCAGGTTAGAGAGCCATAAGAGAATCAGAGAGCCCACTGCCCATTCCCCTGATTCCCAAGAACTGACCACTGCTTGACTTTCAGCTCATTCACTGTGGTCCACCTACCAAATTTGATATTAGATACCAGCTATAGCTGCATTAAAACTGAGCCTGTTAGTACCTTGAACAATAGGGATGTCTGGCCTTGTTCTGTGGAGAAACCAACCATTATAGTCAGACCTGCTTACGTTCAACTCTAAAGACAAGAAACAAGGCCATTTCCTCTCCTTTTTTCTTTTTATCCACCGACTCTGAGCTGCAAAAAGCACAGAAGATCGATCATGATTCACACGAAGTTATCTCAAAATTTGACAAACAAGTCTCAGCGAGGCATTTGACAAAGCCTTTTCTGGCATTATCACACATACAAAAAAAGGCAGAGATATAAGTAATATGCAGGAACAATCAAGTGGACAAATATATAGTTAAGTATTCATACCCAAATGTACTAAACAATGTGCTATGTGTCATTCTGGAGTTTTCTAGTCACATGTCACATAGCCTCAGTCTTCAGTCTTTCCCCATTTAATGTTTTAATTCCTACTTAGAATAACATTACAAACTTTATTACTTTTGTTCACATAGCCAAGTCACTGTAAATGCATTAGAGAATGGGATCATGATTCCATAAAATCTCTGAATGTTAAAATAATATACCATATATTTTCAAGATAAAATTTAATTAGAAAAATGTAAAATCCTACACTTGGATACATGTTAATGCATTATTTCAAGTTGGAGACTATGATTTAATGACAGACCTTATGAAAAGAGTAAAGGGTTTTCATTATATACAGTTCCCTAATATGTAAGTACTTTTGTTTGGCTCATGATTTAATTTGCATAGAAGAGACTCTAATACATAGCAGACATTCAGTAAATACTGCTTGAATGAAGGAGTCAGGTACAAGTTCCAGCTACTACAAAAAGCCATTAATAACTTAGGCTGAATTAATAGAAATACAAACAACAGAACAAGGGAGGAGACAGTCCTGTTCTGCTCTCTATAGCCAGACCACAGCTATATTCAGTTTATGATCAGTTCCAAACAGAATACCTTGGAGTGGATGTATAAAGCCAGATCACTCAGAGGAAATTTGCCAAAGTGACAATGACACACATTTTGCACCAGGAATCCCAAAAGAACATGACTCCAGATGAGGCAGCAGGGTGACCATCTTTAAATGTACGAAGATCCATTTATGGGAGGAAGGGTTAGCCTCATACTGGTGGTGCCAGTGGGGAGAAATGACACAAGTGATGGGAAGAAAGAATTCAGAACAACATAAAGAAAGGGTATTCTAAAACTAAGACCTATTTAAAGATGCCAGAGATATCTTAAGAACTAGGGAGTTCCTACCTTTGAAAGTGGTAATAGACAGCCACTAGTCAAAAATGTTAGAAGGTGGAATAAGAACATCATAAATTATCAGCCTGGAAAACATTTAAGATACCTCCAATTCCTTATTCTTCAAATGATTTCAAAATAAGATAATATCAAAGATGAAATAATGTTCTTCTAACTCACAGAAACCATGGAAAGGGAAAGCAAAAAATGTTAGTTCATTTATCAGTAAGTCATACTTATCTCAAGAATATGGGCCTGAAGAAATGTGATGAATTAGAACAATATAGTGATACGAATGTAGTTGATTTGCAGCTGATGCTTTCTCTAAATATACTTATAAATAGACAAAAATTTAAAATATTTTATTGTAATGATTTATTAATCTACCAATAAAAATGGTAATGAAGATGATAAATTTATAAAATATTTATGTAAAAAGTGACATTGGCTGTTAAGATACAATTTAAGCCAATTCTTTTGTTTTTGTTTTGGTTTTAGTTTTGAGGCAGGGTCTTATTGTCACCCCGGCTGGAGTGCAATGGTATGATCACAGCTCAGTGCAGCCTAGATCGCCTGGGCTCAATCAATCCTCCCACCTCAGCCTCCTAAGTAGCTGGGACTACAGACATGTGCCACCATGACCTGCTAATTTTTGTATTTTTTGTAGAGACAGGGTTCTCCATGTTGCCTAGGCTGGCCCTGATCTGCCTGCCTCAGCCTCCCAAATTGCTGGAATTTCAAGCATGAGCTACCATGCCCAGCCTAAGTTAATTTGTTATTAAAACTCTCCAAAGTGTCTGTCTAGAATCTGACTAAACACATATAGTGTTGAGATATTTATAACCTCAATCCACTTTGAAATCAGGTATAATTGTTAGAAATTATTTTATGTTATCATTCACCTATCTATCCTACTCCTGTCCTCCAGAGCTTCACAAAACTAGTCCAAACCTTGCCACACATTACCTTCTTGCAAATAATCACAGATAGCAAGTCCCTAATTCATTCATTCTCCAAGTAAAAGATCTTCAATTCTATCTTGGTTATCCCCAGACAGTGGCCTAAAAGCACACTCACTGCCTAGCCATATGCACTCTTCAATTTGACTAAAGAACCTCCTGAGGTGAGTTTTTCCACACAGAACACAATACCCTGGAAAGTTCTTTCCAAGATGAAGTTGAAAAGCTCTGTTTCAGTCTTCACAAAGGATAGTCAACTTTTATTGTGGAAGATCACAAAAAAATACCCTGACATATTGAGCATATTTTCAACTCTAACTAAAATACCTCTCACTAATAATATAAATCATCCTATTAGCTGGTAGTGATCAACACAAGGAGTTATATTAGTGCAAAAGGATCCCAACATATTGTTTTTGAAAACATGGGAAATATAACTGAACCAGTCAATAATGTGTTGGAGGCAAACAATATTATCCTCATTTACAGAAGAGACACAGATTAAAGGGCTTATTCAATGTTACATAGTCAAGAAGAAAAAGAAAGAACTCTAGAATTATCTAAATCTACTGTGCTACATTTTTCACTTCACCATGCTTCCTGTATGTTTTCCCTGACCTCTATCTATAGCATAATTTGTAACAAATAAAATTATCCATAGAGTAGTACAGAGTTAGAGCAAGAAATAAGTTTACTTTTTATGTACTTATTTATTTTTTTGAGAAAGGGTTTCACTGTTATCACCCAGGCTGTAGGGCAGTGGCACAACACAGTTCACTGCAATGTTGACCTTCTGGACTCAAGTGGTTTTTCCCACCTCAGCCTCCCAAGTAGCTGGGACCACAGGCGAGCACCAAAACATTCAATTCAATTTTTTGTTTGCTTGTTTCACTTTGTAGATATAAGTTCTTGCCATGTTGGTCTCTAACTCCTGGGCTCAAAGCAACAGGTTTACAGGCATGAGCGACCATGCCCAGCCAAGAAATAGGTTTAAACATATAACTCCATTGCTTGCATTTTACCCTCCTGCATACATCTTAAAAATATCAAAGAAAAGATTTGGGGCTTGTTTAGTACTTCCCAAGAACAAGATTCTTATAATATTTTTAAAAGAAATTATAATTAATTAAAGCTGACTGGTGATTTTTCTTAAAGGTCTAGAATGATGAGAGTAGCATTTTATGCTAAGGCTTTAACATGACAAACAAAATAATAATAATTATGTGGTTGAACTAAAAGTTATGAACTATAGATTCAAAATTTATTAGCATTGACCTAAAAGCCATTTAAAAGATTGAAAGTGATACCAGCTTTCAACAGCTTTTCAGTCACTTTCCAAAAGGGAACTGACAGATCCCTTAGAGCCATAAACCTATGTAAGCAGAGAAGGTTCGAGTGGGATCCCGCCTGACACAGATTATCCCCGTTGACTGGAAAGTAAGAGGAAGGTCCCTGAACTAGAGAACTCAAGGAACTTCATATGTGTAATTTTTACACCACCCAAAGGCCCCAAAAGTCCTATTTTCTCATAAGCTCAGAGACATGTAGGTGCATCTACAGTGATTTTTATTCATTTCTGAGATATGTAACGGGATTATGTCACAAAGTTCACTTGATAGAAAACCAAATTCCCTCTGAATTCACTGAGATATCTGGATCTGATTCTGCTGCAAACTTACAGAGGAAAAAAAGTGCAAATCTGTCATTTCCACATAGTAAGTATCCCCCAAGATGGGGCACTCTAGTTGGGTATGTCAGGGTGACCGTTGTGGTTAGTAAAAGATGCTTATTTTATAATACAATTAGCCAGAATAGCTCAACCTCTCACCTTCCTGGCTGACACAGTCCATGGTCATCTGAAGGTCTGGCATTTTACCTTGTCATGTTTTACTGCATTCTCTTTCATTTTGTTCTCAGGAGCCTCATTTGGCCCTATTTGTCCTTGATTCACAGTGCACAACCTGAAAACAATTTCTCATATAAAATATTCATTTGGCTGTGGAAGAAAATTTTTCCATATAGTTTTATTCTCTCAAAGATAATCAAAGAAGACGCACTCTTGTTCCAGAAGTATTTAATCACTGTTCCTCTAAAGATGAGTAGCTTGCAACAACCACAGCAATTTATTTCCCCCAATTTATTTTGGAATACTTTGAAATCATAAAAAGAGCACTGTATTTAAAATCAGAATGTGTGACCTTGAATCCAGTCTCTGCCACTAGCTTGCTAAAAGTACCTTCACTTCTCTACTCTGAGTCTGGGTTTTGTTCTCTTTTGGGTATGAAAACAATACTCTTTTTAGAGCTATTGTGATGATAAAATTAGACAAATCACAAAAATACAAGGAGGCACTCATAATGTGTGAATTTTCTACCTAGAGATATAATTTTTGTGAATCAGGCTATTGACTTTGTAAATCCTCAGAATTCCAAACACGCTGTATGTGTTCATCCAAGAAAAGTTATTATCCAGGGAAGTAAAAGCCAATATAGTAACAGATAGTGATAAAATCTCTATTGAGTATATTATTTTTATTAATATTATTTGGCTCATCATAATTGTGTACATTTAAGATGTACAATGTTATGTTTTGATATATGTATGCAATGCAACATGACTAAATCAAGCTAATTAATATAACCTTCACCTCACTTATCATAGTTTGTGGTGAGATATTTGAAATTTACTCAGCCATTTTGAAATATACAATATATGATTATTCACTACAGTCATCTTGCTCTCCTGCCTAAAAATTTAATACCCCTGCCTAAAAAATTGTACTTAATACCCCGCCTAAAAAACATTGTACTCTTGACAAGCAACTACTCAATTATTCATTTTATTGTATTTTTTTGCACCCAGATTCATCAGGTATATTGGCCTATAATTTTCTTTTCTTGTAGTGGCATGGTCTAGTCTTGGTATCAGACCAGTACTGGCCTTGCAAAATGAGCTTTGAAGCATTCCTTCAACTTTACTTTTTTGAAAGAGTTTGGGAAGGATTGGTGTTAGTTTTTTTAATGTTGGTAGAATTTAGAAGTGAGGACTTTAGGTCCAGGGCTTTTCTTTGTTGGGAAATGTTTGATTATTGATTTAATCTCCTCACTTATTATTGATCTGTTCAGATTTTCCACATCTTCATGATTTAGTCTTGGTAGGTTGTATGTGTCCAGAAATTTAGCCATTTCCTCTGGGTTATCAAATTTGGGGGCATTTAGTTGTTCAAAATATTCTTTTATGATCACTTGTATTTCTGTTGTAACATTTTCATGTCTCTTTTTCTCACTTCTGTTTCATTTCATTTGTGAGTCATTGTTTTCTTAGTCTAGCTAAAGGTTTGACAATTTTATCTTTTAAAAAATCAAATAGTAGTTTTTTTTTTCTTTCTGTAGTTTTTATTTATATATTAGTAAATTCTCATGCTGTTATATAAAATAAAGAAATACCCAAGATTGGGTAATTTATAAAGAAAAGACGTTTAATTGACTCACAGTTCCACATGGCTGGAAACGCCTCAGGAAACTTACAATCATGGCAGAAAGCATCTCTTCACAGGGCAGCAGGAGAGGGAATGAGTGTAAGCAGGGGAAATGTGAGATGCTTATAAAATCACAGGTCATGAGAACTCACTCACTATCATGAGAACAGCATGGGGGAACCACCCCCATGATTCAGTTACCTCTCACTGAGTACCTCCAACATGGGGATTATGGAGATTACAATTCAAGATGAGATTTGGGTGGGGACACAGCCAAACAATAACATTTTGTCCCAGTTCCTCCCAAATCCCATGTTCTCCCATTTCAAAACACAATCCAGTCTTCCCAACAGTATCCTAAAGTCTTAACTCATTCCAGCAACAACCCAAAAGTCCAAGTCCAAAGTTCTGAGATAAGGAAGTCCCTTCTGCCTATGATTCTGTAAAATCAAAAGCAAGTTAGTTACTTCCTAGATACAATGGGAGTGCAGGCATTGGGTAAATAACACTCATACCAAATGGAGAAATTGGCCAAAACAAAGGGGCTACAGGCCCCATGCAAGTCTGAAATCCAGCAGGGCAGTTAAATCTTAAAGCTCTGAAATGATCTCCTTTGACATCATGTCTCACATCCAGGTTATGCTGATGTAAGAGGTAGTCTCCCATGGTCTTGGGCAGCTCCACCCCGTCATTTTTCAGGGAAGAGGTCCCATCCCAGCTGCTTTCACGAGCTGGTGTTGAGTGTCTGCAGCTTTTCCACATGCATGGTACAAGCTGTTGGTGGATATACCATTCTGGGGTCTGGAGGACAAGTGGCCCACTTCTCACAGCTCTGCTAGGCAGTCTTCTAGTGGTGAACTCTGTGTGGGGGCTCCAACCCAACATTTCCCTTCCTAACTGCACTAGCAGAGGTTTTCCCTAAGGGCTCCACCCCTGTAGCAGAATTCTGCCTGGATATCCACGTATTACCATACATCCTCTGAAATGCAGGCAGAGGCTCCCAAACCTCAATTCTTGTCTTCTGAGCAACACAGGAACAACAATACGTGGAATTTGCCAAGGCTTAGGGCTTGCACCCTCTGAAGCAACAGCTTGAGCTGTACCTTGGACCCTTTTAGCTACTGTTAGAGCTGAAGCAGCTAGGAAGCAGGGCACCATGTCCCGAGGCTACATAGAGCAGGGGAACCCTGGGCCTGGCCCACAGAACCATATTTCCCCTCCTAGGCCTCCAGGCCTGTGATAGGAGGGGCTGCCATGAAGTCTCTGACATGCCCTGGAGACTTTTTCCCTACTTTCTTGGTAATTAACATTTGGATCCCCATTACTTATGCAAATTTCTGTAGCAGGCTTGAATTTTTCCCCAGAATATGGGTTTTCTTTTCTATCTCATCGTCAGGCTGCAAATTTTCCACTCTTTCATGCTCTGTTTCCTCTTGAATGCTTTGCTGCTTAGAAATTTCTTCTGCCAGGTACTCCAAATCATCTCTCTCAAGTTCAATGTTCCACAGATCTCTAGTGCAGGGGCAAAAATGCCACCAGTCTCTTTGTTACAGCGTAGCAGGAGTAACCTTTACTCCAGTTCCCAACAAGTTTCTCATCTCTGTCTGAGACCACTTCAACCTGGACTTCATTATCCATATCTCTATTAGCATTTCAGTCAAAGCCATTCAACAAGCCTCTAGGAAGTTCCAAACTTTCCCACATCTTCCTGTCTTCTGAGCCCTCCAAGTCTCTAAGAAGTTCCAACCTCTGCCTGTTACCCAGTTCCAAAGTTGCCTCCACATTTTTGGGTATCTTTTTTTTGTTGTTTTTCAAGACAGAGTCTTGCTTTTTCACCCAGGTTGGAGTGCAGTGGCTGGATCTTGGATCATTGCAACCTCTGCCTCCCAGGTTCAGTGATTCCCTTCCCTCAGCCTCCTGAGTAGCTGGGATTACAGGCTCATGCCACTGCGCTCAGCTAAGATTTTTGTATTTTCGGTAGAGATGGTATTTCACCATGTTAGCCAGGCTGGTCTCAAATTCCTGACCTTGTGATCTGCCCACCTCGGCCTCCCAAAGTGCTGGGATTACAGGCATAAGCCGCCATTCCCAGTCATTTTCAGGTATCTTCATAGCAGTTCCCTACTCCCTCATTACCAATTTACTGTATTAGTCTGTACTCACACTGTTATGAAGAAATACCCAAGACAGGGTAATTTATAAGCAAAAGAGGTTTAATTGACTCACAGTTTCACACGGCTGGTGAGGCCTCAGGAAACTTATAATCATGGCAGAATGCACCTCTTCACAGGGCAACAGAAGAGAGAATGAGTACAAGCAGGGAAAATGTCAGACACTTATAAAACCATCAGGTCTTGTGAGAACTCACTCACTATCACAAGAACAACATGAGGGAAACTGTCCCGATGATTCAATTACCTCTCAATGAGTCCCTCCCACAATATGTGGGGATTATGGGGATTGCAATTCAAGATGAGATTCAGGTGGAGACACAGGCAAACCATATCAATTTTAGTTATTTATGCTGTAATCTTTGTTATTTCCTTTCCTCTAATAACTATGGGCTTAGTTTGTTCTGTTTTTAGTTCCTTGAGGTATAATATTAGATTCTATATTAGAAATATCTCTTCTTTTTTGACGTAGGCATTTTTGAGATAAGCTGTTTTGATATAAGGCAAAGTCCAAATTTTTCTCTTTAGACTGCTTTTGCTCCATCTCTTAGGTTTTGTTACACTGGATTTTCATTTCCATTTATCTCCAGGTAATTTTTTTAATTTCCCTTTTTATTTCTTCTCTCATCCATTGGTTGTTCAAGGACATGTTGTTTTATTTTCATATATTTCAAAATGTTTAAAGATTTCTCTGGTTACTGATTTCTAATTTCAGGCCACTGTGATAAGAAAAGATATGTGATATGATTCCAATCTTCATAAATTTTTTTAAGACCTTTTGTGGCCTAAAATATGCTCTATCTTGTAGAATGTTCTATGTACACTTGAGAGGAATATACCATTTGTGGCTGATCAATGGAATGTTTTGTATATGTCTGTTAGGTACATTTGATTTAAAGTTTAATTCAATTTCAATGTTTTCTTATGGATTTTCTCTCTAAATGAATTGAAAATGGGGTAGTGAGGTCCCTTACTGTCACTGTATTGCACTTTACTCACCCTTTAAATTACTTAATAATTGCTATATGTATTTAGGTGTTCTAATGTTGATTGATAATGAATATGCTGTTCTTGTGGTAGTGAGTTCTCACAAGACCTGATGGTTTTACAAGTAGTTTTTTTATAGTAATTGTATATGATTAACATATACGATTATGTTTGATTAGCATATACAATTACTATATCCCCTTAATAAACTGATCAATTTATCATTATATAATAACCTACTTTGCCTTTGTTTATATTATTTAAGTCAATTTTGTCTGACATAGGTATGGCTACCCCTATTCTCTTTTAGTTTCTATTTGTGTGGAATTCCTTTTTCTGTCCCTTCACTTCCAGTCTATGTGTATCCTTACTGATAAGATGAGTCTCTTGTAGGCAGCACATGGTTGGATAGTGCATTTTTATCCATTAAGCCACTCTGTTGTTTGATTGGAGAATTTATCCATGAACATTTAATGAAAGTGTTAATAAGTAAGACCTGCAACTGCCATTTGGTAATTGGTGTTCTGATTGTTTTGTAGAGTCTTGGTTTCTTTCTTTTCCTCTTCTGTCTTCCTTTGTGGTTTTTCCTTTGTGGTTTAACAACTTTCTGTTGTGGTATGCTTTGAATCCTGTGGGGTTTTTTTTTATATTTTGTGCAACTACTATAAGTTTTTGCTTTATGATTACCATGAAGCTTACATAAATATTTTATGATTAAAAACAGGCTATTTTAAGCTAATAACAATTTAACTTTACTCACAAACAAATACACTTTCATTCCATCCCCCTACCTTTTTACTTTTTGTAATTTGTATCCCTAAGCAATTAATTACAGATACAATTATTTTGTCCTTTAACCCTCATGGTTTAGATAAAAATGCTGTACACACTACCTTTATGGTACTAGAGTATTGTAAATATTACTACATATTATTACACTATTGATGTTTTTACTTTCATACTTTTTATGTTATTAATTAGGAGCCTCTTGTTTCTGCTTACAGAACTCTGTTTAGCAATACCTGTACAGCAAGCCTAGTGAGGATGAACTCTCATAGCTTTCGTTTGTCTAAGAAAATGATTAGGCCGGGCGCGGTGGCTCAAGCCTGTAATCCCAGCACTTTGGGAGGCCGAGGCGGGTGGATCACAAGGTCAGGAGATCGAGACCATCCTGGCTAACACGGTGAAACCCCGTCTCTACTAAAAAATACAAAAAACTAGCCGGGCGAGGTGGCGGGCGCCTGTAGTCCCAGCTACTTGGGAGGCTGAGGCAGGAGAATGGCGTGAACCCGGGAGGCGGAGCTTGCAGTGAGCTGAGATCTGGCCAGTGCACTCCAGCTTGGGTGACAGAGCGAGACTCTGTCTCAAAAAAAAAAAAAAAAAAAAATGATTATTTCTCCCTCATTTCTAAAGAGCATCTTGGCTGGGGAAAGTATTTTTGCTTGGCTGGCATACTTACTTCTACATTTTAAATATATTATCTCACTCTCTCTTGCTTTGTAGGTCCTGCTGAGAAATCTGCTGGTAGCCATAATGGGATCCCCTTGAATGTAATGCTTCTTATCGCTGCTTTCAGTATTTTTTTCTTTTCCTTTGATTTTGTTAATATGATTATGACGTACACTCCTCTTTGAGTGCGGTCAGCTGGAAATCTCTGCACTTCCTATTTCTGGATATTGTCATCCTTCCCAAAATTTAGGAAGTTTTCAACCATTATTTCCTTAATTATGCTTTCTAGGTGTTTTTCTCTCTCTCTCTTCTCTTTCAGAACTCTTATTTTATGAAAGGAGGTCTCTTTATGGTATCCCATAATTCCTGTAGGCTTTCTTTACTCTTTCATTCTTTTTTCTTCTACTTCTCTGAATGGATAATTTCAAATGTCCTATCCATGAGTTCACTGATTATTTCTTCTGCTTATTCAAATCTGCTATTGAAGATCTCTGTTGAGACTTTTAGTCAGGTATTGTATTCTTTATCTCTAGGATTTCTATTTTTTTTAATTCTTTCTATCTACTTGTCAAATTTCTCATATTGTTTAGGAATTGTTCTCCAAATTCTATTTAATTTTCTATTCATATTTTCTTTTTCTCTCCTAAATTTCCTTTAGAGGATTATTCTAAATTCTTGTCAGTTATTGAATAGGTCTCTTCTTCAGGGTCCATTATTGGAACTTAATTAGTTGCTTTGGGTTGTGTCATATTTTCCTCATTTCTAAATAATATTTTTGTCTCTGTGTTGTTGTGTGTGCATTTGAGGAAACACCCACACATTTCGGCCTTTGCAGGTAGTTTCATGGTAGTGATAAACCTTCACTATCTAGTCTAGCCTGGGACTCTGGGTGTGCCAGCTTGGCTAAGCAGACCTTACTGCCAGGCTCTCTGGTTGTGCTGGGCTGCTACCTGTGCTCTGGGATCAAGTGGAACTGTTGGTTGTGCCCTGAAGTCCAGTGAGACCACTGACTAGACTCTGGAGTCAGGCAAAGGGGCTGGATAGGTTCTCCAATTGCCTCTGATGATGTAGTATGCAGGATGTCTTCCCTGGCTAGATTCTATAGTCAGGCAGAGCCATTTGATGGGCTCAGAGGCTGGGCGAGGTCTCTGGAGTCGTGGCTCAACCATTCAGGGTGAGCAGGGCCAGAGGCTATGTTCCATAGTTATTTATGAAAATGGGCTTGCCTCCCAGCCTAGTGAGGACAAGCAGAGTACTGAGGCTGAGTGGGGTCACTGCTTGGCCACTTGAGTTGGGCAAAATCAAATGTCCCCTTTCACAGATATTTGCTGACCTACTCTTGTCTCCCAGCCTAGGGAGGGCTTAAGGAGAGCACTGCAGCTTGCCTGAGTCACTGCTCAGCTGCAAGGCTTAGATGGGGCCAGATGCCCCCTCTGTAGATAATCATCAGCCTGCCCTTGACTTCTGACCTGGGGAAGGTTTAAGGAGTACACTGTGATGTGGCTAGCTCACTGCTTGGCTGCTAAGCCTGGGGAGAGCCAGGTGCTTCTTCTGTGGATAATCACTGACATGTTCCTGCTTCCTGGTCTGGGGAAGGCTCAAGGAGGGCACTGAGGCTGGGTGAAGAAGCTGATGGGGAACTCAAGCCTGGAAGACCTGTTGATTGTGCTTCCTGCAGAGCAATGCTGTTGGCTGGCTTCTCTGGTGGGGAACTTCCATTGGCCGAAGTGCAGAGCCGACACCAAGATCCTTTCACTGGCAATCGACAGCCCCACCTGTTTCTTGTTTCTAACCAATCTCAGGTTGTCTAGCCTACCAATACTCTCAATGTTTCCATCGGGCACAGAATACCTCCTGCGAAGGGTCTTAGAATGGTGTGGAAACTGAATGTCTACCTCCAACTCTCTTTTCCTACTGTAATACTATGAAATTTAGTTGAAAAAATACTTCTTAAGTTCTTGCTTCCTCCCTTCTGCCTCATTCTTTTTCACTTCTAAATTTAATCAGAATTATTTCTTGATGGATATGTGATGGTATGAATCAAATTTTTGGTGATGAATTGGCTATATATTTTATTTACTTATTTATTTATATTTAGCAACAGGGTCTCACTCAGTCACCCAGGCTGGAATGCAGTGGCATGATAACAGCTCATTGTAACCACAAACTTCTGAGCTCAGGCAATCCTCCCACCTCCATATCTTGAGTAACTGGGACTACAGGCATATGCCACCACACCAGCTAATTTTTATTTTTATTTTTGTAAACACAAGGTCTCTACATGTTTCCCAGGCTAGTCTTGAACTCTTGGTTTGAAGTAATCCTCCTGCTATAGACTCCCAAAATGCAGAGATTACAGGTGTGCACCACTGTGTCCAGCCCATACATTTTAAATACAGATACAAAATGTTCTTGATATAAGAGATGTCTGCTTTATCTTTTTTAAAGAGAATAAGGGTTCCTGAAATTATGCCCCTAGGAAAATTGGTGAAGAAAGATTGGATGACTCTAATTTATTTACTAAATTAAGAAAGCTTCTGTTACAACATGTTGGTCACTATTTATAAGGAATGTAGCCATGAAGTTGTTATTATTAAATATATAAAAATATTTACTTTAGAATCTGTATTTAAGAAAGTCTATTTTCCATGGAAAAACCTAGACTGGGCAATTCTTAAGTCTGGTTGTGTCAATCCTCAGAGAAATCATGGCCTTTAAGAGTAGCCTGCTTAATGGGGCTAAGAAGGGCATTAAAGACCTTCATGTGTAAAATTTAAATAATTGAATATTTACTCTGAAATATTTTAGGGCATGCATGTATTTATAAAATAAATATATTGGCTGTAGAAGGGAAAATGTTCTCATTAATAATAAAAACTGCCTTGTTCCTAAGGAATAAGTAATAAAGCTACTGAAGACTTTGAGATCTCTAAATAGGCATACAGTGAGTTGAATGCTTACTTGGGTTCAAATTAAAAAGACAGCAGCTAAAGTTTTCAAAAAGAAACACTTTTTTTATATTGACAAGAAGTATTGAGAGGCTAAAATGCTAAGGTAATGTAGAATAGAAATATCTGTGAGGTATGTATACAATACAGACTTTGCTGTGTTATTATCCTAGTCTTTTCAGCTACCTGGTTGCCTCATGAACTCTCCAGTATATTAAACATGCAGAGATAAACAAAATTACCATTAATCCACTTGAACTGAAGTTTTTCTTCAAATGTGAAGATAACTGCTCACTCTCTTCCCTAAAGAAATTTAATAACTTATATTTACTCCAATTAGTAGAGTTACATCACTTACCTATCAAATAATATAGAGAAGGCTTTACAAGCTGGTAACACTTGACTTTGACAGATACTCTTTATGTTCATGTTATTTTGGCAGCTATTCACCATGAATAATGATTTTCCTTATTTCTATTTTTTTAATGTATATTATTTTATAATGAATCTCTATGTAGTCTTCCTTCTTATCCAATGCACATATAATTATATTCCATTATTAGTTGTCTGTATTTACCTCATGTGCTATTTTTTATTTTAAATTTTAATACTGTTTTAGTCTGTTCTCACGCTGCTAATAAAGACATACCCAACACTGGGCAATTTATTGAAGGAAAAAGGTTTAATTGACTCACAGTAACATATGGCTTGGGAGGCCTCACAATCATGGTGGAAGGCAAATGAGGAGCAAAGTCATGTCTTACGTGGCAGCAGGTAAGACAGCATGTTCAGGGGAAAACCCCCTTACAAAACCATCAACTCTCAAGATTCACTATCACAAGAACAGCATGGGAAAGATCTGCCTCCATCTTTCAATTACCTCCCACCAGGTACCTCCCATAATATGTGGGAATTATGGGAGCTACAATTCAAGATGAGATTTGGGTGGGGACACAGCCAAACCATATCAAATCTACATAGCTTTTTCCATTGAACACTGGCAAAATACTCACAATAAAACATACCATCATCGTTCTCTTACATTCAAAGAAACTGAACTACTTGGTATGATTTACTTTACATGAACCTTTGTTTGAATTTGAATACTAATTTTGTTATTTCTGTCAACATAGTAATTTTTATACTAGATTTTATCTGTATTAAAATCTTTAGCAAGGGAATTAATTTGAAACTATTTTCTGTCCCTATTAAAGCTCTGTTAGGAAAATCAATAAGTGTGCTCCATATCTTTTCTAACCTTTCAAAGACAAATCCAACTCATTTTAAATCCTTCATCAGAAATTGAGTTATTTCAACCAGAGAGCATGATTTCTAGAAGCATGAGAATTTTTTTCAATTTCCTAAATAGTCTTTGGGGATATGTCAATATGGCAGTTTCATTACTTCCATGCTACCTCATCAAATAAAATGTAGCACATCATAACAAATCATATGAAATTAGAAAAGTTGTCAAATGTATGACAATATATTTTCCTCTCTAAATATGTGAAGCTCAGATCTGGAAAATCTATATCTACTTTAAGAATATGCTTTAAATAACAAAAACCAATTTTTTTGGCAATGAGGTAGGAGATGAACAAGAATAGAAAAACATTCCTTTATAAGTATGCCAAACTTAGGAATAATTAATCAACCTAGTTGTCTAAACATGGACAACAAGTGACAATTAACAATTTCTTTATATTTGAGCACTTCTTGGAACATTTACACTATGCAATTTCCCATGATTTGTCAAAGAACTCTTAATACAACAATAGACTTAGAGGAGACAGAACAGGGCACAATAGTGATATTTTGCAGTTTTCCTTTGGCCTGTCAAGCAGTCAAGCAATTCCTAAGTAGCAGCACAAGGACTTCTGCTAGGCAGGCTTGCAATACTTTCATAAATTTGGCCAGTAAGGAGATAACCACTCCAAAAGGATTTTTTTTTTCAATCGATACATAAAAATTGTATACACCAAGTATACAAACTTAGACCCACAGCAGATCTCAAAACAGCCCTGAATCTCAGCACCAGCCCCTCTCATCTATGGTTGAAGAATAGTTCTGCCCAGCCAGGATCATGTTAGGAGACTTGCCTGTCTCTGTTCCCATGGCAGGCTTGCCAACATCAGTCCCACAGAATGCCCCCCAAACAGCCCTGAATCCAAGTGGATGTAAATAGTTTATTACTTATGGCACAGCAAGCAGCATGAGTTTTATATTTGCTCATGCTGCTTGCTGTGCCCCCACCAGCTCCACAGGGCAATGAAGAGGCAGGCCCAGGTGAATAATGCACACATAGTGAATCTATGACACAACTAGGAACACTGAGCTTAGGAAATGTGCAATCTGCCATTCAAGCTCCATCCAGCTGTGGGGATTTAAGACCAACAATCAACAAATTTAGGTCTACCCACGGCCTTAAACTGATGCTCCTTCACAAGGTGCAGCAAAATCTAAGAAAGATTCATTTTCTTGATGAAGTTTAAAACTTATTTTCTTGCCCCAAGCCTGGTGTGCTTAGGGACAATCCCCAAACAATTTTATTCAAAAAGTTAAAACAAGCTACTATATAAAAATTATCCAATATATGGTATGTATCTCAGCAGCCTTAGTTTTTTCCTTAATACCAGTGTGATTTTTTTTCACCGTTTTTCTCATGATAATTTTGCCTTAACAAATTTGACTATACTCCAATTTCCTCTGTAAAACAAAGCAAACAACAAACTCTGGTGGACTGTCTGAACCCCAGTCCATTTGACTAATACTTACCTCCTTCCTGTGAGCTCCACAGGCTTTGATTCCAACCTCTGCTAGCTATAACCTTTTTTTTTTTTTTTTTTGGAGACAGAGTCTCACTCTGTCACCCAGGCTGGAGTGCAGCAGCGGTGCAATCTCCACTCACTGCAAGCTCTGCCTCCTGGGTTCATGCCATTCTCCTGCCTCAGCCTCCTGAATATCTGGGACTATAGGCACCCGCCACCACACCTGGCTGATTTTTTGTAATTTTAGTAGAGACGGGGTTTCACCGTATTCACCAGGAAGGTCTCAATCTCCTGACCTCGTGATCCACCCACCTCAGTCTCCCAAAGTGCTGGGATTACAGGTGTGAGCCACCGCGCCTGGCCTCTGCTAGCTATAATCTTATTATAACTCAGGTAAATTGCAGGCTTGAAACATCATCATATAGCAACTATAGCCACTATCTTTTCCTAAGATGCTTCTTACCACCATACAGCCTTGAATCAGTCCCACTATGAGACGATCCGCCAATCCTGAACACAGATTGCAATTCATGCTGGGATGCAATGATTCAGATTCCTGACTACTCTACAGGAAGCTATAATATAAGATTAAAAACCTTCTCCAACCTTAACTACACTCCTTTCCTACCTACCTTTACTCTTCTTGTGGCATATCTCAAGTAATGAAGTTTTATGAACTCTAAAGCAATGAGATAAAGGGAAGATACTAATTTTGTCAAATCTTCTACTTGTTTCTTTCATCAATTTAGAGAAAATACCCCTTTCAGGAACTGCTGGTGTAGCATTTCTGTTTCTTAATAAGCTTCTATTTGATCAGCCTTCCTGTAGATAGCTATAAACGTCAGAGAGGGGACTACTTGAAGGTACTGCACAGCGAATATTCACAGAGAGTCAGCACACAGAAGAAGGAAGTTCACAGGGTGAATTTTCTATTGCTGTAACTGTTAGACTAAAGACAAGCAACCATTGGCAGCCAGCCATGAATACATATTCTTTTTGACCCAAAGAGCTAGAAGACAGAGTTTGGAGAAAGAGAAAAAACAAAGCAAAAAAGCTGGTATAAAGTAAGTCATAACCCAAGAAAAGAGAAAGCAAGAGAGTGAGCTGAAAGTCTGAGTAAACTGTTTCACTACTGAAATCTCTTGCTGAATCTTAACCATACATGAGTAAGACAAACTCAGAGCAGGCCAGATAAAGAGAACTAATCTGAGGTTTGAACTTTGAACTGATGCCAAAAATACAAAGTTTACAGTTTGAGTACATCTAAGTAAATTGCTTGCTTTGAAAAAAATAACAGCCTTTAGAAGAACATAGTAAAACTAGAGAATCTGTGATACCACATTCAAAATACCTTGAATATATGCCAAAATTTCTCAATATATGGAGAAACAAGAAAATGAGACTCTTTACAGCAGGTGCCTGGATTAGGGTTGGGCAAGCTAGAACATAAAATTTAGAGGCACTTACTTTCAGGGTCCTGCAAGTGTGGATCAGCACCTGAGAGTAAGGATATCCTTAAAATTTGTATTCCAGGTGTCTTGTTTGCCTCATGCAAGTTCCAGCCCTAATCAGCAGATAGCATTCAGTGATAAACCATGTTGATATTAGCAGACAAGGATTTTAAAGCAGTTATTACAAGTATGCTTAGTATCCTAAAGGAAACTAGAATCATAATTTTTAAAAAGGTAGGAAATGTCAGGAGAAAAACAGAAAATGTAAAAAAGAACCAAATGAATCTTTTAGAATTGATAACACACATACGAAATAAGCAATTCATTGGATGGAATTAAGAGCAGAATATTGATTACAGAGGCAAGAATTAGTGAGCCCTGAAGACAGACTGATAAAGACTGTTGAATCTGAAGAACAAAAAAGAAATGTGACCCTGTACTTGCAGGACCCTGTGATGAAGTGCCTCTAAATTTTTATGAGGCACTCCATAAAAGAAGAAAGGGGAGGTTTTCTCAGTAAACTCAACACAAATGCTAAAGCCTCAGAGGTATGAGTGACCATGACATGTTTGCTGGAAACTAAAGCCCTTTGCTGGTTCCAAATCTTTTGTGTCTCGTTACAGTGGGGTGGGGATTGGAGGTCTTTAGTGGGTATTTCCCCTGCAAGAGAGTGTCGCATAATTTGTGGAAAATGAATAGTTTGAGGAAACACATCTACCAAAGACTCCAATTTAAGTTCAAAACTATGAGATATCAATTACAATAAGGTTCAATGAATTAAAGGTATAATGTTAGAACATTTAATTTATAAGATCAAGAAGTGGGGATTCAATTGTTTAGCAAAAGTGATACTGCACGAATCAAAGAGGGAGAATATCGTCTGCAATTTTCCAAGAAACTTCTGAGTGTAAGGCATTCTGCTAAAATCTGTACACTACATTTTATTGAATTTCCCCAAACAAGTTAGGAAATAGATATTTTTACCCTGATTTTACAGATGAAAAATAGTCTCTGTCAGGTAATGTTACTTGCCCAAGTGATAAAGTATAGATTCGAACACAAGTCTACCTGAAGTTTTCCAAACTACAAATGTTTTTTTCCACCAGCCTCCTTTTTATCCGAACAGCTTTTAACTCAAGGTCTTTTTCTTTTTTACTTGCAGTTTTAAATATAGATGTGTATATATACATATGTATATAAAATTATAGGGATATGGACATACAGGTAAGAAGATAAAAATTAGCTTCTTACTCATATTTTTTAAGTTAAGTGACCTGTAACTTCAGTTGATTATCTGCAACAGAATATTGCAGATAATTGTTTCCTTTGAGTCCTAGCATATAGGACATATTTTACTGTTGAAATGATCTCTGGAGTTTACAAAGCACTAAGTCACATAATAGAATATGATAGTTGTTTATTACATTTCATTGTCTATCATCTCTCGTTATTTTTTATTTTATAACATATTGTTTTTCATGCCCAATTATTTGATATCACTAATTATAACACAATTCCACAAGGAGGAATGCTCTTCTCTTTAGAAATGTCTGCTTCACATTGTGGTTTCCAAAAGAATATCAGAGTAAAAACTGCAGGGGCTGAACACAGTTTAATTTCAGAAAACATCTGGAAAATAAATTTGATAACCAGCATTAAATTTCTCAAAGACAGTTCCTTCTGAAAGCCATGTAGTTTCTTTATTTCTATGTGTGCAGTTGCTGCTATCCTTTAAGTATTGCATATATCTTTGTCCTTGGGACAGCACTCAGAAATGGTATTGCCATCTCTCGAAACACTCACAGCCACAATCTGCCACTTGTGCATTTTTCTTTTTTACCACCTAGTTGTCTTTTTTTCCACCACCTTCATAAATGCCTTATCATTCACTGCCCTCTCTACAGATTATTTTATGCTTGTTTCCCAAATCCTTTAAAATCAACTACCCACATGAGTTCAAAGTGATTTATGATTTAATTTTTTTTTCAAATTCCCATTCCCTTCTCTGGTCTCTATTAATATGTTCAGCCTTAAGACAACCAGGAAATCATGTCTCCCTCTTTTCCATATATTTCATAAATAATGGCATTTTGGTTGATCACTTCTGTGACCTGGTTTTCCACATCTAAAGCTCTCCAAATGCCAGGGCTGATGCTCAGATGCTCTTGTATTTCAAATGTGTGCAGTAGCCTTACAAAGGCAATGACCTCTTTCTTCCCCTGTTAAAATGTTACATCAAACATCTTACTCCTATTTTTTCATGAATATAATCTAGCTGGCCCATATTTAGGCATCTTTTCAGCTTCCATATTATTTTACATTATTGTTCTAGCCATGTTATAATGTTTTAATTATTGTTCCATCTCAAAACAAAATGTAATCCTGTCTGGCTTCAGAAAATTACCATTCAGTTTCCCTAACATTCTCTTTCCTATTTCAGGCAAACACTTTCTACTACAATTCAAGAATCATCTTTCTATATTCTGGATACATGGTAATTTGCAAGTATTTTTCCTAGTCTGCAACTTATCCTTGCATTCTTTTAACTGTTCTTTCCAGAACAAATGTTTTTAATTTCTACATGTAGATGAATGTTTAAATCAGCAGTATTTATAATTGCCCCCAACTGGAAATACCCCAAATATGCTTTAGTGGGTTAATGAGTAAATGGGTACACCTATGCAAAGGCATTCTACTCAACAATAAAAATGAATGAATTCTAGAACATAGCCGGAACCTCAAAGGCGTTTTCCTGCATAAAAGAAGTAAGTCCCAAAAGGTTACATACCATATGATTCCATAATATGATATTCTAGAAGAATACAAACAAGCAAACAAAAAGATTGGAACAGAGAATAAATCAGTCTTTGCCAGTAGTTCAGAGTAGGGGAGAGGGTCTGGTTAAAAGCATCCATAGGAGGGAGTTCTTTGGCATGTTGCAATTGTTCTGTATCCAGGTGAGATAATGGTAACAAAAATCTATACATACATTAAAACTTGAAGAACTCTATGCCAAAAGCAGTGAATACTACTGTATATACATTTTTTAAAAGATTAAAACAATAGAAGTTAAAAGGAAATTAACTTCGATTTTACTCACAGGCATTAGGCAATCTTCATTGTGTCTGCATGGTAGGAAATTCCAAGAGAGGATGCAATGCTCTCTTACCAGCTAAACCGGCAGTACCCAACCTTTTTGGCACCAGGTTCTGGGGAAGGCAATTTTTCCACAGAGGAGGTAGGAGTTGTGGGGTAAATGGATGAAACTATTCACCTCAGATCATTAGATTCTTATAAGGAGCTCTCACCTAGATCCCTCACATGCATGCGCAGTTCACAATAGGGTTCCTGCTCCTATGAGAATCTAACGTCACTGCTGATCTGACAGGAGGCAGAGCTCAGGCCTTAATGCTGGCTTGCCTGTCACACCTCCTGCTGTGTGGCCAGGTTCCTAACAGGTCACAGACCAGTAAAAGTCTGGGCCTGGGGGTTGGAGACCTCTGAACTAAACAATTTGTGTATTTTTAATTAAATAAAATATCCTTGCAATTGCAATTATGCTTAATTACCAAAAGTCAATCCAATTGAAAAACAAATGCTCATAATTATGATTATATAAAATTTACATTAGAAACAATATTACTATTTGACCAATTTAGGATGGTATCCACATAAATCATTCTTTTTTTAGGTCTTTGGCCTTCCATCAACAGATTTATAGCTTTGTATCTTATACTAACTTCTCTTATTCAGCTTGTTTCATCTGACTTCATTGTTATTCCCCTTGTGCATATTCCCAAATTCAACGATTTTTATTTATGTTATTTCTCTCCACTAAATTATCAGCTAATTCAGAGAATAAATAAGGGCTCTTCCTAGCTGTCCTTCTTTTGAATCAGGAAGTAAAGTTCCATATGGCCAAACTTTTTATTAGAAAAGGGAAGAGGGTGTTAATTGAAAAGTAGCACAGAAGATAAGTGATAATTATTTACCCTTAGCAATATGAACCCAATAATCTAATGATGGAACACCATATACTTATTTCTTGTGTGCAATACTGAAGAATGGTTATCATATCTTAGGGATGCTAACACACAGCTTGGTAATTTGGGAAGAAGAAGCATGATTTAACTGGACAGTACTTAACATGACAAAATATGGGGCAGTCACTCTTAGCCCTCCAAGGTGAGAAAAGATTAGGCAGAAGCTACATTCTAATGGACAGTCAATATGTGCAGAAATAGTTTCAGACACCTTCTAAATGAAATATTTCACCATATATTTCTGTGAGTTATTAACACATTTTAAATTAAGAAAAATAGGCTGTAATCAATAGAAGATTATAAGCAAAATAATTATTATGCTTTTTTCATTTCTACTGGTACAGACAACTTGCACTAAAGAGATTGAGGCTGTTTAAATTGATCTCATGTGCCAAAGAAATGCTTGTTAAGTTACAACTCTGGTTGTCTCACTGATGAAAAGATTACTAATGCCTTTTTAGGTACAAACACGTTTAATTATTCTGGTTATAAAATTATATTCCCATACTGAAGTAATTAATCTCTTAATGATGAAGCTCATTATTTCTATTAGGAATTTTGAAGGAAACATTGATATTTCTAACCTAAAAATAAATAGAAAAGTATCCACATGTGTAAACATCAACTGATAAATTAAATTGCAAGGAATAGTATAAATTGTGCTCCACTCCAAATAACATGCTCTTAATCAATATTTTTGAAGGTCTTGAGAATAGGAAGTAGGGGGCTTTTTTTCCCAGACCAGACTACGAGGAATATAAGGTAGAATTAGAGCAGTAAATATTGTAACATTTCCTAGTACTCACTCCCCAAAAAAGGGCTTTCTAAAATCAGAAACATTCAACAAAATAATATGTTTGTATTTTTTGTGGGGGCTGGGAGAACAGGTCTCACTCTGTCATCCAGGCTGGAGTGCAGTGGTGCAATCATCATGGCTCACTGCAGTCTCAACCTCCTGGGCTCAAGCATTCCTCCCACCTCTGTCTCCCGAGTAGCTGGGATTACAGGCACATGCCACTGTATCCAGCTAATTTTTGTATTTTTTGTAGAGATGAGGTTTCTCCATGTTGCCCGCCTGAGTTTGAATTCCTGAGCTCAAGCAATCCACCTGCCTCAGCCTCCCAAAGTGCTGGGATTACAGGTATGAGCTGCCACGCCTGACCAAAACTTGTTTACATAAAGAAGACCTTGTGAAATTTAGAAAAATGCAAGGGCATAATCAGGATGGAGATGAAACAAAATCTTAGAAATTATAAAGAAATTTTATTAAACATAGACAAGGAATCTCTATTACCATACTTCATAGAGGTAAGAGTTGAGAGAAATAATTGAGGATTATAGAGCATTGCATGCAGCTAGCCAGCAGAATTCCCTCTTGAATTACTAGTGTTCAAGGGGGACAAAGCAAAAGCAAGAGATGGAAATCTTATTAAAAGAAATAACTGAATCTTTTAAAACATGGTTTCCAAAAGTTGAGAAATATATAAATATCCAAGTACAGGAAAGTCTGAGAAAACCAAACAGATTTAACCCAAATAAAACTACCCCAAGGAATATAATAATCAAACTCTCAAATGTCAAGGACAAAGAGAAGATACTAATAGCAGTGAGAGATAAGCAAATAATTTACAAAGAGTTCAAATTCAACTGACAACACACTTCTCAACAGAAATCATACAGGCCGGGAGGGAGTGATACAACATTTGCAAAGTGCTCAAAGAACAAAACTGTAACCCAAGAATAGTGTATCTAGCGAAAATGTCATTCAAATTTGAATGAAAGATGAAGTCTTCCTCAGACAAATAAAAGCTAAGAAATTTCACCAACACCAGATCCATCTTGAAAAAAATACTAAAGGGAGCTCTTCAATATGAAAAAAATAATAATAATAACATAAAAGTGCCAAAGAAAACATTTCAAGGTAAAAAATCCACCAGCAAAATTAAGTGTATGGACAAATCTGGAACGACCTATTAATAAATTTGTGGTTTGCAATACATGCATAACTCTAATACGAAGTCCCAAAGACAAATCTATGAAAAACTATTATAGCCACAGCACCCCATTAAGAAATAGGTAATATAAAAATATTAAATTGAGACAACTAAAAGTCAAAATGTTGGGGGCTAGAGTTAAAGTGTAGAATTTTTTGTGTGTTTTTCTTATATTTATTTCTATTATTTTATTCGTGATCTAAGATAAGTCATCCCCTCTGTAAAATAACTTGTTACATCTATGATATGTATTTTGCCACCCTCATGGTAACCAAAGTACAAAAACCTATAGCAGATTCCCAAAAAATAAAAACCAACAAGTAAAAAACAAAATACTACCAGAGATAATCACTTCAAAACAATGAGAAAACAAACCACAAAATGACAATAATAAGTTATTTCTTAATAATAACACTGGCCGGGCACGGTGGCTCAAGCCTGTAATCCCAGCACTTTGGGAGGCCGAGACGGGCGGATCACAAGGTCAGGAGATCGAGACCATCCTG
>NW_012114744.1:3656129-3659198 GCF_000951035.1 Colobus angolensis palliatus | reverse complement strand
AAAAAAAACAAAACAAACAAACAAACAAAAAGAATAGCTATACCTAATCAAATAAAACAGACTATAAATCAGAGGCTGTAAAAAAAATTAAGGGGGAGGACTAGGTTGCAGCTACAACTTGGACATACAGAGCAGTATGTGGAGACTTGCACAGTGAATTTTAGCTCCAGAACAACTGCAGGAATAAATCAGGAAACCTGAGAGGACCCACAAACACTCTGAAGGAAGCAGACTGCTCCTGCAGGACCCAGGACACACCCCAAATACTGGGTGGTATCCATGGCTGAGAGACTCATAGATGGTTCACATCATAGGACTCTGTGCAGACAACCCCCCGTACTAGCCCATAGCCTGGTAGACTTGCTGAGTAGCTAGACCCAGAAGAGGGACAACAGTCACTACAGCTCAGCTCTCAGGAAGCCACGTCCATTAGGAAAAAGGGGAAAGTACTATATCAAGGGAACTTTCCGTAGGACAAGAGAATCTGAACAACAGCCTTTCCCCCTAGACTTTCCCTCTGACAGAGCCTACCCAAATAAGAAGGAACCAGGAAACCAACTCTGGTAATATGACAAAACAAGGCTCTTTAGCACCCCCAAAAAATCACACTAGCTCACCAGCAATTGATCCAAACCAAGAAGAAATCCCTGATTTGCCTGAAAAAGAATTCAGGAAGTTAAATATTAAGCTAATCAGTGAGGCACCAGAGAAAGCCAAAGCCAATGCAAGGAAATTCAAAAAAGATACAAGAAGCGAAGAGAGAAATATTCAATGAAATAGATAAGATAAATAAAAAAACAATCAAAACTTCAGGAAACACTGGACACACTTACAGAAATGCAAAATACTCTGGAAAGTCTCAGCAATAGAATTGAACAAGTAGAAGAAAGAAACTCAGAGCTCGAAGTCTAGGTCTTTAAATTAACCCAATCCAACACAGACAAAGAAAAAAGAATAAGAAAATATGAACAAAGCTTCCAAGAAGTCTGGGATTATGTTAAACGACCAAACCTAAGAATAATTGGCATTCCTGAGGAAGAAGAGAAATCTAAGTTTGGAAAATGTATTTGGGAGAATCATCGAGGAAAACTTCCCCAACCCTGCTAGAGACCTAGACATTCAAATATAAGAAACACAAAGAACACCTGGGAAACTCATTGCAAAAAGATCATTGCATAGGCACATTATCATCAGGTTATCTAAAGTTAAGACAAAAAAAAGAATCTTAAGAGCTGTGAGACAAAAGCACCAGTAAAAACTTACAAAGTAAAACCTATCAGGTTAGCAGCAGATTTCTCAGCAGAAATCTGAAAATCAAAAAATCAGAAATGTTGTATCCTGTGAAACGAAACATCACATATGAAGGAAAGATACAGTTTTTTTCAGACAAACAAATGTTGAGAGAATTCTCCACTACCAAGCCACCACTACAAGAACTGCTAAAAGGAGCTCTAAATCTTGAAACAAATCCTGGAAACACATCAGAACAGAAACTCTTTAAAGCATGAATCTCACAGGACCTATAAAATAAAAATACAATTAAAAAAAAAAGATATACAGGCAAAAAATAATCACCATGAATGAAGTAGTACCTCACATTTCAATACTAACATTGAATGTAAATGACCTAAATGCTGCACTTAAAAGATAGAATTGCAGAATGGATAAGAATTCACCAAAAAAACTATCTGCTGCCTTCAAGAGACTCACCTAACACATAAGGACTCACATAAATTTCAGGCAAAGGGGCAGAAAAAGACATTCCATGCAAATAGACACCAAAGGCCAGGAGGAACAGCTATTCTTATATGAGACAAAACAAATTTTAAAGCAACAGCAGTTAAAAAAGACAAAGAGGGACATTATATAATGAAAAAGGGCGTGTCCACAGGAAGGTATTCTAATTTTTAGTATATATGCACCTAACACTGGAGCTCTTAAATTTATAAAAAATTACTACCAAACCTAAGAAATGACATAGCAACAGAGTAACAGTGAGAGACTTCGATACTCCACTGACAGCACTAAGCAGGTCATCAAGATAGAAATTCAACAAAGAAACAGTGGATTTAAACTATATCCTGGAACAAATGAACTTAACAGATGTTTACAGAACATTCTACCCCACAACTGCAGAATATATATTCTATTCATTAGCACATGGAATGTTCTCCAAGATAGACCATATGATAGGCCACAAGTCTCAATACATTTAAGAAAACTGAAATTATATCAAGTACTCTCTCAGACCTCATTGAAATAAAACTGGAAATCAATTCCAAAAGGAATCTTCAAAATCATGCAAATATATAGAAATTAAATAACCTGCTTCTGAATGATCATTTGGTTAACAAAGAAATCAAGATGGAAATTAACTGAACAATAGTGAACAACCTATCTAAACCTCTGGGATACAGCAAAGGCGGTACTAAGAGGAAACTTCATAGCCACAAATACCCATGTCAAAAAGTCTGAGGAAGCACAAATAGGCAATATAATGTCATAACTCAAGGAACTAGAGAAACAAGAACAAACCAAATTCAAACCTAGCAGAAGAAAGGAAATAACCAATATTGGAGCAGAACTAAATAAAACTGAAACCAAAAAGAAAATACAAAAGACAAATGAAACATAAAGCTTTTTGTTATTTGAAAAGATAAATAAAATTGATAGACCAATGGCAAGATTAATCAAGAAAAGAAGAGAGAAAATCCAAATAAGCTTAATTACAAATGAAATGGGAGATGTTACAAATGACACCACAGAAATATAAAAGATTATTCAAGGCTACTATGCCTCAGCCCAAAAGCTACTTAAGCTGATAAGCAACTTCAGCAAAGTTTTAGGATACAAGATCAAAGTACAAAAATTGCAAGTATTTCCTATACACTAGCAACAGATAAGCAGCGAGACAAATCATGAACGAACTCCCATTCACAACTGAGAATAAAATACCTAGTAATAGAGCTAACAAAAAAGTGACAGACCATTTCAAGAAGAACTAGAAACCACTGCTCAAAAAATTCAAAGAAGATACAACCAAATAGAAAAACATTCCATGCTCATGGA
>NW_012114744.1:3642742-3652163 GCF_000951035.1 Colobus angolensis palliatus | reverse complement strand
ATAGGCATGGGCAAGGACTTCATGTCTAAAACACCAAAAGCAATGGCAACAAAAGCCAAAATTGACAAATGGGATCTAATTAAACTAAAGAGCTCTTCATAGCAAAAGAAATTACCATCAGAGTGAATAGGCAACCTACAGAATGGGAGAAAACTTTTGCAATCTACTCATCTGACAAAGGGCTAATATCCAGAACCTTCAAAGAACTCAAACAAATTTACAAGAAAAAAACAACCCATCAAAAAGTGTGCAAAGGATATTAACAGAATCTTCTCAAAAGAAGACATTTATGCAGCCAACAGACACATGAAAAAATGCTCATCATCACTTGTCATCAGAGAAATGCAAATCAAAACCACAATGAGATACCATCTCACACCAGTTAGAACGGCAATCATTCAAAAGTCAGGAAACAACAGGTGCTGGAGAGGATGTGGAGAAATAGGAACACTTTCACACTGTTGGTGGAATTGTAAACTAGTTCAACCATTGCGGAAGACAGTGTGGCAATTCGTCAAGGATCTAGAACTAGAAATACCATTTAACCCAGCCATCCCATTACTGGGTATATACCCAAAGGATTATAAATCATGCTGCTATAAAGACACATGCACACGTATGTTTATTGTGGCACTATTCACAATAGCAAAGATGTGGAACCAACCCAAATGTCCATCAATGACAGACTGGATTAAGAAAATGTGTCACATATACACCATGGAATACTATGCAGCCATAAAAAAGGATGAGTTCATGTACTTTGTAGGGACATGGATTCAGCTGGAAACCATCATTCTCAGCAAACTATCTCAAGAACAGAAAACCAGACGCTGCATGTTCTCACTCATAGGTGGGTATTGAACAATGAGAACACTTGGACACAGGAAGGGGAACATCACACACCGGGGCCTGTTGTCAGGTCGGGGAGAGGGGAGGGATGGCATTAGGAGATATACCTAATGTAAATGACGAGTTAATGGGTGCAGTGCACCAACATGGCACATGTATACATATGTAACAAACCTTCACGTTGTGCAAATGTACCCTAGAACATAAAGTATAATAATAATAAGAAGAAGAAGAACAAAGCTGCAGGCATCACACTACCTGACTTTCCATTATACTTCAAGGTTACAGTAACCAAACCAGCGTGGTATCAGTACAAAAACACATTGACCAATGGAACAGAATAGAGAACCCAAAAATAAGACCACACAGCTACAACCATCTGATCTTTGACAAACCTGACAAAAACAAGCAATGGGAAAAGGATTTCCTATTTAATAAATTGTGTTGGGAAAACTGGCTAGCCATATGCAGAAAACTGAAACTGGACCCCTTCCTTACACTTTATACAAAAATTAACTCAAAATGGATTAAAGACTTAAATGTAAAACCCGAAATTATAAAAACCCTGGAAGAAAACGTAGGCAATACCATTCAGGACATAGGCACAGGCAAAGATTTCATGACAAAAACACCAAAAACAATTGCAACAAAAGCTAAAATTGACAAATGGGATCTGATTAAACTAAAGAGTTTCTGCATCTCAAAAGAAGTTATCATCAGAGTGAACAGACAACTTACAAAATGGAAGAAAACTTTTGCAATCTACCCATCTGAAAAAGGTCTAATATCCAGAGTCTACAATGAATTTAAATAAATTTACAAAAAAAAAAAGCATTAAAAAGTGGGCAAAGGACATGAACAGACACTTCTCAAGAGAAGACATTCACATGGCCAAAAATCATATGGAAAAAAGCTCAACATCACTGATAATCAGAGAAATGTAAATCAAAACCACAATGAGATACCATCTCATACCAGTCAGAATGGTGATGAGTAAAAAATCAAGAAACAACAAATACTGGCAAGGTCGTGAAGAAAATGTACACTTTTGCACTGTTGGTGGGAATATAAATTAGTTCAACCATTGTGGAAGACGGAGTGGCGATTCATCAAAGATCTAGAAGCAGAAATATATTTGACCCAGCAATCCCATTACTGGGTATATACCCAAAGGAACATAAATCATTCTATTATAAAGATACATGTATGTGTATGTTCGTTGCAGCACTCTTCACAATAGCAGACACATGAAATCAACCCAAATGCCCATCAGTGATAGACCAGATAAAGAAAATGTGGTATGTAAACACCATCAATACTATGCATTCATAAAAAGGAATGAGATCATGTCCTTTGCAGGGACATGGGTGGAGCTGGAGGTCATTATCCTCAGCAAACCAGCACAGGATTGGAAAACCAAACACTGAATGTCCTCGTAAGTGAGAGCTGAACAATGAGAATACATGGACACATGGTAGGAAACAACACACTGGGGCCTGTTGGGGGCTACAGGGGAAGGGAGAACATCAGGAAAAATATCTAATGGAGGCTGGGCTTAATACCTAGGTGATGGGTTGATCTGTGCAGCAAACCATCATGGCGCATGTTTACCTAGGTAACAAACCAGCACATCCTGCGCCTGTACCCTGGAACTTAAAATAAAAGTTGAAGCAAAGTAAATAAATAAATAAATAAATAGTTAAAATCCAGATTAGAAGAATTTATTTGCAAAATGAAAATATGACAAAGGGTTAATATATAGGATGTATAAAGAATTCTCATAACACAATAATGAAAGTAAATACATAAAAAGATAAAATATATAAATAGCTCACAAAAGAAAACATATAAATGGCCAAAAAGCACATGAAAAAGTGATCACTACCATTAGTCATCAGGGAAATACAAGTAGAACCCCTACTGGAAGCCTCTATAAGAACAAACCTCTACACGAAAAAAACACAAGAACGGCTAAAATTAAAAATATAGACAATACTAACTGATGGTGAGGATGTGGAGCAACTGAAATTTTCATACATGGTTGGCAGGCGTATAAAAAGGCAAAAACACACAGTTTCTTATTTAAAAAACAAAACAGGCTTGAACAGACATGTTCATAGCAGTTCATTCATTATACCTGAAAACTAGAAACTTCTCAGGTCTTAATAGGAGAATAGATAAAATGTGGTAGATTCTATAGTGGAATACTATTCAACAACACAAAGAAAATAAGTATTAACATATACAATAACATTGATGAATCTCAAAGCATTATGTCGCATGAAAGTAGCTTTACCCAAAAGAGTAAATACCACGATTCAATTTATATAAAATCCTAGAAAAGGCAAAACTACTCCAGCCAGAAAAAAAAAAAAAAAAAGGAAGAATTTTGGTGGAGGAGGGGGATTGAATGGGAAAGCAAATGAAATAATCCTTCTGAGCAATGTTCTGTATCCTGACAGGGTTTTGAGTTACACAGTTTGTCATGTATTTGTGAGTACTCATCTCATAGTATACTTAAGATTTGGACATTTCATTTTACGTAAATCTCACCTTAAAATATATAAATGTAAATATGAAAGTCTAGTTAACATGTGCTCTTAAATATTTGAGAGAAAGTATTTGAGAGGAAATACTGAAATTTGTAACTTACTTTGAAATGCATTAATAGAAAGGACTGATGGGTGGATACAGGGCTGGATAGATGGGTAACTATGTGATAATGCAATATATAGAATATAAAAGCCTAGGTAGAGGGTATACATAAATTCTTTCCAATTTTCTTAATGTTTGAAAATTTTTTTCAAAAATAATGAGATAAAGACACACAGAAAATATGATTTTTATGTGATTTTACAATGTTTCAGTGTGACATTTTAAAGGTAATGGGGATTTGGTCACAAATTTAGAAGAAATTAGGTTTAAGTGCCAACTCAACTACCTTTCATCTATAATTTTATATGCAAGTTACTTTGCCTTCCTTAGCTGTGGTTTTTTATTCTATAAAATTAAGATATTAACACTTGAGCAACAGAGTTGTAAAGATACTTACCTAGGAGAGAATACTAGCCCTTTGATAAATACAGATTCCCCATCATTCCTAAGTGTTTCTTATAAAAAGCCATTCCAGGGAACGCCATGCCCATGGGAAATATTTTTGTTGTGAGTTAGAATATTTGACCTTGTGGACTTCTAATAATCTCTTTCAACTCTAAGATTTCATGTTTGGACATGTTAGTGAGTCCTAAGTGAATTTCTTACATTTTTTTATATAGGGTATCTACATTTGTTTTTCTTAAGATTTGGGCATTTCATTGTATATAAATATTACCTTAAAATAAATATTAAACTCTAGTTAACGATATGCATGCTTTAAGTATTCAAATATAAGCACTACTTACCAGGACATTCAGTTTAATGTTATATACCCATTCCACTTCCTAATGATATGAAATGCTGCATACTGCTTTAAAAATCTACAGTGAAATTGCAGCTGCCCTAAAAGAACGAAGTAAGTATGCCTATTAATCTTATACTTGATCTATAAACTTTCTTCTCAAGGCTACTTAAGCTATCAAAGGCACTTTGAGGAAAACATCATTGATAGAATGGAGGAAGCTTAAGCTCTGGAAAACGAATTCACTTTTAAAATCTCCACAACAAGAAAAAAAACTCTAGTATTTATTGGCTGGTAAAAGGAAAAAAAAATGCTATCAGGTCCAAAATGAAAGATATATATGTATATACAGATATATATAGAGAGAGATACATAGATATAGATATACAGATATCTATATATATATAGTTTTTTTCATCCACTATAAAAACTTGTCTCTGACACAGAAATGATTTCTCAAAACTCCTTTGAATGAGCTTACATGAGAAATACTCACTTCAGGCTTCATCATCATCATGGCTACCATCAATTATAGCTCATTACACTGACTTTAAAGAGAAAGAGCCTGGCTTCGAACACCAACGCAGCTGGGAAACACTGTGAAGATTTGGCATGCAGAACACGGATGTGTAATTTTTGCTGCTTTCTATCAGAAGAGGTTTTATAGCAAACAGTAATGTAATCGATGTACTTAACACAGTTGTAAAAAAGGTTTAAATTTGAGTTTGCTTGTTTTTGGAATTAAGCCTTTTGGGAAATAGCGAAGTACTCTTTTATTGTATGCCTTTTAGAAATTTCTTAAGAATGAATAGTTTTTATTAGCAAATTAAATGTGTTGGATATAAAGTTTATTATCTTTAAACACAGGAAATTTCTGTTTGGACACATCTTTTAAAATATTACCTTTTGAGAAAATCTGATTTCCCTGTATCTAAAACAAACTACTTAAAAATGCTGACATTTTAAATTTTACTACAATGTTATATTTTGTGTGTATGTGTGCTGAAAAACTAAGGCAACTTTTCCATTTCTCCAGCCTCATTCTTTAAGCTAAGCTCTTCTAATTCATTTGAATTTCTGTTCTTACATGTAATAGAACATTCATATATGAACATATTCAAATAGAATATATCTACAAGTAAGCTACATTTTTAGCATTTTTGCTTAATGTGAAGGTTGCCCTCTTAAGATAGCCTCTCCCAACATTTGTATCTGCAGAGCTAAGAGAAATTGCTGTAATACAAAACATCACCAATACATTTTTATAATGCTGAATGGCTCCTCACATGAACAAGAAAAAGAAAATTGAGACTATGAAACTTTTAATACGTGTTGCACATATTAAGAATGTATCAAAAAAGAAATTTTACTATGAGTTATCATATCAAGTTCTTCCAGAAAGATGGTTCTCAACCAGAGGTGATGTTGTGCCCCAAGCAAACATTTGGCACAATCCAGAGACATTTTTGGTTGGCACGACCAGGGGAAAGGGATGCTCATGGGCATATAGTGGGTAGAGAATAAGAATGTTGCTAGGCACCCTACAATGCACGGGATAGTTTCCCAAAACAAAGAATTATCCATCCTGAAGTGCCAATAATGTTGCAGTTGAGAAACTCTGTCCTAGAGGCAGAAAATAAGTCAAATTACAAAGCCCCTTTATACATTAAATATCAACAATAAAACAATTGATAAGAGTGGTAATATACATAACAACCTACACATTAAAACTGTGGTGACAGAGACAGCAATAAACCTTCCCCACTTCACTTTAATTTTTAGGCTCTCAGTCTGACACAACAGGGGGCTGAGTCATGTACATAGAAGATGTTAGTATACCTTCCTCATAAGGAAGACAGAAAGTCTTCTGTGTGGCAGATTGCTTCCTCTGGTTCCAACACCACCAACAACACTACAACACTGTCTCAGTAAAAATTTCCCAGGCAATAAGATGAGAAGTAGTAGAATTGCTGAGAATCATTCATATAGTTGTAACCTACACCTCTCTGCTAACTCAGGCTCCACTGCTGGATTGACAGACTCCATTTTCCCTTTATCTTTGCAAACTACCATTTGTTGGAGCAGTCTCTTTAACCATTATATTGAACTCTGTTGGTGAACAGAAGTCAAAGACATTTTTCCTGGGCTTCATGACCTCTGTGTACATGAGGAGATGCAAATGGATATTTGAGTTTGAGGCATCACCCAAGCCCAACTAGAAGCATCTAGTCCCCACTATGAATCTTCACACCAGAAGCCACTGAACCACATCACTGTAAGTTCTGATTTAAAGAACCCCTCCAAGTATTGTTAAATGTCCATGCCTTACAAATAAGGCTCTAACTGGTACCTAAAGTAGAAAAATTCATAGTAGAAATAACCATCATAGAGGCTATCTTAATAAAGTTTATTGTTGCTAGAGTTTGCTGGTTATTCACATATCATCCACTTACCATGCCCCAGATTCATTTTTAGCCTTTCTCTGTACCCTCTCTCTATTCTTCAAGATTCTGAATCCTACAGACTGCATCTTGCCAACTGGCTCCCATTTGTATTCAGCCAGTGGGAGGTGGCAGTGATCAGAGGTAAGGGGAAAACGATGTCTGTGTATTCCTTACTCTCTATCTAAGATGTGTTTTCTGACAGTGCTTTTATCCCTTGGTTACAGCGGTTCCTGTCCTGCACCCCTTGTCCAAGGACTCCAGCTGTCACTGGACTACTAATGGCATTTCAATATTGCTAGTCTCTAAATTATTCAACTTCCTTGCTGGTTTCCTTAACCCTGACGTAACTCTCTAAATTATGTCTTCCTTAATGGCTCGTGTTATTTAAGTTTTATAGTTTCTTTCTGGGACTCTGACTGTTATAATGAATATTCTATATGTTACACATGTTTACATGTGTTTTAACCACTCTATTCATGTAATAACTTAGTTTATTCAAGCTGCAATAGTAGGTGAAATTCTCCACAAACAGCACCTACCAGAAGAGGACCAGTCAGGGAGGTAACTCACCGCCAGCCATCACCAAATATGTTACAGTAGCTACAATTCAGTAGTTAAAAGGATTAGCTTCCATATTATAAAGATTAATAGGAGACATGAATAACAAGATCTCTTATGACTTTCTACAATATAAAACATTCACTAACACCAATAAAATTAAACTAATCTCAGCACTAGATCATTCTGCATGAACAATCATTTCTACTGATGACGTGTCTGTCAGAGCACTGTGTTATTTTTAATATATATTAGGACTGGAAATTTATTAGACAGTTTACAGCACTGACAAGTTATGCTGATCTCAGCAGTGGTGCCAAGCAAAAAGAAATATTATATGAGGGCAGCATTTGTTCTATACAAAAAAAAAAATCTAAGCATATTTCTCCCTTATTTAAATTTGTTCATGGAAACCATTTTCCACAGAGAAGTGAACAGTAAAAGTGTTTGCAATGTGCTACTTTATTCCTATCCAGAGCAGACAAAATGAGAACCATGTTTTCATAAATAAAAAGCAACAGACCATGTTATTGCCCTCCTCTTTCAGTCTTCTACCCATGAGTGTATGTGCAGTGGGGGAAGGTTCTGCTTCACACTGGACAGTGGAACTCAATATTGATGAAATTTGCTGATGGTCAGTTTTTTGATAAAATGTTTCAGCACATAACACAAAGACCATGCTTCCTCTAAATACAGCAGGTTTAATTTGATTTGGCTAGTTAATAATAAATATAATGATTGCAAAAGTAAATCAACTAAGAAAAATACCACAACACAAGGAACTTGTGTACTACATAATTTCCAACCATGTTCTTCCCGGTGAAGAGTTTAGTTAAAATTTTAGTGCACCAGAAGAGTTGCCGAACACCTTTGGTATGGAATTCAAATTTAAAATAATTTAGTATAGCTTGCTTACATAAACAAAATCTGGACATATTATTAAATCACTTGTAAATGCTTTGATAATTCACTGGCAGTATAAACTTAGAGGTAAAAGGAAAAAAAGTTGTTGAGGCATGATTAAGGCACCTAACATTTACCCATATTCCCTACATAAGTCAAATTCATAGTAAATTCTGAAAGACTGTTTGAATAAGTGATGATGTTACTTCCATTAATATAGGAATTTTTTCCCTTATGTGCTAATTAGATGCAAATCTTAGGTAAAACATTTTCCTCACTACCTAGACTTGGCATACACAAATATATTTAAAAGATACCAGTCATCAAGTGGACATATAGCTAGTGTCCTCCCTATTCTCTATTACAATGCACTACATTTATGTAAAATAAATAACTCTTTATTAAAAGGGTTTGATTATGGTAAATCCTTGAAGAGGCTAATAGGAAAAGCTAAAATAAAATATATGCATTGATGTGTACTGCAGAGTTAATAAAAATCATTCTGTGGTTGGGTGCAGTGGTTCACGTCTGTAATTCCAACACTGTGGGAGGCAGAGGCGGGTGGATCATGGGGTCAGGAGATCGAGACCATCCTGACCAACACGGTGAAACCCTGTCTCTACTAAAAATACAAAAAGTTAGCCAGGTGTAGTGGCAGGCGCCTGTAGTCTCAGCTACTCAGGAGGCTGAAGTAGGAGAATGGTGTGAACCCAGGAGGCAGAGCTTACAGTGAGCTGAGTTAGCACTAGTGCACTCCAGCCTGGGTGACAGAGCGAGACTCCATCTCAAACAGAAAAAAAAAAAAAAAAAAACCATTTTTTAATCTAGATGTAAAGTTTAAGATTTTATTTTTAGAGCTGGAAAGGCTAATTTAAGTCATTACTCATTGAGTATCTACTATGTAGTCAGATTACATATTAATCTGATTATCAGTGCTAGACACTCTTAGGGACACGAAAATATAAAGCATTACAATTCAAAAAGCTGTCCTTACAGAGATAAGATATACTCTCATAAAGTTATTAAATATTTGACAGTATATGACTATGATATGATAGAACATTGCTGTAAGATTATGTTTAGTTTAGGTTTTCAACCACACATTCACATTCTTGACTTAGTATTAATAGCAACAACACAACACACACACGCATGCACACACATACACACACACACTTCACAGAGTACCAAAACCCTTCCAACATTGCTTGCTCATCTCTCCTGAAGTCTGTCTTTACTTTCTGTCTAGTGAAAATAAACCCTCTTCATG
>NW_012114744.1:3633415-3640497 GCF_000951035.1 Colobus angolensis palliatus | reverse complement strand
CCTGGTTGCATGCACCACCCAAGGGCTGAGAAGTGCAGGCACTGTGTGTGATTGGCAGGCAGCTCTGCCCGCGGCCCTGGTGCAGGATCCACTAGGTGAAGCCAGCTGGGTTCCTGAGTCTAGTGGGGACTTGGAAAAGCTTTACGTCAAGCTTTAGTCACCCTGTGTCTAGCTCAAGGTTTGTAAATGTACCAGTCAGTGCCCTGTATCTAGCTCATCTACTCTGTATGTAGCTAATCTAGCGGAGAGTTGGAGAACTTTTCTAGCACTCTGTCTAGCTAAAGGATTGTAAACACACCAAACAGCACTCTGTCAAAATGGACCAATCAGCTCTTTATAAAATGGACCAATCAGCAGGATGTGGGTGGGGTCAGATAAGGGAATAAAAAACAATCTGCCCTGAACAGCAGTGGCAACACGTTTGGGTCCCTTTCCACACTGTGGATGCTTTGTTCTTTCACGCTTTACAATAAATCTTGCTGCTCCTCACTCTTTAGGTCTGTTCCACCTTTATGAGTTGTAACACTCACCACAAAGGTCTGCAGCTTCACTCCTGAAGCCAGCGAGACCACGAACCCACCAGGAAGAACGAACAACTCCAGACGTGCCACCTTTAAGAACTGTAACACTCTAACACTCACCGCGGGTCCGTGGCTTCATTCTTGAAGTCGGCTGAAACCAAGAATCCACCGATTCCAGACACATCACCTTGGGTTGTTGGTTCCTCAGGCTTAGAATAGTCCCCAAGAATAAGTTCCAAACTGTGAAAGGGAGGGAAGCAAGAAAACATTTGGTGCCTGAGGTATAAAACAGTAGTCAAAATTGAGAGTCAAGAAGGTTGGTATTTCCAAATAATGAAAGTTTTATTAGAAAATGAAGTTATATATCATTCATGTACTGCATACTTAGATTTTTCTACACAGCTGAATAATGTGAAAGAAAATTAGAAAAATTAACATTTGACATAAATTAGAATTCACCAAATTTTAGTTAAAATTTCCAGTACAGATTTGAGAGTAAAAGTGCATTGTTATACAATGTATAAATTATAACATATTCAAAAAATATTACATTATGAAATCTATGGTTTATTTTCATATTTTCCCTCAAAACTAGCAAAATTCCTAGTGTTAATTTTAGAAAAAAAGTATTTCTTTAATTAATCAATACTTATAAATATAAACCATAATGAGTACTATGTAAACTAAATTTTAAATTAATTTGAAAAATAAAACTGCATTTTCTGATACAAGCATGAATTATCAATTTGTGAAACTCAGATGCCACCTATTGTTTGGAAAAATAAATACATCTTTTTTTGAGTTCTATTTTTGCTAACTTACATGTCTCTGGAAAAATATGAATATTGTACCCATAAAACAGTCTGGGCTCTCCAAAAATATAGAAGAGTTAGTTTTCAAGGCCATAAATATATAAAGTAAAGTGCCCCTAAATTTATCTTAGGTTGGAAGAAGCAAACTATCCTTAAGTACCCATATCTTCAGAGGAGCATGTTTTAGCCTAGTAACTTTTTTCATATGTATATAATTTTTAATTAAAATTTTTTATATTAAATTGTTAATTCATATTCAGCTATAAAAAAATACAGAGAAATCCCATTTACTCTTTATCCTGGTTTCACCCATGCAAAATGACTAAAATATCATCATTGACATAGTCAAGATATAGAACATTTTTGTCATCACAAGGATCCCATATGTTGCCTTTTTATAGCCATCCCTACCTCCTTCCTGCCCTGCAATACTTCCTTAACCCTTTGCAACCACTAATCTGTTCTCCATTTCTATAATTTTGTTATTTCAAGAATGTTCTATAAATGGAATCATACAATATAAGAACCTTTGGGCCTTGCTCTTTTCATAAAGCGTAAGTCTCTGGCAATTTACACAGGTCATGGTATGTACCAATAGTTTGTTCTGCTTTATTGCTAAGTAGTATTGTATGATATGGATGTACCACATCCATCTAGGTCATCTGACAACCTAGATTTCCATAAAGGGGTGGAGTAGTATTGTATGATATGAATGTACCACAGTTAAACAAACTTAGGAAAGGATCACAGTTAAATAAACTGTGGCACATCCATATCATACAATACTGCTCCCCCCCTTTAGACATTTAGGTTGTTTGTAGATTGTGGATATTACAAATAAAGCTGCTATGAACATTGGTGTACAGGTTTTTGTGTAAACATAAGTTTTTATCTGGTATAAATGCCCAGGAGTGCAAGTACTGGGCTGTATAATAGTTGCATGTTTGGCATTTTAATCAACTGCTAAATTATTTTTCAGAGTTTCTGTACCACTTTACATTTCTAGCAACAATGAGTGGTAGAATTTCTCTGCATCTTCACCAGCATTTCACATTGACACTGTTTTTTATTTTAGCCATTGTGACAGGTATAAAGTGGTATCTCGTTACAGTTTAATTTCCATTTCCCTAATGGCTAATGATGTTGAACATCTTTTCATTTGCTTATTTACCATCTATATATCGTCCTTGGTGAAGTGTCTTTTCATCGATTTTGTCCTTTTACTAATTGATTGTTTTTTACTAATAACTTTTGAGTATTCTCAATATAATTCACATACTAGTCTTTTATCAGATACGTAATTTGCAAATATTTTCTCCTATAATAGATTGTAGCTTGAATTTTTATTCTCTACAACTAGGTCTTTCACATAGCAAAAATTTCCAATTTCAATGCAATGTAACTCACTGAATTTTCCTTTACTGGACTATGCCTCTGGTGTCAGGTCTAAGAGCTCTTTGTTTAGCTCAAGCCTAAAGATTTTCTCTCTGATTTTTTTCTAAAAGTTTTATACTTTTATGCTTTATATTTAATTCCATGATCCATTTCTAGTTTATTTGCATACAAAGTGAGATTTAGGTCAAAGTTCATTTTTTGGCATATGGATATTTCATATGCCAAGAGAGCTCCAGCTCTCTTTGTTTGTCGTCTATCCTCTGTTGAATTGCTTTTCTGTCTTCATCAAAATTCAAGCATATTTGCGTAGGTCTATTTCTGGGTTTTCTCTTCTGTTTCATTAATTTATGTGTCTATCCCTCCAAGAATACTACTACACAGACTTTCTTACTATAGCCATATAATGTCTTTGAATCAGGTAGAATGATTCCTTCCACTTTATTCTTTTTTCAAAATTGTTTTAGCTATTCTAGTTCTTTTTGCCTTTCCATATAAATTGTAGAATAATCTTGTCTGTACCTACAAAATATCTTGCTGGGATATTGATGAGATTGCATTAAACCTACATATCTACTTGAAAAGAATTGTCATTTTCACCATGCTGAGTCTTCCAATCTACAAACGTATTATGTCTCTCCATTTATTGAGATCTTGTATTTCTTTCATCAGCATTTTGTAGTTTTCAGCATAGAAATCCTGTAATGTTTTCATTTACAAGTATGTCATAGAAGTGTTTCCTTTATGAAAAAGTATTTTTAGTTTTGATGCCCACATGTTCATTGCTAGTATACATAAATATAATTAATTTTGTATGTTTATCTTGTGACTTTGACAAACTCATTACTTCTAGTAGTTGGTTTTTATTTGTTGGTTTAGGTTCCTTTGAATTTTATATGTAGCCAATTATGTCATCTACAAATCAGAACAATTTTATTTTTTCTTCACAATCTTTATGCCTTTTATTTTCTTTCCATGCCTTTATTATGCTGTCTAGAAATTATATTACCATGTTGACTAAGTGAAGCCATCTGAATCTGGAGTTGTCTTTGTGAAAAATATTTATCTACATTTCTTTAGTATGTAGAAGTCCATTTAGTTTATATGTTTCTTCACATGTAGCATAAGAATCTTCAAACAATATACTTCCATATATTTTCTTTCCTGCATTGTCCTTTATTTTCATACATGTTACATCTCTATATTTACCTATGTTATAAATTTTTAAAAGGTAAACTTCTTATTTACACTCACATTTCCCATTTTTACAATCTTTTCTTTTTTTTTCTTTTTAGACAGAGTTTCACTCTTGTTGCCCAGGCTGGAGTGCAATGGCACGATCTTGGCTCACCGCGACCTCCCAATCTGGGTACAAGTGATTCTTCTGCCTCAGCCTCCCAAGTAGCTGGGATTACAGGCATGGACCACATCGCCCGGCTAATTTTGTATTTATAGTAGAGACGAGGTTTCTCCATGTTGGTCAGGCTGGTCTCAAACTCTCGACCTCAGGTGCGCCCGCCTCCACCTCCCAAAGTGCTGGGATTACAGACATGAGCCACTGCACCTGGCCTCTACAATCCTTTCTTTGTTGTTATCTAACTTTCTCTTTTCATACTCCTTCTGTCTAAAGAACTTCTTTTAACATTTGATGTCTGCTGGAAAGGAATTATTTCTGCTTTTTGTTGTGTAAAAAAGACTTTCACCTTCCTTTTTTAGAGATATTTTCACTGGGTATATAATTCTAGGGTTTACTTTTTTTCTTTCAATCTGTATTATTAAGATGATGCCCTCTATTGTCTTCTGGATTGCATAGTTTCTAAAAAGAACTCTGTTGTAATTTGGTTACTCTCTAAGTTAACTTTCTTTTTTCTTAGGCTGCCTTCTGCTGCACATATAAACCAAGTTGAAAAAATATTTTTGATCTCTAAATTTTCACAAAAGTCAAGTGTTCTTAATTACAGCTATTCATAAGTAGTTTTGATATTCCTGTCATTTCTGATACACAAATACATTTGAAGTAATTTACCACAGAAAATGTACATAAATATGATATTCTCAAAGGTGATGCATTTGTTTTACTTCTCTAAAGAAAATATGCGATTATTTTTAATATTTCTAATTAGCCACTCTATGTGAGAACATAAAGAATCATTGTACTTCCTGCCTGTTTTTTAAGATATTTCTTTAAATGTCAAACAAGTTGCTTCGAAGTGATAGAAACAGATTCCTCTGGTGGTATTAAGCTTTATTTTCTCACTGACCATACCTCTAAAATTAAGGAAGAACAAATACATTTATTCTTCTGATACATACTTTTGATATTACACAGACGAAGCTCAGGATAGTGTATATGTCAAGATAGACTGTATTTTGCTATGGCTAAAGAAACTTCAGTGGCTTAAAACAACAACGATTTATTTATGTCCATGCTACATGTCCACTACTGGTTGACTGAAGCTCTGCTCTATGTTGTCTACACTCCAAAATCCTGGTCAGGGCAAGTGATCATACCAAGCTTCACATCAAGGACATGGCAAGATATTTCTGAAACATACTTCAGTCTACTACAGTTAGACTTGTATGTGGACAAAAACTCAAATTTTCAAGTCTGGGTCGTCAATTGTCATACCTGCAACCTACATTTGCCTAGTTTTTGATCCTGTGCCAATAGGTAGATAATATAAACCTCCAATCAATTAAATTGAATACTTTTCAGATAATATAGGAAATGAATAAAAAGGATGGCTGTCAAGAATATAATTTAAAATAAAATTTTGTAATTATGTGTGGGTTTCAATAATCCATGGCATTAGAAACACCCATAAAGATACTAAAGTAAAAGTTAGGTATATTTTAGCCTAAGAAATATTTAAAAAGTCAACATAGTTATTTATCTTTCCAGCCCAATATCAAAGCAAGAATTGTATACAAGAATACAGTAATATACTTTTTACTTCTATAAGAACCTGTTTTTATTTTTCTTTTTTCATTTGTTCTCTTCCTCTCTTGTCTAAATTAGATAATAAAATGTATACTCCTTTCTCAAGTAAACTCTGAGATAATGATTCTCAAAATCCAGGGGCAGGGTAGCAGAATAGGGAAAATCTATCACGCCATAATCACTTGTAGCCTTTTAAAACAAAATACCTTCATTATTTTTCTCTCTTCCATTCTCCTCTATCCCCACCATCACCTATTCACACTATCACACATATTTGTCAGCTATTTTTATGTCTTTCTATAGGAAGACAGCACAAGTTAACCAGAGATTCTATACTAACTTCTTTCTACCAGCCTGGTTAGAAACAACTCTAAATAATACTATAATCATCGACTCTGTCATGGAACCCGGGGAGACAGAGTAGATATACACCTAACTGTAGCTACACTTGAATAGATGGTATCTGTCTACAAAACTTTATCTTAATCACTATGGAATATCGTTCTTTACAGCCCTCTGAAATAAGTAATTTATATTAGTTACTAAAAATATTAGTAGGATAAATATATTGACTGTAAGTCACTACCAGTCAATTTCACCTAAACCAAAACAGGGCTCTAGTGAAGAGGAAAAACAATTTAATTAATAGAAGTTAGGAAATGCTTAAATCCTAGAGCACTGTAGCATAATTTGACACACTAGGCAAATGACATCACAAAGACCTCAAGCATTTAGGAAGAATAGGAAATGAAAGCAAAGAGAAAATATCTACTTTGTAATTTTGTTGTAATTTCCCTAGGATCACACCCTCCAGTGATGGAGAGTACATTCCAACATCTACAGAGGAGTGATCCATAAGGTAATCATTGAAAAACTCATGTTTTATTTACAGTGAAAAAAATTTAGAGGTGATATCTCAAATATTTTAAGTCCTAAGTTCTATTATTCTGTTTTATTTACTTTCATGCTGGTTTTAGTCAAACTAAGTTCTATTATTCTTAATGAATGAATAAACCTAGGCCCAAAAGATTGGAAGATTTATTCCTGTTCATATTTCTCTGTGATGGAACTAAGTTGGAAATGTTTCCTGACCCTCTAGGCAAGCACTCATTTTCATTACACAACACAAAGTTTTTACTTCCATCGTACCTAGCTGTAACAATTTGGTGATGCTAGACACCGCTCCCACCACAAGCTGTAAAACTGGAAAACCTGATGTAAAGCATGTATCTTTTTCTATGAACTATTTGGACACTAACACACTATTAACTGAATACTGATAGAGAATTGCATGTTCATAATATAACTTCCTATAGCAGCTTTTACCTTATGGGACCAATAAGGTACCAGATAATTTATTGTTGCATTTACAGTTTTTCTTTTTTGTTTTTTTTTTCTTTTCTTTTTTTTTTTTTT
>NW_012114744.1:3622232-3627992 GCF_000951035.1 Colobus angolensis palliatus | reverse complement strand
AGTGAGATGACCCCAGTACCTCCGTCAAAAATGCAGAAATCACTGGTCTTCTGTGTCGCTCGCGCTGGGAGTTGGAGACTGGAGCTGTTCCTATTCGGCCATCTTGCTCCGCCCTCCACTGCCTGTTTTATCAGGGGTTTCCCAGTTGGTGGATCTACAGTTTTTCAAAGATTGTTAACTGTCTGTAGAATTCATAGCATGACAATCATGCCTTTTATCTTCTCACAGGTCTTTAATATAGATTGGTCAATTTTGTGAGGTTTGGTATGTTTTTATATGTAATCATTGACAGATTTACTGTTAAAAGGCTCTTTCACTTGTAGCGTCTGAGATTTGGGAACAATGTAAACAAGATTGAGACAAATTCAGTTAATAGAATATCACAACGTATTTTTTTTATCTTATAGTATCTATCAGCACTTTAGGGAGTTTCTATGCCTGACTCAAATGAGGAAATATTCACAAAATTTGAAAAGTAAATGTGTATCCATACTATATACCAGCTGCAATTTCCTTATAATTATATGCCTTCTATTACCATAACAATTCAGGCCCTTTAATGTATAGATAGAATCACTATTAAGAGAGAGGCCAAAGGAAAGTCTTGCTATTTTCCTTTTCTAGCGTATTACACAAACTTCTTTTCTCAGAAAATCTTGATATCCCATTATATATTGGAGCAATTAACTGATAAAATTCCAGTGGCCTCCTTAACTCCCACCTTCCAAGTTCCTATTCTTATACTTTGGCTTCCTTAAGATCATACTTTGATTATTTAATTATAATAATAGAAATATTCCAGGGCATCAGAAGATCGACATTTCCTTTAAGGCTTCAGGGCTTCTGCTGGCATTTGGATTCTTCAACAATCCCAATAGTTTTGAGTCCCAGACTAGGTGTGGTTCACTTGGCTATGAAGGCCTTCAGTGTACAGCCAAGTCTTTTGAATGAAGTTGGATGATCCTTCTAGCAAGTGTGTGTGTATGTGACTAAAAGAAGGGTTGGGTACATATATCTAAACCTGAAGCAGAAATCAGAAATCCATCGTGACATTCTATCACATCTTAAATTTATCTTACTTAAATAGAAAGGAGAAACTTCTTACTTTTAAGAAACATAAAAATAAACAAGAATGATTCATAAAACACATGTTCCCCTTCCTTATTGTCTCTGAATGGTCAATCTCTGGAAAGCAGGAAAGAATACTTACAGTATCATACTTGTAAACAATAGATAATCACTGTAGCCTTTTAATTTCATGTGCTTCTAAGAAGAAGAAAAATTATACTTGTTGTGGGTGGCTCAGTTGCATTTTCTCCAGAATCTCCATTATGTATACATTCTTCTCAAAATCCAGCATTAATTCCTCAAATATTTTAGTTACATCGACTACATAGATTTTTATACATATAATTTTTTACTTTATGTTTTTATTTATGCCTGAATTATCGGGGACATAATCAACATTAAACAAACAAAAAAGGAATGCAAGCTGTCTCCAGATACACTTCTTGTTGACAATTGAGAAGGTTATTTCAAGGAAAAAGGCAAACCTATTTTAATGTGGAGATTGGATCAGTAATCAAAAGCATCTCAACAAAGAAAAGCCCAGAGCCAGATGGCTTCACTAGTGAATTCTACCAAACATTTAAACAGGAGTTAATGTCAACCTTTCTCAAATTCTTCCCCAAAATGAAGAAAAAAGAGCACTTGCAAACTCATTAAGCCAGCATTTCCTGATATCAAAGACAAACAACACAAGAAAAAAAACTACAGGTCAACAAGCCCGATTAACAAAGATGCAAAAATTCTCTACAAAATACTAGTAAACTTAATTCAGCAGCACATTAAAAGATCGCATATCATATCAAGCGGGATTTATCTCTAGGACGCAAGGGTGGTTCCATATCCAAAAATCAATCAGTATGACCACGCCCATTAACAGAACTAAGGGCAAAACTCCCATGACCCTCACAATATATACAGAAAAAAGCTATTGATGAAATTCAACACCACTTCATGATGAAAACTCTCAACTAACTAGAAATATAAGGAAATTACCTAAATATAATAAAGGCTCGTATTTGAAAAGCCTGTAGCTCACATCATTCTCACTGGTGAAAAACTGAAAGCTATTCCTGTAAGATCAGGATCAATGAAAGGATTCCCACTTTCAGCACTTCTATTCAATCAAGTACTCAAGTCCTTGACACAGAAATTACACAATAAGAAAGAAAGAAGAGGTATCTAAATCAGAAAGGAGAAAGTAAAATTGTCTGTTTGCAGATGACATAATCTTCTAAATAGAAAACTCTAAAGACTGCAAAGAAACTCTGAATTAATAAACAAATTCCATGAAGTTGCGGGATATGAAATCAATATACAACAAGCAACTACGCTTCTATATACCAACAACCAGCTACCTGAAAAATAAATTAGGAAAACAATTCCATTTATAGTAACACCCAAAAGAATAAACTTAGCTAGGGAGGTGAAAGGCTTACTGAAAGCTATAAAGCATTGATAAACTCAAAGTTTTATATGTCAGAGTCCTGGCACAGGGTGGTGGGCTGTCTGCTCAGGGTCTCAAATCAAGGTGTCCACAAGCTGCTTTCTCAGCTATTCCTCAGAGTTCTCTTCCAAGCTCATATAGGTGTAGAACAAAATCAATAATTTGTATCTGCAGGGTTGAGGTCCCCATTTTCTCGCTAGCTACTGCTCATGGGATGCTCTCAGTTCCTAGAAACTACTCTCAGATCTTGCCACATGGCCCTCTTTATACTCAAAGCCAGCAGGAGAGTTTCCCTCACCTCAGATCTTTCTTTACACTTGCATCTCTGACTTCTGTGTCTGAACTCTGGACCTAGATTTAAAGGACCTATGTGATTAGGTGAGGCCCAAACAGGTTAATCTCCCTTTTGCCATTTAAGGTAACATAATTACAGGAGTGACACTTGATCATATTCACACTTTCCAAACACACTTAAAAGAAGAATACATAAGGGCATAGGTCACAGGGGCACATTTTACAATTCTGCCTATCACACAAGGCATGGGGAACCAAAAAAGCTAAAGCATAAGTTCTCAAAGAAAAAGTTAAGAGATTTTCAATGTGTTATCTCTCCAGTTAGCTAAAAAATCTTATAGACCATAAGATGTTGTTTATCTTAGTACTGTCATGCATAATACATGACCGATATGTAACAGAAACTCAGTATTTGTTGAATGGAACACTTGACTTTCCTTTGTGAATACAGACTTCTAAAACATGCATTGATTAACCTTACTCTCCAGCACCTTCAATTGCCTTAATTGTTCAAGGCAATCAGGTGTCCACTGCCTTGAACTTCCACTTGAAGTTCCCTGCTAGTTGAATACGCCAACAAAATCCCAAAGTAAATAGTTCCTAGTAAAAGCAGCATAGCTTCACTCACTATGCCCATGAATTATGAAAACCCTGAATATGAAAAAATGCAAAAGTAGCAAATCAGTCAACATTCATTCACATGTAGTCTAGATGCATAAATTGGTCATGTAACATAGACATTCTTTGGTAATATATGAACAAGTCCTCTGACTTCTAGCCATTCTTTTTACTAACTCTACTAAATAGAAATAATGAAGTATAAAAATTGTAAATGCTGCAACCACTGAAAGACATGTATAGTTCACTAAACATTTTATTCATTCATTCAACAAATATTCCATTCAATAAAATATTTAATTTCAATAGGTGCCTACTAGGTGCTAAGAAATGTAGTAGATATGGGAGAGGATACAAATTCCTTCAAAATAACAATTCTTTTATATACAAATCAGAACTGATTTATAAATCCCTGTGTACTAAAATAGTTTAAAACTTGAAAACGTGGAAAAAAGGTTTTCTTCCTACAAGACATTGTGAAAAGATCAAACCGGAAACTTTATTTTGCAAAACTGAGCAGCATTTAGATTGTCCACTAGATGGCAAATAGTTACACAGGGAAATACACAATAGAACAAATACTTTATAGAATTATAGATTCTATTATAAAGAAAAGGCAGGGCTTTTAACAAATGAAGCAAATGCCAAATAAAATATTCTAAAAGCACCTTGAATCTTAATCTTATCCAGAATAAAATCCTTTGCTATTCCTATTACCTTATCATTGCTTATGAAATCAAAAACATGGCCAAAAAGAGAAAAAAGACAAGAAATGAAAAGTTATATAAAGGAAATCTTTCTTAACTATAGGGACTAAATACAAGGTGCACAGTTATTTTTCAGTGAAATAGGTGTAAATAAGATAAACATGTGCCATAAGCAACTCTGTGAGTAAAACAGTCTAGATTGTAAAAGACTGTAATCACTTATTAATAATAACTATGTCTAGAAGAGAAATATTAATCATATGAAAAGGACCTATTCAAATATGTAGTAGTTTAGTGAAGAATAAATATATTATTGGGGATGGAGCTGATTGCTGTAAGAAATCACTGAAAAAATCTGTTGAACCAAAGTTAAATCAACTACAAAGTATGTCATATGCAAAAAATGCATATGAATGTGTATTTGTAGTCTTCATATTTTAAGTATTAATGAAGGTAATTAAGAAAAAAACAAGAAAGGATAGGTCAGGCGTTTTATACTATTGTCCCAAAAGGAAATCAAATGGCTAATAAATATGAAGATATTCCCCCACCACTAGTATCCAACGGGTAGATCTGAAGATTGCTAATACCCAGTGCTGCCAGATGAGAAGAGAGGCACAGCCAAGGTTGATGGGTAAGTCAATTTATTCCCTTCATAAGTATATAAATTGATCCCAAGTTTATATTTTCTAATGCATCAAAAGAAAATGGCAAAACAAATACAGTAAAGAACAGCAAAGAATCAGCAGAATCATCAAGATAGGCTACCGGCCAGTAAGCAGGAAGGCAAGAAACTTATTTTTCGTATTTAGCATTAGGAGAAGATCATCTCACCCTAGAAGTCCAAGGCATCCTCTATGATTGAACAAAAATGACCTCCAAACTTTTGTTAATATTTAAATAAATCTGTGATGTACATCAATATATATAAATATTTGCCTTATTTTCTAGTCATTTTCTTAGAATATATGCCAAGATGTGGAACGGCCAGGTCCACTAACAATGATATACTTTTAATAGTACAGTTGCTGATTTACAGTAGTCTTGAGTTATCCAATACAAAAGGGTTCATCTTTCCAAAGATGGATGCTTCCACAAAAATGTCCTTAGAATTATTTTTGAAATGTTATATCAAAATATTAAAAGTTATCATGTTCAAAAATACAGTGAGTTCTGAGGCACACAGTGTTGCTTCCTTCTTAGGCATGTTTTTCAGCAAGAGTTTATGTGCTTACCGATTAGATACACTAATGTGGGGAAAATATTTGACTCAGGATATAAGAGATCCTCTGACCTCTGTGTCCACTTCTCCCACAAACTGTCTGCTACAATGAATTATGCATATGTAACTTTCAAACAAATAGAACCGACAGCTGTTTTTTGTTAGAAATGGTTATAGTCTCCTCACAAAAAGAAGGATTATTGTGCATCTTATATATCATCATATGGATCCAGTGGTTTCCATTTAATCTGTTTATTTTTATAGCAGCATAGCCCTATAATACCAATGATTAAGGTACCAAGTTAGAGTGAACATTGTTTTCATCCTGTGAAATGTCTATGTTTCAAAATATTTCACGTATGTGAGGATGGGAGAGTAAAATCTCAGCCAGATTTTTGAGCCCCTAA
>NW_012114744.1:3582167-3621182 GCF_000951035.1 Colobus angolensis palliatus | reverse complement strand
CTTTATGAGAGGAAAAAAACACATTAAAAAGTAGGCAAATGACATGAATAGATACTTCTCAAAAGAAGACATACATGCAGCCAACAATCACATGAAAAAAGCTCAATCAAAACCACAGTGAGATACCATCTCACACCAGTCAGAATGACTATTATTAAAAAGTCAAAAAATAACAGATGCTGACAAGCTTGTGGAGAAAAAGGAATGCTTTTACACTGCTGTTAAGAGTATAAATTAGTTCAATGACTGTGGGAGACAGTGTGGTGACTCCTCAAAGACCTAAAGACAGAAATATTATTCAATCCCACAATCCCACTGCTGAGTATATACATAAAGGAATATAAGTCATTCTACTATAAAGACACATGCATGCATATGTTCATTGCAGTGCTATTCACAATAGCAAAGACATGGAAACAATCCAAATGCCCATCAATGATAGACTGGATAAAGAAAATGTGGTATATATATATATCATGGAATACCATGTAGCCATAAAAAAGAACAAGATCATGTCCTTTGCAGGGACATGGATGGAGCTGGAGGCCCTAATCTTTAGCAAACTAATCCAGGAACAGAAAACCAAATAATGCATGCCCTCAATCATAAGCAAGAGCTAAATTATGAGAACACATGGACACATAGAGGGGAATAACATGCACTGCGTCCTGTCAGATGGCGGATAATTGGAGGGAAAGGATCAGGAAAAATAACTGAAGTATACTAGGCTTAAAGAAAAATCCCTCAGAAAAATAAAACAGAAACCAGAATTGCTAAATATATTCTCTAGAATGTCCAGTCTTTCACCAAAAAAAAAAACAAAAAACAAAAAAAGGAGACATGCAACTCTGAGAAAAAAATTTGAGCATCAAATAAGTTATACAATCCATTGAAATAGGAAACTATGAATTCAAGTTCATGTAAACAAATGGAAAGTGTAATGAGGATCAGGATATTTACATTGTTTCAAAATACCTCCCCACAAGATACATATTATTACAAATAGAAAAAAAAAAAAAAGAGCAGCTTTACATTGCAGAAGCCTGGCTGACAATACCACCTTAATCCAGTGATCAAAGTAAACTGCAAATTGAAATGATGTGGCACAAGGGAGGATGCAACAACACTTCTGGGATAATTTTACCAAACACCCATAACATGGACCCAATCATAAAGAATTACCAAATTCAAAATCAGAACATCCTATCAAACAACTGGCTTATAATTCCCAAAGTGTCAAGGCCATAAAAATGAAAGAAAGACCAAAGATTTATTGGAAAGTGAAGGAGAATCAAGAGCTAAGATAGAGGCAATATTTGATTATTTTGCTATAAAGAACATTATTGGATCATTTGGGAAAATACGAATGAAATCTGAGAAGTATATGTTAGCATTGTATCAGTATTAATCATTCCTCAATTTAGATAGTTATATTGTGATTATGCAGAAGAATGTTCTTATTTGAGGAAAATACACACAAAAGGCTTAGGGGTGATACAACATAAGGTCAGCTACTCACACAATGGTTCAGAAAAAAATTGTACTGAGAAGACAATTTTTCTCTACATTTGAGATCGTTTCAAAATTTAAAATAAAATCAGTAAGTAATCTCCAATCCACTCCACTGCACCTGTGGGTAGCAAAATAATGGCCTGTCAAAGATATCCATATTCTAATGCCCAGAACTTGGGAATATGTTATGTTAAAAGGCAAAAATGATGTAAAGATGTGATTAGATTGAGAGTTTCAAGATGGGAGGCAGGCTATCATGGATTTTCCAAGTGGACTGAATGTAATCACAAGCATCTTTATAAGTGAAAGGAGGAGGCAGGAAAGTCAGAGAAGCAGATTTGAGGACAGAAGCAGAGGTCAGAGTGATATAATTGCTGGGGATCAGGAGCTAAGGATTGTGGGCAACATCTAGATGCTAGAAAAGGCAAGGAAACAAACTCTCCCCCAGAGCCTCCAGAAAGGAACTCATCCTGCAACATCTTGTGGTTACCCTGCTAGATCCACTTTTTACTTCTGACCTCCAAAACTGTAAGAGAATCATTTTGCGTTGTTTCAAATCACTGCATTTGTGGTAGTATGTTAAAGCAACAACAGCAAACTCATAGAACTCCTTAGGAAAGAAATGTCAGGTATTTAAGGCAAAAAGTGATTATGTAAATGTATGATAAATCTCAGTAAAGACTGCAGAATAAAAGCATCACCTATGTTACACATGAAATGGTTTTCCTTGCAGCTGGTAAAAGAATCTTTTGTGGGGAGAGGCTTGATTTGTGGAGAATGAACATGGGTCGAGATGCACACTGTTGATCTGACAAGCTGACTCCAGGATTTCTGTTATCAGTCTTCTTTTTGCTGGGGACAATAAACAATCTCACAGTATCAGCGGTTTAAACTCCAAACGTTTATTTCTTACTTTTGAGTATTGGCTGTGGTTCTGCTGAGTCCGGCAGGGTTCCTCTTATCAGCTGGGCTTAATTCAGACATGCCCCATGTGTCTCTCATTGGGAGACCAAGGTTGGAGAAGTAGCTGCTATCTAAACACGCTCTCCTTGGAGAGGATGGCAAGAGTGCAAGAGGGTGATGGGCTTCTGACAGGAAAAAAAAAAAAAAAAGGCAACCTGTCACTTCCACTTACCTTTGAAAAATTAGAAAAATGTGCCCTTTCTTTGACACGGACTTGTGTCAAAGCACATGGTTTAGTCAGCATCACTCCCTCCACGAGGGTGCTCTAAATCTGCACCACTTTATGCCATAACTGTAAGTTGGTTAGGGGAAGAGATCATTCATGAAGAAATGTATTCCTCCCAGCTGTCCACATGAGAAAAGTAGTCTACTTATATGGTTGCTTAAAGGAAGTGTACATGTTTACCTAAAGTTGGGTATGTATTAAATAGTTGTTTTCTGTTGTTAAACTTCTTAAAGGAAAAGTGAATGTTCTCTGTTTTAGATATTACCAGACACACTAAAAAGTAATTCACAATTTGACAATATTCTAAGAATTGAAATACTTGAGAGAATTCACAAAAATGTTCCTAGAGAGGTAACAGTAATGGAGAAGCAGAGCTAGCAAAATCAGATCAAATATCTGTGCACTACATCTGCACTACAGCATACCATTTTAGAGTACACATTTTCCCCAAAGAGTAGTCACCACAAATTCTATTATAGAATACACAAAGTTCTTCATTCCACCTAATCTACTTTTTTTTCTTTTTGTGACAAGGTCAAGCTGGAGTACAGTGGCAAAATCACAGCTCACTGAGGCCTCGACCTTCTAGGCTCAAGCAATCCTCCCACTTCAGCAGGAGTCTCCTGAGTAGGTGAGACTACCAACATGTGCCACCGTGCTTGACGAGTTTAAATTTTTTGTAGAGATGGGACGTCATTATGTTGCCCAAGCTGGTCTCAAACTTCTGGGCTTCAGTGATCCTCCCACTACAGCCACTTAAAGTGTTGGGATTACAGGTGTGAGGCAACGTGCCAAGCCTAATTTTTTATTAGATGTACTATGTCAAAATTCCACCTACCCTTCAGAACCTGGTTAAAATCTCATCTACCCCACCAATGTTAACCTTGTGGTGACTTCCTCTCTCCTCTGATTCTTGGGTGTTTTGCTTCTGCCTCTATTATGAACTTTTTATTATGGTTAAGTTTTGATTCAGAGACCTAGAGAAACCCTACTTATTCTATGATCCCAGCCAAAAAGTTCCTTTTTAGCTGAAATCACCCCTGACCCTCCCTACTCTAGTTAGTTACCACTCCCTCCTTTTCTGCTAATGGTGAAGGTACATTACACATGTTCTCTCATTTACTTACCTACTAAAAAGACTGGGAGGGGGGAAACTAAACATTTGTGAGTTCATTTAAGACAGAGTATATAAAAATCTCTTTTTCATCTTTGGTCCCCAGCACATAATATAGAATCTAGATCAGAGTTCTCAGCTTTGAAACTGTTGACATTTGGGGCCAGACAATCATTTGTTGTGGGGACTGTCCCATGCATGATAGGATATTTAGCAGTATTGACTTTTAGTCTTGACAACCAAACATCTCAGCAGACATTGCCAAATATCCCCTGGGGTCAAAATTGCTCCCAGTTAAGAATCACTGATTGAAACCTTAGGAGAAATTAAATGTTCTTTGACTTGAAGTCAGAATTGTCTGGGCTTTTTTTCCCTCCATTTTAGCTCTTCAACATCACCTAGCCCTAGAAATAAGTGAAACAAACATACTCAAATAAGTGATTTAAACAAGTTTCAAATTAAAAGAAAATCTTCCTTCTGAGCCATTAAAAATAGAGCCTACAAGGATGATATACATTCATTCATGAGAGAAATGACATGGCATATTTGTTTACGGTACGAATTCTAGCATGGCACTGGCTAGATTCAAATCCAGAGAGCATGGGTTTATAGACCAGCTCCCAGTGTTCCAGCTCAGTAACCTCAAGCAAGTCATTGAACCATGCTGCACCTCAATGTTCTCATCTTAAAATGAGGATATAAATACTTCCTACCTCAACAAGACTGTGCAAAGATCATGAGGTAAGATATGTAAGGTTACTGGAACAGGGACCGACAAGTATCACTTATTATTCAGCAAATTGAATATCTACTATATACCAGGCGTTTTACAAGTAGTAGGGAACAAAAAGTTCAAGCCCTCATGGAGCTTAAATTCCAAGATACAAGTAGAGTAGAGTGTGGTGCATTGTAAGTGACAGAATGACAGAGCAGCGACTGAGGTCCCCATGAGGAGTTGTCCTAGGCAATAGCTAAAGGAAAAAGGGTCTTATAGGGAACTGTTCTGAAGCCAGACCACACTTGATGTGTTTAAGCTATAGCAAAGAGCACAGTGAAAACTGAACAATGCATTGTGTTTTCAAGAAGAAAAATGTAAAATTGGAAATTCTCTTTGAGGAAAAAAAAAAATCTAAGCAAATTTTAAAATACTACAAAACATGCCAAAAGTTTAACAAATGTTTTGTTTGGGTAATGAGACTTTGAGTGATGCATTTTCTTTTTTCCTCTTCTGTAATACCCAGGTTTTCTGAATATATATTATAGTACTGCAGTGTTTCTAAAAAATCAAAAAGGCTTTACGTGAAAATACTTGTAAATAAAAGATAATTTTGATTTATCTGGGATTATTTATAATGTTTTCCTTCATTTTGTAGCTGAAATGTATTTTTATTTTTTTAAATGTTTTAATGCATGCCTAACACAGTTTACTCATTATTATTCCATTCAATATTTTGACACAAATTTTTTTCTGCCTATATATTGAACACAAATTATATCTTTTTGGCTGATGGTTCACAATATAGATGTTTATCTTTTAAAATTTCTTCATGTCTTCTAATGTGAAAAAAAAAATACCATCCATTTAACAAACTTTTATTCAACTGGGTAGTCAGCAAAAATGTTGTAATAGTTCACTTAATGGTTCTTTCAAAATATATTTTTCCAATTCAAGGAAGCAGCAAAGAAATTGTAGAAATGGGTTCCATATCTAGGAAACAAATGATATTTATAATGTCTTTACTTACGTCTAAATATTTCCATTTCTACATGTATTTCTTAAATTATATGCCTCAGCTATGACACAATTATAATTTAGCATTTCTATATCTAATAGTAATTTTTTAAATGATTAAGTTGTCCCTTTTGAATTTGACAGAAATATAACTTTTTACGTTCACCATTTTTGCAACATCTTTTGGTAATTTTCTTGACACAATAAATCTATGCTTTAAAACATTAATTAAGATTTACATTTCACTATGAACTGTAAACAAAGCTTGCCAAAATAAAATGATTACGCCTGATTTTAAATGTCTACCCTCAAGAGGCACTCAAAATGCAGCAATGATTTTTCTGTGGTTTCTACTGCTTTAGTTCCCTTAAGAAACGAAGTGTAAATCACAGAAATTCTTCACTTCTTAGAGCTGCAGAGACATTTAAAAGAGAGAGAGAGGTGCAGGAGAAGAGGAAGTAAGAGTGTGCATTAAGAGCAATTCAGAGGGCCAGGCACAGTGGCTCACACTTGTAATTCTAGCACTTTGGGAGACTGAGGTTGGCAGATCATCTGAGGTCAGGAGTTCGAGACTAGCCTGGCAAACATGGTGAAACCCCATCTCTACTAAAAATACAAAAATTAGTTGGGCATGGTGGTGGACGCCTGTAATCCCAACTACTTGGGAGGCTGAGGCAGGAAAATTGCTTGCACCTGGGAAGCAGAAATTGCAGTGAGTTGAGATTGCATCACTGCACTCTGGCCTGGGTGACAGAGTGGGACTTCATCTCAAAAACAAAACAAAACAAACAAACAAAAAGATAGAATTCAGAGAAATTCTCCCTTAAGTTTATTCACCTGGAATTGATAGGACCAAACATTGTTATAAGCATTATCACTATAGATTTGTGGGGATGGAGGATGGAGAGGGCTTGAATAATTGTGAATTTATATGATCTCCTATTGCCTACACACTCCTTCTATGTCCTTTTTATTTTCTTCCATTTTACACTGGGGGTGAATTGTAGTGCAGGAGTCTGCTAGTGAATACAGAGGAGAGTTCTAAAAGTTTCTCTCATCCAATAAAACAAGTCAGTGTAAAACATACTTGTCAATAAAAACTATTTTTTACAGACCTAAATAACTGCATACATTCTTGAAAATGAATAACAAAATTTTATTTCAGTTGATGCACAGCAAATTCTTTACAAATATTGTTTCTTTTAAATTTTATATAATTATTTGGTATATCTTATATCAACTACTATCAACTGCTTAATGTATTTTTACAATAAAATTAAAATTTTTATGATCGCTTTTCATCTATTAAAATGTCTATATATGTGCAAAAATTTTGTTTTTTATAGCTAGACATGAAACAATGGGTTAAAAAATGATCTTAATCATTAAGCATACTTTTACATTACATCTTTACATTTTCAGCCAACACAATGTCGGAATATTTTAATCACAAATATTATTTAGAATGTTCTTAAAAATATTTGACATTTCAAAATAATACAAAATTTCCATTTTAAAATTAAATGTTACTTAAGAAAGTTGTTCCTTTCCTAAAAAACTAACAAACGAAAAGGAAGAAAAAAATAAACACTAATCCAGTTAGCAATCTTCTTACCTTCCTTTAGTCACATGTAGTGCCAAGAATAAGGTGTCTATTTAACATGTTTCTTCTTTCCATGACTTGCAGTGAATTGTGGATATCTATCCGTAAAGGAAATTATGTGTGAATGCCAGCATGCATAGAAATTTAATTCCTAACCTATAAGTATCAAATCAAAACCTTAGTCACCAGCCAATGCCATCCCAAGAATGTAACACACTTGAGGACAAGCTTCCTCTTGAGCCAACTCTGTCAACAGACACCACTTTTATTTCATGTACTCCCATTCTTTGGCACCTCTTTTCTTCCTGCTATCACAAATATGATTTTTTCAAAAGCCACTATCAAGGTAGTAAAAATGGCTTTAATTTATACTTGGTGTATTCATTTGCTGGGGGTGCCATAACAAAACACCACAAATGGGGTGGGTTAAACTGAAACTAATTTTCGCATGGTTCTGTTGGCTGCACATTTATTGAGGTGCCAGTGGGGTAGGCTTTCTCTGAGGTCCTTAAGGGAAAATCTGTCCCAGGCATTTATTTGCCTTTTAGATAACTGTTCTTTAGATTAGTGATCCCCAACCTTTTTGGCACCAGGGACCGGTGTTGTGGAAGACAATTTTTCACAGAAGTTGAGGGACAGGGGTGTTTCAGGATGAAACTGTTCCACCTGAGATCATCAAGCATTAGTTAGATTCTCATAAGGAGATCACAAACTAGATGCCCTGCAAAGCGGTTCACAAGAGGGTTCGCGCTCCTATAAGAACCCAATGCCTCTGCTGATCTGACAGGAGGCAGAGCTCAGTTGGCATTGCTTGCTGGCCTGTGGCTCACCTCCTGTTGTGCTGCCCGGTTCCTAACAGGCCATGGACCAGGTCTGGTCCATGGCCCAGGGGTTAGGGACCCCTGCTTTAGGAGACTGCCCTTTAGATGACTGGCCTTTTCATATACGTCATCCCTCTGAGCACAAGCACCCCAGTGTCTCTCTGCATGTTCTAACCTCCCGTTTTCATAAGGACCCAGGTTAGATATTAAATTAGGACCCACCCTAATGTCCTCACTTTAACTTAATCACCCCTTTAAAGGCTCTATCTCCAAAAATGGTCACATTCACAGGTACTAGGCCACGGGCTTTCACATGTGAATTTTAGGGGGAAATTCAGCTCACAGAACTCAGGTTTAATAGTAAATTAACAAAGTGAAGACAATCAACTCAGTCAGGGACTGAAACACACCCAGTGATGAATATAATTTTTCTCCATGACAGAAAAGAGCCATATGGCTTCTGAATTTTAATGCGAGAAATGAAGAAATGCATGGGTTATGGCTAACCATAAAATAAATACTTAAATATAATTCCTTCATTTGGAAGTGTTTCACTAATTTTTTAAAACTATATAAGGAATATTATCTATGCTTCCACTTTACTAAGCCATGGAATCTATGTAGATTCTACAGAGAATCAACAAATGATGCTATGAAGCAGCACGTGCTTGAGTACGTTAGATAGGCAACAGCTACTCGAGCAACAAAAGTCACAATTACAGAAAGCTTAGTTCTCACTGCAAAAGAGGGGCAAATACTGCAAAAGAACAAGGGGAATTAGACTGTAGTTTTGAAGAGTCACTTGCAATTTTTATTAAATGTTGATCACTTCCACATCCTAGAGGTAATTGCTTAATCATTAGGAAGTTGCCTCTCTTCCCTTTCACCTCTTTGAAAAAAAAGAAAAAAAAAAAATGTAATTCTCTTAGAATTTTCAACATTGAAAATGTGAATCTATTAAGAGGACAAAAACTTCATGGTCAATATGTTTTTATTTTTAAATTAATGATGGAGCAATCTACAAAAAGAATTTTCCATTCTAAAAGCCATTTGGGGTAGATAAAGGAAGATTGAAGATTTCCCTCTCATCAAACTATCCAATAATGCCTTCATAAGACTTGCTTACATAGATGTAAATAAGTATTTTAATATACAAGTACTGTGTTTGACCAATAGACACATTACTAAACAGATACATGTGTCTTCCAGTTTCATATACCTAAGCTTTTTAAGTGATGGAAAAAAAATTGTACATAAAAAAAAAATTAGGGATCCCTTTTATAGAGTGAAGAATCCTTTTATAGTTTGGATATTCACCAATAATTTATGTGTTTATTTCATTTAAGTTTTTATGCATATGATCTGCTTAAACCAAAGTAAAACAAAGTACACCTGTTCCATATTACAAAGATGAAAATACTATATTTATTCAATTATGGTTCATACATTTAATAGAATAAAAATTCTTTTGTGTCTAAAGTTAAATTAAGACTAAACATCTGTATCTATATGTGATTATTTTTCTTCCCTCCCGCCTATGCTTTTCATATGGAATTAATGACTAACAAGTATTCCTAAAATGTGAATAAAGCAGCGAAAGAAGAATAAAAACTGAAAAAAATACCTACGTATAATTTTAAATTGCTCTTAAAATAAAATTATAGAGAAAATACCTTGTATGTTATTTAACTTCATTAAGCTATAAATTAAGTTAGCTACAAATTATCTATAAGTTAAATTCATTAGCTATAAATTAAATTTATCTACATCATATCTAATTTTCTCATTAACTATTAAAAATCCGAACTTCGTATTCATACATGAAAATAGTTTTTCTTTTGGGTGTAAATAGAGTGTACTTTAGAATTCTGAACACTTATCAAACTAAAGTTAGCTAATGAAATGTTAACAATAATATTCAAAACATGAATAAAATCCATACATTAATAACATCTAAAGGCAATGAAAGGCTTTGTGTGAAAGAATCATCTTTTGTCCAACTCTATCACCTTTTGTTTTTTAATGGCTATGTTACAAGTGTCTAAATCCCTGTCCTGGCACACTTTCACTGCTCATGCCTCTGGTAGTTTATTTGCATATTCAGCCCATCTGTAGCCCTTATATTGACTGAACTCATAAACAGAGAAAATCACGAATCCCTGTACAGATTTATATGTGGTTACCCCTACTGTTGAGCCTATTCCAGGGTTGTACTTTGGGGCTTAGGCTTTGATCCTTATAATCAAACCCCACACAGTTGTTAAAAGACATGCAGTATCACTTACACAGTAAAACCATTGAAATAAGCATATTCCTCAGCTGTGAATCCACAAATATCTTGGCAAGATAATTCCACACCTTGCTGAAGAAGAAGATTTACTAAACGTGTTGGTTCACCACTGACAGCAAGAATAAGGGCTGTTCTGGAGCAAGAAATAGAAACGAATGCCCATTTAAAGAGCTTAAACATGCCTCATTTTAAAAAGCCAGTCTTCTCAATTTACTACTCAAATGTATGACCTCTATCAGAAAGAGTCAAGGCAAGAATGTAAAAAGTACAGCAGATCTGCTCAAAAAAGTGTGCCAGTCACAGATCATATCATGGAGTCTAAACATGAATAGTACCTAGGAAGCAGCTAGCTCAGTCATTTTCAATCTCTTCTTCCTGGAAGCCTAGTGTTTTCAAAAACATGTCTCAAAATTCCATGAAGGAATGTGTCTTGTGACTTTGGGTCCCCTGATCCCATTTAACTACAACAGTTGGTCACCTATGTAAGAGTCTAATGTTAAATTCTAATAATAAATGATAAATAAATAATAACAATAATAACCAATTAGTAGTTGGTCCAACTGTTTGATTTTACAAAGGGAAAAACAAATCCTGAAAGTTCAGATAATCTGTCCAAAAGCATGTGAGCATATATCCTATGGGTCTTACGGTTCTATATTTTCTCAATATCATATACGTGTTTTGTGGACATACACACACACACACATACACACACATATAATCTTATTAGGTAGCTCTAGTTATGTGCTATCTTATTTATTAATTATACCTTTGATAATTATCTGAAGCATTCACATCAGCCCCTTTCTCCAGAAGAAATTTTACCATTTTTGGATTATTGCTAATAACGGCAACCAATAGTGGAGTATAACCATCCTGAAAAATTATTTCAAAATGATTAAAATATTGTAGCAAATTTAAAGTTCAACTTAAAATACATGTGTATAAAAACTTCTGAATATACACTGTAACCCTTAAAAGATTTTAGTACATAAAAAAATGTGATTTCAAAGACCAATAAAACAAATCAGGGTTGAGCCAGACAAAAAATTAAAGTTGCTATTTTAGGCTTAATTCAAATTGTAGGTAAGAGCAGCCTAGAATAAGTAAGTGATGAGCACCTAGCATTTATTGTAAGTATTGCATACCATCAATTCACATTTCATAATATTGTCATCTTCAGATTTCCATTGGGTTTCATTTAAACCTCCAAGGCTGGCACTTATTTTGGATGTCATGTAGACAAAATATCAGTAAAGTATCAATATGCTTTTTAAAAAAATTCATCGGTTATTCATAATGCCTTAATGGAAGAGTTAGATTAATTTTAATATTATGTGATTTGCTATTTCAACCCTATTATTATTATTCATGAGTATATCAATAAAATAGAAAAAAGGTGGATTTTATGTTTTTATCAATACCAAGTTATAAGAGAATTAAATATTCCTCATTTGTTATGGCCTGTTAGACAATTATAATTGTTAAATATAGTGTTTCTTTGGAGGTCAGGATTACAATCTGCAATAAAATAAAGACTTTAAGAGAAGAAAAATTTTATCAGTTTTTGATAATCTCTTCTCTTTCTCCCCAATTTCAGTTTGGAAAATTCATTCTTTATATAACATATATTTCAACATAGATGAATTATCTGAAATACGCTCTTCAGTTGCTTTCTAAAATACAGGATTTTTTTCTTTAATAGAAAACTACCTTATTTTTCATTTCAAGATCAGCTTCGTAATCAAGCAGTCGTTCAACTAATGAGACACTCTGACCACAAACAGCATAGTGAAGAGCAGTATTATAATGAATATCCCTCAGATCTGGGTCTGCACCACAGTTTAGAAGAATAGTAGCACAATCCTCATTTTGACACTGTGCTGCCTGTTAATGCAACAAGAGTAGATGAGTAACAAATTTACTATTTGGGATATGATAAATTAATGTTTGATACTATGTTTTAAAACATGAAAAATCAACAAAAGTTAACTAGGAGAACTCAAACACATTCCAATTGAAAAAGAAAAATTATGGCATACCTTAATCAATGGGGATTTGTTTTCACTATCCCGGATATTTATTTTGCATTGTTGCCCAATTAGGAAAAGTACAACATCTCTATGTCCATTCGCACAGGCCAGGTGCAAAGGTGTTCTATGTCAATAAAACAAAACACAAAGTTAGAGATAAGTCTCCATTTGAGCAAGTTACTTATTTTACTCAAAAACAAGCCAGATTGTACATTGGTAAAGTACTTGCTTCATGCACATATTTCTATTTAAACAAATGTACATTAACTACAATTACCTTTTATTGAACTTTCAGGGCTATGCAAGTGTGTTGAAGATTAAATATTTAACTGATTTCACTTCAAGGAAAGGAAAATGTAACTATAATTAGATGAAAAACAGATTTTTTTTTTCTTGCAGCAATCCTCTATTTTGTTTTTATTTTGAGAACCTGTTTTTAAAATTAATTAGTTTTTAATTGACAAATAAAAATTACATATATTTATCATGTCCAACATGTGTTTTGAAATATGTATAGTTTGTGAAATGACTAAATTAGGCTAATTAACATATGCATTACCTCACATATTTATCATTTTTCTGTGGTTGTGAAAACTCTTAAAATGTACTCTCAGCAATTTTCAAGAACACAATACATTGTTGTAAATTATAGTCATGGCTCCCTTACAGGAGGCACAGCCTGTGTCACACCAGCAGAATCGTAGGAAGCTGACATAACAAGAAAGAGCAAAATTTACCCAATTGTGTGCATATTATCATGCTCTCAAACTTGGAGGGCATTATATTAGGTGAAATAAGCCAGGCCCAGCAAGACAGATACCACACGATACCACTTTCTTGTGGAATCTAAAGAAGTCGAACTCTTAAAAGCAGAGAGTAAATAGAGGTGACCAGGAACTGGTAAGGAAGGGGATACTGGGGAGATGGTCACAGGATCAACATCTCAGTGAGACAGAAGGAACAGGTTCGAAAAACAGATTTTTTAAAAAGTACCAAAATGATGTCTGGGCTTGGAAAAGATAATAAAGTTAGGTATCACAGTAAAATTTAGAAATTATATTTAAAACCTGAGATGCATCTAATAGGTAACAGGAGGAAAGTATATTACTTAATCAATGACATGCTATCCCTAATTGTGTGTTTCTCTTTATTTACTCAGTGATTAAAGTTGGCATTTGTATCTGAGAAGTAAAAGATGAATGCCTAAGGACTCTCTAAGTTGTAGATCTTAACCCTATTTTAAGTTATTACACTAATTGTCACTTCTGAAGAACCGTATTCTAGGTAGCCTGCCAGAAACCAGACACACATTCATGAACTTTGACAGAAGACTAATTAGATCCATTTAAATTTTGTAATTTTTAGGCTGGACTGACCCTCAATAAACATTTATCTTCTTCTAAGGTGATATCGTTATAGCCTTGTTTTTAAGATAATTTTATAATACCAAGGCACATATAAATAATCCATTTAAAACAAGAAGCTTAAATATATTTTCCTTGTTTCACTCTGGCTCCTCAGAAGTACTCTATGGGTACCTAAATAGACCCGCTATTGACACACAGGAGTAGAAAAAAGATGAACCTCAAAAATAAGGTAACTACTTAAAAATAAGGTAATTTTCAAAAAGATAAACTAACAAAATCTATTCACAATAACTTACCATCTCTGGCAGTAAACCAAGAAAATATAAAAACAGTTCAAAAACATTGGAGAAAGCTAAAAATCTAAGTTTACCTGAATGTAATCTCTGGAAGGCACGACTGTAATATAACTACAATATAAAAAGTCAAATTTTACCCAATTATATTATTATTTAGCTAAAGAGAGAGCACAGTCAGGAAGAGGACAGTCAGCTAACATAACAGAATAAAACCAGAAGTTATCCATAATTAACATACTTCATGGAAAAGACAATCTGAATTTAAGGAACAAACAAAGAAGAACTTTGTTTCTTCTTTGGAGAAGACAAAAGTGATTCATCAAACACCATGGTCTAAATTATGTTTCCCTCAAAACTATCCACCTTACTTTACTGTGATTCCATCCTTACCAAGCAAATTTCTGATGACTAATTTCTCAGTCATCCTGATACAATGAAGCACTGATTAACCTTTCTGCTCACATTTACAATTTGGTTTAAGGATGAAATTCCTTACATAATAGGAGTTGTCAGAGCCCTCAATCCCAACACAACACAGGGCTAAATAGCTTTAAGCCCACCAAAGATAAGTCCTTGCAGTAGATAGCAAATCCTGGCAAACATTTTGATGTGTCCCTTTCATCTGCCATTACACATATCTTGAGAATTTAGTTCCAAGGAACTTTGGTGGTTTCCACCCAATTTTTAGATCTGCCTCTCCCTCCAACTCCAGTTTTATTTTTTACCTAATTTAAAATAAATACATAAAATTACACACACACACACACACAGACACTGCTCTTACTAAGAAAGTAAATGGATTCCCAATAGGTCCTCCACAAATAGCTGTTGCATCCTGCTGTATACCTCACTCTTCCACCAACTGAATCTACAAAAAATCTTCAGTAACAAATCTACAAAAAAATTTCATGGCCCATATTAAACTCCAAGAACTTAGGAAATCAGCTATAAATTCAATAAAATAAAATAGCCTTGAAAGATTCCACCCTCAAAGGAGGTATTGAACAATGCAGTCTGGGGTCATTTACACAAAATCTGAAAACAAGAGCTAATCTATCTTGAGCATGCACAAAACACTAAAAAGTTGACACTATTCACTCAAACCGTCAGTCTTGTAAAGAAGATTTTTACTTAGAATATTTGACATCCTTTTAAAGCAGTTATCTTAGTTTAAAAAAAAGTTTTAAGAACATACAGATTTAACATTTACATTCATTTTATTTTAAATTTTAGATTTAAGTGTAAAATTTTAGAGCTCGCAATTGAAGTAAGCAGCAAAAGAAAAAAAAATTGTCATGGCCACTTCTCTATATGTTTACACATATAATGTAAATGCCTCAAGGCCAATAGGAATGCTTTTCCACTTAATGTCAAAAACAAAAGCCATTCTATTTTTTGAAATAGTTGAATGCAAAAAGTATATTTACAGATATCTTGGAGAAACATTTTTAAATCAATATTATTCCATTTGTCAAAAATCCTTAACTTTCATCAATACATTGTACTCCTAATTTAAGACTTTATATTGTTACTTCTTAACTCATGGTACTTAATCTAACCAGAAATCTAAATTCCTGTGAAGCTTAGTATTGGTTACTAGGTTTTCAGGCTAACTGGTGTCATTTTGTTTCACTCAAGTTCTGTTTTCTCCCAGACTCCCACTCTCTTTTATATCAGTGGAAAAATTGTCAGCATAGACTGTGGACAGGTGATGATCAGATACCAGAAATCTCAAATGGAACTTCAGCAAAAGGCATGACTCAGATGAGTGTCAAGGCTGAATGATTACTTTGAAAGCTGAAGTGAAAAGTGTTATCTGCTAGACAAGAGTACAGAGCCAGGGCATAGCTGTAGCCTTCAATTGAGTCTCATCATGAGAATGTCCTTTTTAAGTAATATTCTTGGACTCTTGATAACTTAAGAGTTCAGGGTGAGTGAAGGAGAAGTAACCAAGGATGCTAACTCACCCTAGGTCATCTATTTTGAACTCTAGACTGGGCACTTTTGATGTAATCTAGGTTTGAGTAGTAAGGTTGAAGGTATTAATTTAGAATTGGGCCTCCACTCACCAATTTATGAAGGTGATCTGAAGGGCTTTTTTATTAAAAACCACAAAAGTGATTTTATAGCAGGAGAGATATTAAACATCTCCAATTCATTTTCAACCTTATTAGGCACAGTGCTCTTGAAATAAAAAAAATAATAGAAGCTAACTATGCAGAGCACATTAACAGGGAGCTATTCTGATTTAATAAGATGCCTGCAACAGAGCTTTGCAGATCTTTGTTTAAAAAACACTAATCGAGTAGTAGCTCTAGTTTGAAAGATGAGACCGAAGGTATCTCTGCATTATACAGATGTAGAGAAGGCCTCAAACTCCCATCTTGACTCTCAGAACAATGTTTTTCCTACTAGGCCACTATGGTTTCCTGAACGATCTGCTTATGCTATTTATTTCCCCTGTTCCTTTTTTTTTTTAACCAGAAATTCCAATTTTCAGTATCATTATTTTTACTAGAAAACATATATAAAAATATTACTTCCATTAGGCCATTAATATGCACATATGCTTACATGAGGTTTCAGAGACCTTAAGCACAATGCTTCCAAAATGAGTCTGTGAAACATTTGATAAAACATTGTAATTTACCTTATTAAAAATTCAAACAAAACGAATAGTTCCCAATGACCATCTCACTCTATCTACTTTCCTCTCCCCATTTCATCTCTCTCAGAAATAGCAATTTAAGTATATGTTCTTTAAGATTTTATCTTTCTCATTTTCAGTATCTCTCTCTCTACACACACACACACACACACAAATGTGCAAACAGAAATATACAGTTTGAGATTTTTTCATTCAGCTTTATCGAGGTGTAATTTATAATAAAGTGTACAATTTTAAGAATTTTGACTAGTCAATTTACAGTCAATTCTCTGCAGTCAATTCTTTCCCCTGCCCCCATATCTAAAACCACTGGTAACTATTAATTTGCATTATGTCATTATCCTTTTTTTTTTAGATTCGGGGTGTACATATCTAGGTTTGTTACATGAGTATCTTGCATAATGCTGCGCTTCTGCTGAACTCATTACCCAAATAGTGAACATAGTATCTTATAGGTAGTTTTTCAACTCTCATGCCCATCCTAACATTCCCCCATTTGGAGACCCTAGTGTCTATTATTTCCACCTTTATGTCCATGTGATAGAGATAATTTCATATCCTCTTTGACAATTTTGGATGCCTTTTCTTTCTTTTGCCTGATTTTTCTGGCTAGGACTTCCAGTACTATGTTGGATAGGAGTGGTGAGAGCAGACATCTTTGTCTTATTCCAGTTCTCAGGAGGAATGTTTTCAACTTTTCCACATTCAGTATGATATCGGCTGTGTGTTTGTCAGAGATGGCCCTTATTATTCTGAGGTATATTTCTTCGATGCCTAGTTTGTTGAAGGTTTTTATCATGAAGGGATGTTGGATTTTATCAATGCTTTTCCTGCAACTATTGAGATGATCATCTGGTTTTTGCTTTTAATTCTGTTCATGTGGTGAATCACATTTATTGATTTGCATATATTGAACCATCCTTGTATACCTGGAGTAAAACCCACTTGATTGTGTTGAATTATCTTTTTGATATACTGCTGGATTTGGTTTGCTAGTATTTTTGTGTCTATGTTCATCAGGAATATTGGACTGTAGTTTTTTTTTTTTTTTTCGTTGTTTCCTGTATGCTACAATGCTTTACCTTTTCTAGAATTTCATGTAAGTGGAGTCATTTGTGTCTGGTTTCTTTCAGTTAGCATGACACTTTCAAGATTCACCCATATTTTTTGCATATATCCATAATTCATTGCATTTATTGCTGAATAATATCTTTAAGTTATCCTATTTATATGTGTATGTATGTATGTATTCATCCTTTCATTCATGTATTTTAAAAATATTAAGCACTCACTATGGCTAGGCAGGGTTCTAGCTGATGAGGATATATCAGCAAACAAAGATGTGCAAATACCTGCTTTTATAAATCATACATGTTAGTAGAAGAGGTAAACAACAAACAATTTAAAAGATGAAAAGTACATCAGACAATATTAAGTTCTAACGAGAAAAGCAGGGAAGAAGGATAGGAAATGTCAGTGAGGAAAAAGGGTACAATTGCAGGTAAAGAGTAGCCAGGGAAGGCCTCACTTAGTAAGGTAACAATTGAATAACACCTACAGGAAGTGAAAGAGCAAGTCATACGACTATCTGAGGGAAAAGCACCCCAGGCAGAGGGACCAGCAAGTCCAAAAACCCTAAATGCATGTCTTGCATTTCTGTGGAACAGTAAGAAGACCAGTGTAGCTGGAGATAAATGAATGAAAGGAAGAGTTGCAGGATGTAAGATCAGAGAAGTAACAGGGTGAGGATGAAGATCATATAGGGTTGTATGAGACACTGGATGGATATGGCTTTTACCCCTAGTAAGATGGGAAGTGATTGTAAGTTATGAAAACAAGGAGTAATACCATTTGACATACATTACACAGGATTATTCTGACTGCTGTACTGAGAATAAGCTGAAAAGGGAAAAGTGTAGTTAAGTGGGCACTGTAGTAATTCTAGTTGAGACATAATGGTGGCTTTGACTATGGTAGTACTTATAAAGGTAGTAAGAAATGCTCGGATATTAGATATATTTTGAAGGAGAAGCCAACAAGATTTCCTATTTAATCAAATGAAGGTTGTGAAGGAATTAGAGGAATCAAAAATATTCTAGAATTTCAGCCTAAAGCAATTGAAAGACAACATTTGGCATTTATAGAAAAAGAAAAGGCAGGTCAGAAATGAAATAACAGGATCTTAGTTTAGGAATATTTGAGACCTCAGTTTGAGAAAGCTAAGTAGTGATGTGATGGAGCTCGCGGTTCTTGCAAGCTAATGTTAAATTTTCAGGAATTTTGCAAGCCAGTTGATAGCACATTGGTAGCTTAAAATTGGCCACTATTTACAAACCCTACGAATCAGGGTTTTCCCTCTTTCCCTCCCCTACCCATTAAGGGCCTGTTATTAAACATTTATTAGCACACCAGTGAATATTAGATATCCAAGTATAAATATAGGCAGGCAAGAGGTCTCGTTGGCTGGAGATTAAAAGTTGGAAGGCACTGGAATATATATATTTAAAGCTAATCTCTCTTCACCAGGAGAGTGAAGATCAAAATACAGAGAGAAATCATTTCTGGTGAAACTCCTTAAGTGTTTACAAGTTAGGAAGATGAAGAGAAACCAGCAAAGGAGTCTCAAAAGAAGTGTCCACAGAATTAGGAGAAATGCCAGATGGCCCCAGTGTTCTGAAAGACATTAATTCAAATACCGCTGATATGGCAAATAAAGTACTTTGCTGACATGCCAGCAAGGTAAGACTGAAAACTGACCCCTGAATGAAGTCATGTTGAAGTTGTTGATTACCTTATAAAGTCATTCAGTGGAGTGATGTAGGATAAAAGCCATCTAGAAGATTGGACAACACTGTTTTTGTCAAAAAAAAATAAAAAGACATAATACTACCAGTAAGCTAAATACAAATCTTTTTGCTAACCATATAGTTTTCACTTAGCCAATTGTGATGAAAGATAATGCTTTTCATACTTTTTGACTTGAAACTCCCAAAAATATTTTAAGGCAGCCACAGAGAGTACATATTTACTGTTACTAATGCCAAACACATAACTCTTTTTCTTAATATGTATTAATTTTTGCAGAAAGTGGTTGTTAATGGGTTTGAAGATATTATGTAATTGAGGAAATTTTTCATAAGTGATCCACATTAAAAAGATTAACCAGAGTGATGTCAGCAATATGACAGAGTAGGAAACCCTGAAGTACCCTTCCCCACAACAAACACACCAATTCAGCAATAGCGTAAGGACAAACTCCCTTTGTGAAAAATCAGAAACTAATTGAAAGTCTCCTGCACCCTGGGAAAACACAAAACCAGAGGTACTAGAACTAACAGACAGATTCAGAACACCTTCTTGCTGAAGATCCTGCCTCCAACACTGTGCCATATGATCAGAAAGAGACCCACTAGCTCCCGGCTTTACCCAAGAGAGCAAAGGGGGTGGCTTGCCAGCACCCCAGCTTCCCCATAAACTATATGAATACGTGTTAATTATGACAACAAAGTTTGGGGGGGAGATAAAATTTAGATTTTTTACATGCTATTGGACTTCAATTGTTAGCAACTTAAACTACTATGAGCTATTTTATGTCAGTCCCAAAGTAACCACAAAAAATCTGTAGAAGTTACACAAAAAAAAGAGAGAAAGGAACCAAAGCACAACAATATCAAAGCACAAAATCAAGAAAACACAAAGGAAGACAGGAAGAAAGAAAAAGACAAAGGAACTATAAGAGTAACATGAAAGCTAACAAAATAGCAATAGTAAAACTTTCCCTATCTATAAATACGTTAAACGTAAATAGATTAAGCTCTGTAATCAGAGTGGCTGAATAGATAAAACACAAGGTGCAACTACAGTTGACCCTTGAACAGGAGGTGTTTTAACTGTGTAAGTTCACTTATACACAGATTTTTTTCAATAGCTATATTAGAAAAATTTTGGAAATTTGCAACAATTTGAGAAAACTTCCAGATGAAACAAGTAGCCTAAAAATACTAAAAAATTAAGAAAAGGTTACATATGCCATGAATGCATAAAATATATGTAGATACCAGTCTATTTTATCATTAACTACCATAAAATACCAGAGATACTATGATGAATCCCTCTTCTTCCTCCCCCTCCATCTACTTAATGTGAAGAAAACAGGACGAACAACTTTATGATGATCAACTTAATAGTAAATATATTTTCTCTTCCTTATAATTTTCCTAATAACATTTTCTTTTCTTTTGCTAACTTTATTTTATTGTAAGAATACAATGGGTAATACATATTACATACAAAATATATGTTAATCAACTGTTTATGCTGTTGGTAACACTTCCAATCAACAGTGGGCTATTTATAGCTAAGTTCTGGGGGAGTCAAAAAGTTATTAGCAAATTTTTACTTCACAGGGGGTTGGCTCCCCACCCCAATCCCTATATGGTTCAAGGGTTAAGTGTATGTGCTATCAGAAACTCACTTTAGATTTAAGGAGAATTTGATTGAACAGCGAGTTCAAATGCCTGTTTGGAAGCAGCCATTGTGCTCTCAAGCATGCCAAGACAGAGTCTAAAACTGTACTTGTTATAAAGCTAACCTGGGTATGAAGCTATCTGGGGAGTCCCTCTCTTTGTCAACCCCAGCTCAACAGCAATTCTGAGTTTGGAGACTCTCAAAGTCTCTTTTAAATTGTAACTAAAGTAAGGACAGTGGTTTAACAGAGTTCATATTGCTGATTGCGTTGCATCAAGGCCCCAGCGGGCTGCAAGGGACCTTTGTGACTTGACAAGTTCAATGGTAATGAGTGTGGTTAATGAATAGTACGGCTTATCATATTATCCCAGAATCTGACATGTTTATACAGTTGTTACACATATTTGCAGCACATATTTGGTGAGAAAATGAAAACAGATTTAAGAAAATTGGTGATGAGTAGCAATGAAGGGAGAAAAAAATCATCCTCTGTCCAAATAAGTTTGCTAAGTATCAATAAACTCAGCAAGCTTCTTTTTCAAACAATTAAAAAGTTACTTGTTTTGATGTTTCCAAGTGTTAAAATCTGACTAACCAATGTTCTAGGGGGTCATCTCTACTCTTTTACTATTCTCCAATGAGCAAAACTGTGCATCTTAGTGCCTGGGGACAATCAATTACCAAGAAGCAAAACAACAAGGAGGGGAAAAGATGGACTGCCAGTGGAGACCAAGCCGGTGAGAGGAGGGGATGGATTCAGGAAGGGCAGAAAATATTCAGGTAAGCATTCCTTTCTTTTCTTTTTTTTTTTTTTGAGACAAGCCTTGCTGTGTCACTCAGGTTGGAATGCTGCGGCCCGATCTCGGCTCGCTGCAACCTCCGCCTTCCGGGTTCAAGTGATTCTCCTACCTCAGCCTCCCGAGTAGCTGGGATTACAGGCACCCGCCACCACGCCCTGCTAATTTTTGTATTTTTGGTTAGAGATGGGTTTTCGCCATGTTGGTCAGGCTGCTCTCGAATTCCCGACCTCAGGTGATCCTCCCGCCTCAGCCTCCCAAAATGCTGGGATTACAGGCATGAGCAACCGCGCTCGGCCCAGCATTTAAAAATAAATAAATAGACAAAAGTTGGAGTGGGACCCTCTGCCAATAATCACCAGACAATCTTTCTTCTTTGGGAAACTCTGAGTGACAATCAGGGTCAAACAGCCCCTACTTGTCTTATTTCTGGTTGAAGGACCCGGGCCCCAACCCGTCCTCCCCCGCTGGCTCTTCAGTCTGGTCACCTGGATTTTTTGTCCTGCATGTTTACATCATATTTCTTGAGCTGAAGATATTCCTTCAGCTTCTTCAAATCCCCGACTGAAGCAGCTCTGTGAAGTTTCTTTAAATCCTTTTCTCGAAGGTTGTAGCCCTGGCCTATGGACGGGTCTGAGGAGGTAGGGCTGCGGGTCTCATTCTTCCTCTTCCAGAAGCTGAAAAGCTTATTCATGGCGGTGCAGACTGCAGTCTTTCCGTCAGATGAGGATGTTCCTCGGCTTCCTAGCCGTCCGCCCCGCCACTCTGCCCTAGCACCCGGCCGGAGCTCTCTCCAGTACCCGATGAAAGTGGAAATGCTGGAAGGGCCTTGCACAGCCGGCCGTTATGGCAGTTATGGTCGTTATGGCTGTTAAGGTCGTTATGGTCCGGCCCCAGGGGCTCGCAGACCTGCATTCTCACCTAGGACTTGGGCCTGACAGCCACACCTGCAGTCTTCCTATTAGATCATGAACCTTGGAATAGAAACTTACCACCTTTCTTACAAATAGCCTCTTCTCCTTCAAAAGTAGATCTAAGGGCTTGAACTCTTGCAAACTAATATTTACCTTCCTTGTGATGGGGATGGGGATGGGGATGGGGATGGGGATGGGGACGGGGATATAGGGATGGGGATGGGGATGGATCTCTTCCAGTGATCTTCCCTCCAACCTACTCCCAGCCTCTCACCTCCCTGGCCACATGCTACAAATTGTCTTCACAATAACTGCAATTCCTCAATAACCTCAATTTCATACACACTTTTTAACACCACTTCTCATATTCCAGCTCATTTTGTCTGGTCACAAAACTCCAAAAGTCCTTTGAATATCTAACTCACTGTGCCTACAGTCCATGAGTCTCATATCCTTTCCCTGGCCTGGGCCACCACACTCTGTGTCCTCACTTCACTACTTAACTAAATTCCACGGTCAATCGTCATAATCACTCCCATGCAGATACCTTCAATAAGTTTTCCCCCATTCCCTTTCTTACCTGTCTGTGCTTAAACCAAAACCCTCATTAAATCTAAACTGTTTGATCTGCCCTAAGCCACTGAAATGTGACCGAAGGAAAAAACACAGTCCTGCCATCATCTTTCATTTCCAGTTCAGGAAAATCCATCTCAAATTGTCTGTTACTCTTTCTCTCTCTTCACACCTCCTTGGTTCATGGCACTTTTTCCTGATCCATTGAGAAAAAGATCCAATCAAAAGAGAAACTGTACCTGCTCCCAAGATATCTACCCACTTACCTGCACCTTGCAAAAACAAAACAAAAAACCCTTTACCTCTCTCTTGTTCATATAGATGATATGTTCATGTTCTTAGCAAAGGCCAGCACCATTCTTGCATGTACTAGACCCCATCCTCTCTAGCCTATCCAAAAACATTATTGAGTAAACCCTTCTTCCCTGCTTTCATATGTATCTTTAAAGTTTCCCTCTCTGTTAACCAATTCTTATTAGCTTAAATACACGCTAGTATTTGCCTCATCCTAAAAAAACAAACAGGAAGATTGACCACATCTACCCCTGAAATCATCACCGCAATTGCTCTCTTTTGTGGCAAAATTCCTCAGTAGGATTGTCTAAAATGTTATAATCTCTGCTACAATTTTTCTCCTTCTGTTCTCACTTAAAGCAGTTCCCATCATCATCTTTTTGCTCCCACCACTCAATTGACGCTACTTTTAAGCCAGATTGACCATGATGTCTATCACATGAAAGCTAATGGTCATTTCTGAGTTTTCATGTAAATGCAGCAGCATTCGACACAGCTGACCATTGCTAATTCCTTGAAACACTTTTTTTTTTTTTTTTGACTTCCAAGATATCACACTTGCCTGGTTCGATTCCTACCTCTTTAAACATTTTTTCTTAATCCAATTTGTTTGTTCCTCTTTATCTTCAATTATTGGAGAGCCCCAGAATCAATCCACCAACAGCTTTTTTTTTATTCTTTATAAATCCTTGGAGACATTCTCAAATTTTATCTTTTATACCTACATTTAGACAGCCAGCAAAACCTGTCAATTGTAACTACAAAATATATTCAGAATTTTTTTTTTTATTTTATCCATATTCCCTTCTGGGTTATCACAGTCTTATGGCTTTAAATGACATCTATATGCTACTGACACTCAAACTGAGAGTTCCAGTCTGGTCCCTCTCCTGAACTCCCAACTGGTATATCCACTTGCCTATTCAATACCTGAATTTGGTTGTTTCTATTATAGACTCAAAAAACATCTCACTCACAACAGGTCTAAACTGGTCTGCTGACATTCCACTCTTACTGTCTTTCCTACTTGAGATCGAGTAATCCTATTCTTCCAGTTGATCAAGGCAAAAGCTTTGATGCCATCCTTGACTTTTCTCTTTCTCAAAGGCCACATCTAATCAGTTAGCAAACCCTAACTGCACTATTTCCAAAATATAAACAGAATTTGACCACTCCTGTCGATGTATCCCAGACTAATATCATCTCTCTTATTTGCATTACCTTACTTTAATATTTTACACTAGAATCCTGACTGATCTTCATGCTTCTGCCTTCGTACACTGCCCTTGCCCTGGTCTATTCTCAACCTAGCCACCTGAATTATCCAGTTAACATACTGTCAGATGAAGTGAATTATTTGCAAAAAACTCTCCAATCGTTTCTCAAATTCCTAACAGTAAGAGCTAAATTTCTTATACTGATCCACATGGCCCTATGCAATCTGTGACCCCAATCCCTTATGCCCTGTCTCCACTTTTACTTTTCTGACCTCAAGTTCTTCTTACCCAAGCTCAAATACCTTCAATCGCAATGATTTCTTTATTTCCCAGCACACTAGGCATGTTCCTGACCTTGTTGCTCCCCTTTCCTGGAATGCTGGTCCTGCCACAATAATATAAGCTCTGAGAAGGCAGCCATTTTTGTATGCTTTACTCCAGGCTACTTTTCAACTCTCAGAACAGGTCTTGGCACATTAAGTGCTGAGTAAATGTATGTCAAATGAACGGATAAGTATATGAAAAATAGTGTCTGCTTCTGTTTGCCCTTTGAATTCTTGGATGCAATTTTGGGCACAGAACTTTTCCTATGCTCAAACTTTTCCTACTATGGAACAAAGCTAAAAACCAGGCTGTAGTATTTAATAAAAAACTTGAGGGTGTCAGATGCAATGAGACTACAAAACTTAATGTAAAACTGGCCCATCAAATATGCCTACTTTCCAAGACCCCAGACTCCAGTTCATCTCCATAAGCACCTCCAGAAGGCAGTGTCCTGGCCATGGGTGACTGCCAGTTCCTATTCTACCCTTAGGGTGCTCCTGACAGCAGGAATCTTTAAAGAGCAGTGCATAACACTCAAGTGATAAAAAACAGTGATCTGCTGGGTGGGGAAAAAAGTATCAGAACTTCTTCATACCTATTTCTACATCTTCCCTTGAAAATAATTTTATATGCTCTACAATAGACATGATATATTAGTGCACTGACACATGAACTCATACATTTACTATGTAAATCAAAAAAATACAATCATGTGCCTCATAATGACATTTCAGTCAACAAGGGACTGCATATACAATTATAGGCCCATATGATTGTAATGGAGCTGAAAAATTTCTGTGATCTGCTGATATCTTGGATGTCTTGATGATCCTGACCCTCTGTAGGCCTGGGCTAATGTGCACAATAACTAGAAAGTTTAAAAAGTTAAAAAAAAAAATAGAAAAAACCTTGTAGAATGAGGATGTAAAAAAAGAAAATATTTTTTTATGGCTGTACAATGTGTGTTTTAAGCTAAGTGTTATTACAAAAAGTCAAAAGATCAAAAAATTTAAGTTTATAAAGTAAAAAAATGACAGTATGCTAAGGTTAATTTATTACTGAAGAAAGAAAAATGTTTTTCTATAAGTTTAGTGTAGCCTAAGTGCACAGTGCTTATAAAGTCTACAGCAGTATACAGTTATGTCCTAGGCCTTCACATTTGCTCACCACTCACTCACTGACTCACCCAGAGCAACTTTTGGTCCTGCAAGCTCCATTTATGGTAAGTGCCCTATATATGTGTATCATTTTTTATCCTTTATACTGTATTTTTACTGTACCTCTTCTATGTTTAGACAGCTTAGATATACACTTATCATTGTGTTACAACTGCCTACAGTATTCAGTACAGTAACATGATGTACAGGTTTATAGCTTAGAAGCAACAGGCTACACCATATAGGCTAGGTGTGTAGTAGGTTATACCATATAGGTTTGTGTAAGTATACTCTAGGATTTTCACATAATGACAAAAGCACCTAACAACATATTTCTCAGATAATACCCTGTTGTTAAGTGGCACATGATTGTACCTATGAATGTGTTTTGTTTTGCTTTTTCAAGGCCATCAACTTAAAGAATATGCCCTCGTTCATGTCTTAGAATCTTCTGAGTCCAGCACTAAGAGACTAGTGAATTGTTCTACCATGTGATAAAGACCCGCAACTCAATCCTTCATTTCCTCTTCCAGGATGTCTTTTATTTGGATGACTGCTTTTTAAAAATCCACTATGTTTAGGGCAACATACCCTCTGCTTGACAGAACAAGTCATCAGAACACAGGAGTCCAACATCCATATGAGGGATATAAAGACATATGGAAGGATTCTTTCCCTCAGGAGCTCCCTTCCATCTCTTCTATTCAGAAAAAGTCTCTCCTATTTCCGGTACCTTAATTTAGTCTCTTTATCTCTTGCCTAGATTACTTCTGTGACCTTTTAAATAGCTTCTGTACCTTCACTTTAAACATCATTCAAACAGTGGTGAGCTCCATGGAGGTCATTCATATCATACCTAGGGTTAGATTGCTAAATATACAAGAACTGTTAGAAGCTTACACTCAGAAATGGGAGTATTTACATAATGAAAATAGGCGGCCAGTCTCGGCAGCTCATGCCTGTAATCCCAGCACTTTGGGAGGCCGAGGCTGGCGGATCACGAGGTCAGGAGACCAAGACCATCTGGCTAACACGGTGAAACCCCGTCTCCACTAAAAATACAAAAAAATTAGCCGGGCATGGTGGTGGGCCCCTGTAATCCCAGCTACTCGGGAGGCTGAGGCAGGAGAATGGCATGAACCTGGGAGGCGGAGCTTGCAGTGAGCCAAGATTGCACCACTGCACTCCAGCCTGGGCAACAGAGCAAGACTTTGTCTCAAAATAATAGTAATAATAATAATAAATAAAAATAAAAAATAAAAATCCGTGTAAATTCCAAATTTATATATTGACTTATATATTGATTTTTACCAGATGACTCAGTCCCAGAGTGGACAGTGTGAACAGTGGTCATCAAGAAAATTGACAAGAACTACATATCAGGGCTTATTTTCAATACTTACAGTATGCCTATTCCAAGAAGTATTAAAAAATAGACAATACAAATTTAGAAAGAATAATAATTGAAATCAACTGTTGAAGTATCCAAGCAAGATTTATGAAAAAAAAAAAATGATTCTGAATAAAAGTGGCAATGAAGTATGTGTGTTTAAAGTGATAAATGGTTGTTTTTCACATTTGTTTATGGTTACTATTTTTATCTTTTTTTCATCAATTTTCCTACTTTCTATAATCAACATTAATACTCATATACAAAATTTTCCTAAAAGTTTAGTATAAAGAAACTGTTCTTGGGAAGTACAGGAACAGAACTCTCATAAACCTAAAGATTATATCTCTTTTGTTATAGTATTAGTAGTTTCTTTGAATTACTTGAAAATATATAATTCCTTTTCCAAATTAAAGAATGTATTTTTTAGTATACTCTGTAAATTTTACAAAGATTAGAATCAAGTCCTACTTAAGAAAATTGAAAATTAAAAATAGCAAAATTGTGAGATATTTCTACACCAAAATTATTACCTTTCTTTCTGAATTTTCTTTAAAAATAGTCCTCCAAGGGCCTTTATCCATTAGTTCTTTCATTCATACATACCTCAGAGGTGAACTGAGCCCTGTTGTGACATTTACTCCCATTTCTCAGGACCTTCCAGCTATAAACAATTTTTATCTATTTCTGGTCAGTGTGATTGAAAAATGTAAAAGTGGCCGGGTGTGGTGGCTCACACCTGTAATCCTGTAATCCCGTAATCCCAGCACTGTGGGAGGCTGAGGTGGGCAGATCATGAAGTCAGAAGATCGAGACCATCCTGGCTAACACGGTGAAACCCTGTCTCTACTAAAAATACCAAAAATTAGCCAGGCGTGGTCGCGGGCACCTGTAGTCCCAGCTACTAAGGAGGCTGAGGCAGGAGAATGGCTTGAACCCAGGAGGTGGAGCTTGCAGTGAGCAGAGATCAAGCCACTGCACTCCAGCCTGGGCCACAGTGCAAGACTTCATCTCAAAAAACAAAAAAAACAAAGTAAAAGTATTAGTACTAAGTGCCAATTGAAGATTTCTGTTTCTCTTTAAAGTAAAGCATTTCTGAATAAAGGCTATTGTACTAGACGATCTTTCAAAGTTCCATTTACAATATTATTAAATTCTAAGTGAGTCATTGAAAATACCTGATGTGTGTATATTTTGTGAAATTTTTCCTCTACTGCGTTTAAATGTCACTTGGCTATAATGATAGTTCCCTGATCTACTGACACTTCCATCCTTGCAGATCACTATTTCTTATCTTCTATATCTGCCTGTCTCCTACTCTGATGACTTTGTATTTCACTGACGTGAAAAGCCAGCAGAAGGCAACTTCCACAGGCTTCCTGGACCACTCTGACCCTCTTGCCTGCACCTTGCCCATTGTTCCTTTTTTCCTCTTACTGTGGATGAAATGCACCTGCTCCTAAGTAGACCAGCCCTTGAGAAACAGGTCATCACCTCTTAACTTCTGAAGGATACTGCTCCACTAATTCTCCCTTTTCTGATTTGAATATGATGTTTTCTTTTTCCTTCATTCAATAGATACTGCAATTTCTCAATGCTTTATAGTGTGCTTATGCACACACACACGCACAGCTGCTGCCTAGATCTCATTTTCTCTTAGCACAAAAATTCCTTAATGGAGTTGTGTGGAATTATTTTTCTAGTTTTTCTCCTCACATTCTTTCTCAAACCTGCTTCCACCAGATATCTGTTCCTTCTCTTCGGGAAGATAACACCTCTATCCTATAGGACCGCCCATGAGAACCTACAGCCCAGGAGATCTACATTTATGTGAGAGGCACACAGACACAGAGAAGGGTTATGGCCTTCTATCTAACGAGCTATTTTTTATCTTTTCCCTTTTTCCCTTGTCTCCCATTCCTGTTGCCTTAGTCCAGGCTCTTCTTTGTTCCTTAAACTATTACAACAGACATCTAAATGATCACTGAGCCGCAACTTTTATGACTAGTCTTGCCCATCCTCCACACTGCTGCCAGCATTAACTTTATTAAAAACTTTGATGAAAACTTTCCAATATATCTTCACTTCCTACAACTCAAAATATAAACATTAGCCTGATGTAACATAGAGCAATTTCCCCAAGTCCTGTAACACACAGCCTTGAACACAGAAGAGAGAACACAGAAGAGACAGAGCTGGTTTGGAGTATTTTTCAGATAATTTATTGATCTCTTGATGTCTGCTTATCTTATAGGACCAGGCTGTGCCTAACTGAGAGAGGAAACCTTTTAGATAATTCTTACATAGATATTTCTTTCAAAATATGAATCAAATTGTGTCACTCTCTTTGCTTAAAACTCTATGTTGTTTCTTCATGGAGAAAAATGAAAAATTCTTAGCCAGTATATTTAAGCTTCTACATGATCTATGTTCTGAGTATATCTTTAAACCATTCTCCCTTGTTCATTTGTGCTCACGCCACAAACTATTTGTGGTCTCAGGGCTCTCACACATGTTGTTCTCTCTGCCTGGGACATATTTTAGCTTCAGTTTTGTACTATCAGTGTTTTTTCCTCCATGGTTTAAAAGTGTACATGTAAGAAGCAGCAGCTTTTCCTGGAGGAGGAGAGAATTTTGATTTAGATGATTCCATCCATAACAGCTGGCAGCAGTCAGTCTGAAGTGAGGACTAAAAATAAAATCCTAATCCCTGCAACTGACTGAATGGACCAAGGGACCCCAGAGAAACCTTAAAAACTGAGCTCCCAGCCATGACAGTACAGGAGGCTCAATATGCGTCATTATACCCCCTCCCTTTTGTGGTGCAGACACAATAACTGATCAGCATTAATGTCAAAACAGAGATCATAAAAATGACAGAATGGACTCTTTGTAGCAATAAGATATCAAATTGGAACAAGATACCTAAAGCAATAAGATATCTGTGTCCTGTTTTTAATTTGGTATCTTATTGCTAGAGTCATGCCAGGCAAGGGTTAATTGACACCACCACCCCCCCCACCCCAACACACACACACACCTAAAGAATAAACTGTTCTGTCAGGATACTTTTTTTTTCTCTAGCAGCTAAACAAGCACTGACCTCATGATAAGCAATATTCAAACAATCGCATTTCACCAACCGACAGACACTGAATAACTGACCCCTCTGTTCCACAAGCCATAACCTCTGCTTTGATTGGACAAGAGATTGGTTTCAGTAACTTTCTTCTGATAAGAGTTCGCTGACCATAGACTGGCTCTGGCCAGTTTACAGAGGCTCTGTGCTTGAGTGCCTTTATATCCCTGCTTCACCTTTTGACATATGGGCCTAAATGTAATGCATTTAAATGCAAAGTGAACATGGAATGCATGTAGCATGCATGTATGCTCCTCATTCATGTGTCAGGACCCCTTTTATGATTATTCACAGCTCTTCCTATAACCTGTTAAATATGTAATCTTTAGCCAACCTGTGCAACATAAAGTTCCTGCCCCAACACTTCCTCCTTCAAAGTGCATGCTTACAGTCTTTGCTAAAGGCTAGGCTTCCCAGCCTGTCAGAATGGCCAGCCACCTTTATAGGCTGCAACCTTTTATAAGAAATAAAGTCTCCTTTCTTAATTTATACATTTGTGATTCTTATGTTGACAAAAGTGATGGACACTTTGTACCTCAGGTAACCGATCTGATGGTTGACCTGCTCCAAACACAGATTCTACAATGTGTCCCTCTCCTAATCCCCTGACAGGTAGAAAATCAGAAACAGTACTCAAACTCAAGATCTCAGGATAAAAAAAATTGATGCTGCATCCAGTTTTATTGGTGACCAAAAACAAAGTCTGTCCAAATAGGATGCCAGCCTGGTGCATTCACTGGTCTGTGAGACCAGCTTAAACACCAGGCTTACAAAACACTGGATATGTTTTATCTTGTGATTCTCCTTCTTATGACAAACAACACTTTAGACAACACAATGCAAAATGAAAGTCCAAATACAGAGCAAGAAGGAATAAAAGAGAATGGCCTGATTTCACCAAAGATGCCAAACAAATGAGACTCAGTAGCAAAATCCAGATACCAAACTAAGAAACCAAGAAATCGAAGAAAAATAGTAGAGGAACTGAACACACATACATAAAGCAGGATGCAGACTTGTGCTGACTTAGTCACATCAGCAAAGACTCAACAAGCCATGAAAAGCAAGGTGCAAGGAGTCTCCACGGGAAGCACTGGTTGAAGGGTGGGGTCTGCAGTAATAGGCAGTATAGACCAAATCTCGCTGGTGGTCTAGGGAAACTGTGCACATAAAGATAACCCAAATGAGAATAATCAGAACCTATTTATTCAGAGTTTGCATGGCAAGGGAGTCAGCCACCATTACTTGCATCTGACAGAGACTCAAAGGCAAAAAGGAAAATGAAAAAACTTTAATGGTGAAAAAAAGAAAAGACTTCCAGTGTGCTCTGATTGGGGGGTTGCTGGCATGGGGAAGCTGGAAGTTGGCGAACTAGAAATGGGATAACTTATGTGATAGGTTTGAGGATCTATTTGGTTTTCTCTGGTTGGTTCTGGTCGAAGCGAGGCAAAACATTGGCAGTCACTGACCATTCTGGGCTGATTGCTGTAGAGGTTGTGGGTCAGAGTTCTACTTTTATACATGGTCTGGCCATTGTCTATTTGTACATTCACTCCCTGACACATATTCTAATATTATATCTTTGCCTCCTGATTTTTAAGTTTTAAATCTTCAGAAAATGTGTCTGTTTAATGAGAGTTATTATTAAAGCTTTTAAATTATTTTTCTGTCCTCTACAAACATAAGAGAAAAACTCTCCATATTGTATGCCTCCTTAATATATTTACTATTTCCATTGATAATCTTAGTAATAGAATGAAAATGATATAGTAGATTCAAACTCCTACTTAGTCACTTAGAAGCATCATAATTTTCAAACTTCTTAACTGCTAAGGTTTGAATGCATCCCCTCCAAAATTTATGTTGAAACTCACTTCCCAATCCAGCAGTATTAAGAGGAGGGGCCTTTTGGAGGTGATTAGGCTATGAAGGCTCTGACTTCATGGATGAGATTACTGCCTCATAAAAGGTCTGGAGATAACTACCTTGGCCCTTTTAACTCTTTCCTTCTGCCTGTCATGCGAGGCCACAGTATTTATCCCCTCGAGAGGACACAGTGTTTAAGACATCATCTTGGAAGCAGACACTGGGCTCTCAGCAGACACCAAAACTGCTGGCACATTGATCTTGGAATTCCCACCCTCCACAACTGTAAGAAATAAATTTCTATTGTTTATAAATTATCCAGTCTCAAGGAATTTTGTCATAACAGCACAAACAGACTAAGACATTAACCATAGCTCCACTTCCCTCGATGTAATATAAAGATGATGTATTGGTCACTTCCCAGGATTGACCTCATAAAGGAGAACCTTTTCTCCTTTACCCTATGTGTATGTTACTTCAGCATCCTCGGAACCATGTATCTTTGATATGAATCGCATTCGTTGGCTACAAATTTGAATTCTTCAAATCTTGTATGTGTATCTCTGTGACTGAATTCATGACACTCATTTGACATTAGGGTTAAAATTTAAAGGTAAGGTTTTATGGAATGAGACAGAGCCAGAAGAGGAGAGGAGGAGTGATTCTGCAGAATACCCTTTTTTCTTTACATCTAGACTGCGTACTTCTCTTCTTTAAGTTTCCCTTGAAGATGTGCTGCCACACTCTGAAACCACAGCCGCGACATGGGTTGCTGAATGGGCTCTCAATCATTAATAATCTCCTTTACCTTCTAGAAACAGATGCGGAAAAGCCCAGAGGGAAGTGGGAAAAGAATAATCTCCGGGACTGAGGTGGCTATTTTTTTTTTTTTTTTTTTTTTTTTTTTTTTTTTTTTTTTGAGACGGAGTCTTGCTCTGTCGCCCGGGGTTGGAGTGCAGTGGCTGGATCTCAGCTCACTGCAAGCTCCGCCTCCCGGGTTTACGCCATTCTCCTGTCTCAGCCTCCCGGGTAGCTGGGACTACAGGCGCCCGCCACCTCGCCCGGCTAGTTTTTTTTTTTGTATTTTTTAGTAGAGACGGGGTTTCACAGTGTTAGCCAGGATGGTCTCGATCTCCTGACCTCGTGATCCACCCGTCTCGGCCTCCCAAAGTGCTGGGATTACAGGCTTGAGCCACCGCGCCCGGCCTAAGTGGCTGGTATTAAAGTGGGAGAAGAAGACTCTTTAAAAAAAAAAAAAAAAAAAGTTAAGTGCGAGATGCCAGGGGAAGCTTACTGCGACGAGACTTTCAGGGTCCTGGAGCCCCGGTCGGCACGGTCCAGGTCCTGTGCAAGCCTTCTTGTCCACAGACATCAGCCTCCCTTTGAACGCCTCCCCAGATACTCTACCTCCAGACCTAACAATGAACACCACCGCCATCCAGTTTAGAGCCTAGAGCCGGAGTGCTTGATCTGCGCGTGCGCGCTGGGTCTGCGCCGACCGAAAGGGCGCGCGCATGGGCAGACCTGCGGAGTTGGCTGTGACGTCCTTTCCCGCCTTAGAAGCCATGGTTTGTAAGCAGCAGGGCTTTGGTGCTAGGGGCCGCAGCGAGACCTGCTTCTGTGACCCAGCGCTAGTGTAGGGGTTCCTGCGAAAAGCAGAGAGGAGAACTGCGCCTCTGGACTTGTCCGGGCTATCCTCAGCCCTCTGCCCAGAGACATGAAACGGTTTATTCTTCCGCAGAAGAAAGGAACAGTGGCCCCCGGCTCCTCCAGCACTAGAGGAGAGGCCTCAGGGCTCTGGCTAGAGACGAGGGATGGGAACCGTGCGCCATGACAGAGCTCGAGAAAATCCACCGGGGTGCCGCTTGGGCAGCGTGGCGAAAATGCAGCACAGTGTTTTGCTGGGGATCTATGGTCTCAACCTAGGAGTCAAAAAGGACAGGTAACAGGACGGCGCGACAGGAGGCACACAGGCCCCGTGGGTCTGAGCCCAGGACGGATTCTGGGAGAGGCGCGCTCTGACCTGAGTCCACCGCTGCGGAGCTGGTCAAGTCTTCAAGTTCTGAGAGGCCTGTTCTGTCCTTCTAAGGCTCCTTCAGCCAGGGACACCGAAGCACCTAAAACAGTAACTGCACACAGACTCCAGGCCAAGTGTGCCTATCAGTCTTTCATAAATCAAATCTTTAAAAACAGCGCAAAGAATGGGGGGTGGGGAACAGGGGGGTCGGGGGACAACACACCTTTAGTTGGATCCTTGTCTTTTTACAACTCACCATTATAGACCACTTGATTGACAACTTTAAGATGGTTTCATTAAATATAAATAGCAATAGAAATAAAGTAGATACACCATCATTTCCATTTTAGTAGACACACTTCTGATGATCAAATATTAGTATATTATAGAAAAGTATGTAATAAGAGAAAAATACTCCCATAGCATATTCAATTCTGAATTTAAAATATTTTTGACGAAGTCAACATACTTTTTTCTTTTTTAATAGACTTTTTTTTTTTTTTTGAGACGAAGTCTTGCTCTGTCACCAGGCTGAAGTGCTGTGGCGCGGTCTCAGCTCACTGCAACCTCCGACTCCTGGGTTCAAGCGATTCTAGTGCCTCAGCCTCCCGAGTAGCTGGGATTACAGGTATGCACCACCACACCCAGCTAATTTTTGTATATTAAATAGAGATGGGGTTTCACCATGTTGGCCAGGATGGTCTGGATCTCCTGACCTCGTGATCTGCTCGCCTCGGCCTCCCAAAGTGCGGGGATTACAGGCTTAAGCCACCGCGCCCAGCCGATAGACAATTTTTAAAGCAGTTTTAAATCCACAGCAAAATTGAAAAGAAGATACAAAGATTTTGCATATGCTGCTTGGTCTCACGCATGCATAGCCTACACTATTATCACCCCATCAGAGTTGTACATTTGTTACAGTTGATTAACCTACATTGAGACATCATTATCACCCGAAAGTCTGTAGTTGACGTTAGGATTCCTCTTGGTCTTGTACTTTCTATGGGTTTGGACAAATGTATAATGATGTATCCCGCATTATTTTAGGGTCATATAGAATAGTTTCACAGCCCTAAAAATTCTCTCTACTTTGCCCTTTCATCTCTCCCTCTCCCCAACCACTGGCAACCACTGATCTTACTGTCTCCAGGCCTTTGCCTTTTTCCGAATGTCATATACTGTAGTTGGAATCATACACTATGTAACCTTTCGGACTGGCTTCTTTCACTTAGTAATATGCATTTAAGTTTCCTCCATGTCTGCATTAGGTTGTTCTTGCACTGCTGTAAAGAAATACCTGAGACTAGGTTATTTTTAAGAAAAGGGGTTTAATTGGCTCACAGTTCTGCAGAATTTACAGGAAGCATACCAGCATCTGCTTCTGGGGAGGCCTCAGGAAGCTTCCAGTCAGGGCAGAAGAAGGCAAAGGGGGAGCAGGCATGTCACGTGGCAAAAGCAGGAGCAAGAGAGAGAGAGAGAGAAGGGAGGTCCCACGCACTTTAAACAACCAGGTCTCATGAGAACTCACTCACTCACCAGTACAGCACCAAGAGGATGGTGCTAAACCATTCATGAGAAATCCACCCCCATGATCTAAAAACCTCCCACCAGGTCCAACCTCCAGTACTAGAGATTACAATTCGACTTGAGATTTGGGCAGAGACAAATATCCAAACTGTATCACTAGCCATGTTTTCATGGCTTGAGAGCTCATTTCTTTGTAATACTCGATAGTATTCCATTATCTGGATGTGCCACAGCTTAAGTGTACACTCATGTGTCAAAGGACGTTTGGTTTCTTCCAAGTTTTGGCAATTGTGAATAAGGCTGCTATAGAAACCTGTGTGCATGAAATTATACACCACAAACAATAGACTACCTAATAATCAATGTCAGGATTTACAACATTTTGTGAAAACTGCAGAACTTTGAAATCATAAAACCTATGTTAAAATAGACAGTGGGTTTTATTTGGGGTTCTAGAATAGTTTCAGTAGTAAAGCTCAAGAGCAAATTCTTCTGTTACTTCACTACCTCACAAAATAGTAGTATATGCTATCTTGTTGAATCCTTGCAACAACTATTTTAAGTTAAGAAGTACAGATAAGATCTACACCTGATAGAAGACACTTAGACTAGGAGAAAGTACTTAACCAAGAAAATACAACTACGTGTAAGAGCCAGGGCAAGAATTACTAAACTTTTGACTTCAGGACTCTTTCCATCACATCATGCCATCTCCACTTAAAGAGTTATACCAACTTCAGTTTAGGACTACTCAGCCATAATTTTTCAATTGCATACTAATATAAAACTCATGCAGCTCAGAAATTTGAAGTGGATAGATATATACTAATTTTATATAATTATTAATATCGTTATGAGCTGCTGTCTCTTCTGTCAGAAATGAGTGTTATGTAATATGGTTGCTACTTTATGTTAATACCAGTATTAAAATAGTAGTGTTATTTATTACACTTTTTTTTTACTTAGCAATCACCAAGTAATTTCTCAGGAAAAATAAGAGACCCAAATGTTCTTTTTCTCAGATACAGCAATCTGGTTATAACTTCTGATAGTAGGTTTTCTTTTGGTAGTCCTGCTAAAGAGGAAAGTAAGATTATGAAAGTTTTGACAATGAAAGATCATTTTAAAAATCATTATGTAAATTTATTAGTTTCTCTTAAAAGTCAAGAATTTTGGATTATTTAAGAAGTGATTTGTCAAATTATGAAATAATATCTGAAGCCAAACTTACTTTCTTAATGGTTGAAGATTTTAATCACTCCTCTCCCAATAAACAACTAGACGAAAGGAAATCGGTAAGTACACAGAAAATTTGAACAATACTACCAATCAGCTAAACCTATTAACATATATAGAACATTACACCTAATACTTGAAGATTATATATTATTTTTATATAGTCATGAAACATTCACCAAGGTAGATCATTGGACCATAAAACAAGTTTGAATACATTTTAGAGGTCTGAAATGCAACAGTAAATGTTCCCTGATCACAACAGATTGAAATTAGAATTCAGTAAAACATATATTTCTGGAAAACCCACAAATATAAGCCATGGATCAAAAAAGAAACCATGAAGAGCGTTAGAAAACATTTTAAATTATTGGTAGTTAAAGCATAACATATGAACATGTGGGATGAAGCTAATTCAGTGATTAGAGAGAAATTTGTACCTTTGAATATTTATATACAAATGAAGACTTACAATGAATGACCTAAGCTTCCAACTTAAACTTTAAAAAAGTAGAAAGAAAAGAATAGGAGTAGAAATCAATGAAGCATAAAATGTACAAAAGGTAGAGAAAAATAAATGAAACCAAATGTGGTTCTTTGAAAAGAGTAACTAAATTGATAAACCATAGCTAGCCCATGTAAGAGAGTGACAGAGACAGAACACAAATGACCAATATCTGGAATAAAAGAGTATTTAAAAAATAATAAAGTAGTATTATGAAAAACTTAATACCAACAATTTTAACAACTTAAAGTGGATAAATTCTTTAAAATCTAAAATATACCAGAACCAGAATGAGTAGAAATATAAAATATGAATATCCATTAAGTAATAAATATTTTTTCCATTTTTTTCTACCTCATGCCTTTTTTTTCCATTATTTTTGATGCTCTTGTTCTCCTGTCAGTGAGTATGCTTGGAAGATGGTACAACTTTTGTGCTTTTTGAGGATTTTTTTTAGTTTTCAATTAACAAATTATAATTACACATATTTATGGGGTACAATGTGATGTTTTGATGCATGTATTTATTGTAGAATGCTCAAATCAGGGTAGTTAACATATCTGCCACCACAAATATTATCATTTATTTCCGGTGAGAACATTCAAAATCTTCTTTTATCCATTTTGAAGTATAAAATACATTATTATTAACTATCGTCATCATACCATGTAAAAGATCACCAGAATTTATTCCTCCTGTCCAACTGAAGCTTTGTACACTGACCAACATCTCCCCTTTTTCTCTCTACCTCCCAATCACCAGGAACATGTGGTAACCACCATTCACCCTCTACTTCTGTGAGTTCCAATTTTTTAGATGCCACTTATATGTGAGATCATACAATATTTGTCCCTTTGTGCCTAGCTTATCTCACTTAGCATATGCCCTCTAGGTTGTTACAAATGACATCTAATTTTTAAACTGTTTATTATACTTATGAATAGTTTTAATTTATAAATTATATTTA
>NW_012114744.1:3575420-3580132 GCF_000951035.1 Colobus angolensis palliatus | reverse complement strand
ACACACACATATATATACACACAGAGAGAGAAATAAATGTTATATTGTATAACAAGTGAAATGTAAATATTCCTAATGCTTTTATTTAACTATACCTATTTATTGAGTTCCTACCAAATACACATTGAATGGGTGCAGGGAAATACAGACAGTTTTGTATGATGGCAAACAAGACTGTTGGCACATATTCCAATAAGAAAAACTAGAAAATAACATATATTAGAGGTCCCTAAATTAGGTTAGAAAGTTAGGAAAAAAACTCTATATTTTATCATTTATTTTATTATCCTAACATGTTTTTGAGTGGACTCTATGAAACAGAAGCATTTACAATAAATTCCTGTTACTACTTCTGAATACCAAAAGGAACTAAGGTACTAAAATTAAGTGGTTCTACTGGAAATAATTTTAGCAAATATGAATAATTTGCAATTGTGTCTTCACCAATTTATTCAAGGGATGTTGTTAAAATATTATTCTGTTTACAATAAAATGAATTAAAGTATTTCTGCCCTCACAGTACTCACAGATTAGTGAAGAAGCCAATGATGGAAACAAATAACTGGAATACTAAATGATAGGTATAGCCTATGAATAGATCCCCAGAAGAGAAATGCCTGTTCATGCTGGAATGATGATAAAGGGAATTAGACAGGATTGTCTCAAGAAGATAATTTCTGACTTGTCTTTTAAATAATGTTTAAAATTAGAAAGCCCCTCTAGGAAAAATATGGACAAAATGAATACCACCTAGTCCCTCTTTCTTTCTCCTTAATAATATGCTATTTTTCTTTAGGTGCCCATCTTTCCCAAATTTAGTCATGACAGGATAGTCTGCATTGCCCAACTTATACTTAAATATGGTAATCGCATCAAAAATAATCATATTACTCAATTCCAACCAATGATACATGAGAAAAAATGTACAGGTGGCTATCTGAAAAAATTTGCTGACTCCCAAAGGAAAATAACAGCAAACTAAGGTAATTTTATAGATATACATAATTATATTTATATTTATAATTAGTTTTACAAATTAAATGCCAATGTTGTTTCCTGCTTTTTGAAGCCTGGATAGTATTCCATTGTGTATATATACATTTAGAGAAACTTTTAGGTTCTAAAGTCCACTATGTTCAAAAAGCCCATATAGTACCATTATATAAGTAAAAAACAAATTAAATATAGTATTTGTTTTTACTTAAATTCAGTAAATTATTTTAAATACATATATACTTTAAAAATAAGTATATTATTTGTTTCTCTATAACATTAGATTTGTTATAAAATGGATCTGCTGCTTTTAGAAGTGAATTATTACTGATAAATAACCATTAAATATAATGTAATGACTTATTCATAATAAAAATGCTTGTCTATTTAAACTAAGACTGTAAACAAACAGAAGAAAATATGAACTACAATAAGAAATGTCAGATTTAAAAGAAAAAAAAGACATGTCAGGTTTAGACAGTGTACATTAATGCCAAATTATATTTTCAGTTTACTCCTGTGGATTCTTATAGAAATTAAAAGCAACTTTTTACTGAAAATCACAAGTTATTTTACACATGGTTGTAACATGTTGTATTAACAGTCTACTAATATCCTTTCCCTTTCATAAGTTGAAAGGAATGACATATGTTGACTCCCATTAGAACAAAATACTTTTATTTCATCTGTTGGTTAATCGTCATGATTTACTAATTTTGTTACAACAAAGATACTTTATTGGCATTAGCCAGAAGATGTGTATTTGTTTAATAAATATACAAAGAAACCATCTCCGGACTCTACTCAAAGTTTTAATAGATGTACAAAAATGTATCACAAAAAAAAAAATATAATACTAGAGTGAAAATTGTGTCTCCTTAGGTGTGGTAACTTGTGTAGTGCATGACCTGAACAACTGAATGAGGCCACCATGAGTTTAGCCTACGTTTAGTGAAACTTCTATGAGTCAGGCATTTTGCTAGATGCCAGAAATGCAAACATGAAATTGGTGTAGTTCTGATCTTCAAGGTATCCATACAGAACAGTTAGTTTTAATGGTTTTTCAAATTAATTTCTTTCACTTATTCATTCAACAAGTAATTATTAAGTATCTTTCAGGGGTACTAGGTTATGACCTAATATTGGGGAATAAAACATATTTTTCTTACCTAAATATACTTTTAAAATTACTTTATGTATTACATATGCTTCTACTTTGAGAGTGATATCTATATTCCCTTACTTAAATCTTTAATTATATTCAATTTTCAAGGCAGCTAAGTTTTGTTACAATATACCATAATAGAATAATCAGCAAATCGCTTTTTCAATAGTTTAAAAAATTAAATGCCAATTTAATGGATTATAGCCATTCAAGTTTGTTTGTTTGTTTTTGTCCTTTGGCATAGGTCTTGTCATAATGCTTGATAAAGCATGATTATGGAAAGGGTTAGAAAAGTGACATCATATGATGCTAACTCTTTGAACCATCATGCCATAAGAAGTAGTCCAGACAGTTTCTCTGCCACCTAAAAGAGGGAATCCCAAGAGATCATCACTTAAAACAAGAATCACAAACCCTTTATTAGAAATAGAGTTCAGGGCTGGACATGGTGGTTCACACCTGTAATCCCAGCAGTTTGGGAGGCCAAGGCAGGCACATGACCTGAGGTCAGGAGTTCGAGAGCAGCCTGGCCAACATGATAAAACCCCATCTCTACTAAAAATACAAAAATTAGCTGGCATGGTAGTGCCTTTCTGCAATCCCAGCTACTCAGGAGGCTGAGGCAGGAGAATCACTTGAACCCGGGAGGCAGATGTTGCAGTGAGCCGAGATCTTGCCATTGCACTCCAGCTTGGGCGACAAAAGCGAGACTCCTTCTCAAAAAAAAAAAAAAAAAGGGTACAGTTTTGCTTACATGATATGAACAAACATTTATCCCATTGTGGGAGGGAAAACTGATTACACACTCTGGAAGCTTGAACATGTTGATATGAGTTACATCTCCAGATGGTCCCACTCTGGCACATGTCTCCACTTTCTCAGAGGTTCCTCTTCAACTTAATTCATTGAGTGTAACCTTCCAGTCGTTCAGAATATATGAATTCTTAACACTGGACTTTTTCATTTGTTCTTTCCAAGAGAGACAGAAATGCCCACGTTTGCAGGATTCAGTCAAAGGATAGATAAAACGGCTAGGACTAAATGAATTTATGAACATCTTCCTGAGAAGAAGAATAGGGAGAATAAGTAAGTACATTGGTCTCTCTTGCACATCTCTCCCCTGGTACCTTGAAAGTTTTTGCAAGGGTCGTTATCTCTTACCTGTTTTCTGTCATCTGCTATTTTGTACAATACAGTGCCTCTAGGCCTTATAATGGATGCTTTGTGCTATACTCAGTGGTGTCTACCAATATTCCCTCCTTGGACTAAAGGATTAAAGAGCAAAATAAGGATTAATAAGCAAAATACGCAAAATAAAAGACCCTACTGGAATAAACTCAGAAACATCACGCTATTTAAATTTGTCATTGTCCAATTGTGACACCAATTCTGTTCGTGATGACATTTTCTGTTAGTTTGATAGGGTCGGGTTAGGATTATGATAACTGTAATTCACTTTTAGGTATCAAATTTTCATAAATCACATCCTCCCTTGCATATGATGATGTGCCATGTGAGACATTTTAATGCATTAATTGCCTAACAAGAGTATAATGAATATTCACTCTGGAATATTGTTCAAGTATGTTCGAAGGGTTACTTTGTAGCAAAACCTCAGAACATTATATTCTTAATGTTGTTATATATTTGTCTATTGTTTAATTGAATTCCTTATACATTTTAGTAATGGATGAGAATTCTGAAGTATAGTCTTTAAGCTGGCGAAAATTTATGATTCTCTTATTATCTTTTAAATAAGAGAGTGGAGAGAGACAGAACTAATATTTATTCAGTGTTTTACTCCGGGTTAGACACCATATTATGTGCTAAGCATATCTTCTCTGCATAATTATAATCACTCTACAAGGTTGCCATGCTGTTCAGAGAGATTAATTGGCTCAAGATCCTACAGTTGAAAAAATGGTTAAACCATAATTCAACTCCAAGCCTGCCTGGCTCCCAAACCCATTCTCTTTCCTCTCCCCATGGTATTTGTACAGCAATAGTATCAAAATGTGGGATCCAATAAGATCCACTTGAAGAAGTCAGATTTAGTTATGTTTTCACTCCAGTTGAAATTTATTTCTGAGAAGATTGATTAGGCCGAGAGTTTGTTCTAGTTGAAGTGATAAAACTTGTTTTCCTCATCCAATGTTTGAAGGCAGATCTCAGTTAACCATGGCCTCAGGACCATAAATGAGTTGATTGGCTTCTTTATCTTCATGAAATTGACATAAGCAATACCTACTCTGGCAAGTCTGTTCTTCTAGAAATTGCATATTTCGCAACACAATGTACAATGCAAATATACTATGCATATGGACTGTGTTACACTGATTAGATTTAGCATCTATTTAGAGAGTGTTTCTAATTGGTTTCTCTACTTAGGAAAATAAGTTGAGGGTAAGGAGTCTTACTGTGAATTAAATCAAATTAATTGTAGCCTTTTATATCAGTTATACCTAATGAAATGTTATTTTCTTGAATTAATTACTGCAGTAATCATGAAATCTACCTGGCACCTCTCAGTTCCAAAACTTTTATATATGTGTGT
>NW_012114744.1:3554196-3575020 GCF_000951035.1 Colobus angolensis palliatus | reverse complement strand
TTATTATATATATAGAGAGAGAACTATGTATATAAAGAGAGAGAACTTTTTCTCTATCTTCTTTACTGGTTCTATACTTCAAATGAACAAAATCTTAGAAACATTGGTTATCTTGTAAGACGAATTTAAATTATCTTCCCTAGACCAATATTACAAAGGGATTTCCCTATACTTCCTAAATATATTCATTAAGAATATGGTAAAAATTCTTCATCCAAATCCCAGAATGCAGGCTCTGCTAAAATAATTCCAGAAGCAATAGCTCTTGATAACCACATTCTAGAGCTCCCCAACCTCAGGAATTTTTGTTTCATAGTTATTTTATACCCATTTTATATCTCCTGCATAATTATAAGCTGTTTGAGATCAGGAGTCATATTTGTAGATTTCCTGGAGTACCTGGAATAATGTCCAGCACATAAAAGGCATTAATATGCAACATTACAATAATGTAATCTGCATAATATGCCTAGCAATTAGTATTTTTGAATTTCTAAATGTATGGCATACATTTATATTCCCTATTGATGTTTATGATGTGTAAGTTCAATTAGGTTATGTTGAAGAACTATAAATATAAAAGAAGAACACAGTATGTTCTCTGATATTTTTTAATTGTAAGCTTATATAGGGAATTTTAGACCATAATTTCTCATTTTTTAACCCATGCCCATGTATCATTAAATATATATTTCAAACCATATATAGAGAGAAGTATCAGATTTTATTTTAATAATTTATCTATTTTTGCACCTCTCTCTCTTCTAACTCTGTCCAGTAATCTACAGCTGTCAGGTAGTAGTAATAAGCATATGACAATTTATAGTTATAAAATTAAGCTATTAATATTTTTACAATAAGTGTTTATAAATAAATAATTATAAAATAATATACATGACTTTAATTATAAATGTCTATTAAAAAAAGTTTCTGATATGTATTGTCACAGACTTTATTATTCTTATCTTTTTATTTCACTTCCTTGGCTTAAGCTCATACCTAATTGGTTTGTCCTGTCACACCTCTGTCTCTACCACTCCTTCCTTCCTCTTTCTCACTTGCCTCTCTTTCTCCTCTCCTTCTCTCTCTCTTCTTTTTCTTTGATAATTATTATAAGCAAAATGTCCACCTCACAGAATCCGTTTATTCAATGTCTAACTCTCTCAGTTCATCTCCTTTTTTCATCTCCATCGTCAGTGTATTTATTTACAGCTTTCTCCTTAGTAGCTATGTATAAGTGCGGACACTCTCCCATTGCCCCCACAGTGTGTGTATGTGCTTTTTTTTTGTTTTTCTTTTTCTTTTTCTGGGAAGGACCTGAACTTACATAATCATTTTTCTTTAGTTTTTTAAACAAATCAAAGCAACCTGTACCATTTATAATTTCACTTATCTAAATGACTTCCTACCAATAATTAAACTTAACTATTTTTTTCTACAAGAGATCATTTGGATTGCATGAACCTGGCATTTCAATATATAATGAATTAGATTCATTTCCAAAAACTAATATTCGTCAATAGTACTCTAAGTGGTAACCTAATGAATACCCTATTCTATGTATAGTCATAAAATAGGGGGAAGGAATATAATCTTTTGTAGATTATGTACATTTAATCTCATTTAATCTATACCCTAGCCTTATAAAAAGGAGTTAGTAATAGACAGAACATGGAATTGATCTCAAATATGTCTGACCCCAAACCTGTACTCTTTCAATTAGATCACATAGCAAAGATGAATATTATTATTTAGCCCAATTTGATACTCATTATTCTTAATATTTTTCCAGAATATACCAAAACTGAGTTTAACAAATTAATAACTACCTCTCAGCCATATAGGAAAGTAAGGTATTTGAAATCTGTCAGTTGAGTTATGTAACAATTTGAAATTTAAATTTCGTATACTTTTTTTAAATTTTAGATTCAGGGAATATATGTGCATATTTGTAACATGCATATATTGTGTAAAGGTGGAGATTGGGTTTCTAGTGTACTTATCACTCATAGAGTGAAAATTACCCAATAGGTAATTTTTCAACCCTGAGCCTCCTCTTATACTCCCCCCATTGTAGTCCCAAGTGTCTATTATTTCCATTTTTGTGTCCATGTGTACCCGTTGTTCAGCTCCCACTGATAAGTGAGAACATGTGATAGTTGATTTTCTGTTTCCAAGTTAGTTCACTTAGGATAATGGGCTCTAGCGCCATCCACGTTGCTGCAAAGGACATGATTTAATTCTTTTTTATGGCTTCAAAGTATTCCATTATATATATAATTTTATGTATTATATATTATATATATCATGGAATGTGTGTATATATACACATACACACATTATGTATATATACAATATGTATACAATAAATGTTATTGTGTATATATACAAAAATGTTATATATGCATTATGTGTGTATATATGTATATATGAAACATTTTATTTATCAAATCAACCACTCATGGACACTTAGATTGGTTCTATGACTTTGCTACTGTGGATAGTGCAATGATAAGCATACATGTGCAGGTGTCTTGTTTATAGTTTCATATGCTTTATTTTTTACTGTAGTAAATGAAAAATATAGCCCCATCAAATCAGAAAGTTGAATCTTGCTTGAAGACAATAATTAAAATTCTTCTTATATCATCAAAGTCCAGGGCTTTCTTCAAATATAAACTTTTGTTTTTTAAAAAAGTGTGTCCTTGCCAATTTTACATACCATCCCTTATCCCCATAATTACATATCACCATTAAAATACGGTAAGACTCTCAGAAAAAATATGGACATTCTTAGTAGCTTCTGTAAAATAATTTATTTTTAGACGTAATAATTAATAGCAATACATCTATAATATTAAAATTTACAAATCGTTGTTAGAACTAAACAATTCATAGGTAACCAATAAGGGAGGAAAGGAATTCGAAAGCAACCAAGAAAAACAGCTATAAGAACATGGAGACATTCTTCATATTCAATAAGGTGGAAAAATTATTCAAAAAAACATGATAAATATAAAGGATGAGTATGTTTATAATATACATGTGCACATATTAAATGTTTGAAATCACAAATTATGATTTATTTTCTCGACTCAACTGTTACCATAGAATCATAAGAAGGAAGAGAATCTTGATTTTTCCATTAGAGTATACCATGTTAGATCTGGCAGACGACCTTTCACTTTTTATAGTGCTCCAAAAAATGGTACACTTCCCTTTGCCTTTTGGAGACATCACTGACTTTGGTATTCAGGGTGGTAAAATCATGATATACAAATTTTTCCCCATTAAAACTCAATTATCCTATTTACTTGATTTTTGGTCCCTTTCTTCATTTTCCTTATTTAAATATTAATCTCTACTAAACAACCATTATTTAAAAAATTTAAGTCTAAAGCTTGAGTAATCACAGCTCTATTAATATTGGATATTAGGACCTCCCCTCAATTTTTATGCCTATGTCATATCAAAAATATTAGTATCTTCTTCAAGGGAAATGGGAAAATTATGTGAGTTTTAAAAGGGGTTTATATTTCTTAAATTAGTATTCAGAGTGCCCCATAATTCTGTACTCATATACGCATTTCTCCTGTACTATTTAAAATCTGTTTTTTAAGATTAATTGTTTTAATGAGTCTTAGAATATCTTGCTTTGGAGTTTAGGAGTTAAATCCTTTCATTAAATGTTTAAAAAGAATATATATTCTGAAGTCTTGGGATAGAACGTTCTATAAATGACAATTAGGTCAAGATGGATGAGAATATTGTTCATGTCTTCTAAATCCCTACTGATTTAAGGCTACAGTTTTTAAAGACTGATAGGGAGGGACTCGATGCCAGAATCCTGAGGGATAAAGTAAGGTAAAAAAGTGTGTAGAAAGACAGTATAGATCAGTGCTCCTTAAACGTTAATGTGCATATGATTCACCTGGGGAATTTATTAAAATTCATATTCTGTATTTTATATCAGAGATATAAAAAGAATCCTGTTTGGGCATAGAAGTTGTTTTCACATGCCTCTGAGGTACTTGATTCTGTACTAGCACAGTGGCAGGCATTGCTGGTTGTCCATCCCATCCCCATTCTTCTCTTTTTCCTAACAGCAATCCTTTTTTTATTTGGAATGGGAAAATGTCACTATAAAAGGAAAAAAATCCCTCACCTTCCTAGCCTCCCTTGTAGTTAGGGTGCCCATATGGCAAAGATCTGGCCAATGGCATTCAAGCAGTATATTTTGCCAGTATAGTCTGCTGGTTATAGTTGGAAAAGCATTTATTTCTCCCATGTGATAATCTCACTTTCCTATTTCATCTTTCTTTATTCTCTCTAATTATATGGAAAATATGAGTCACGAGATGTCACAGACAAATTATTAGAACAAAAGGATGGCAAACAGAAAATAGTGGCCTGGGTACTGGGTCACTTCTTTGAGTAGCTGCCCCAGTCTGAACTGCCTTCCTTTTCACTTTTCTATTCTTTTTTCTTGAGATAAATGAACTTCTGCCTGTTAAAGCCACTGGCAGTCAGAGTTTCCAGTGCTTATAGCCAAATACCATTCTAACTGATGTACTCACCAATGATAATCATAACTTCCTTTCATATGACACTTTATGGTTTCTAAAGTACTTTCCATACATTGTCTCATTTAATCTTCACAACAACCCAGGGAGAAGTCTGGGCATTTGTCTAATTTTTTACAGGTTAAAAATTTGAACATTTATGAGCTTAAATTATTTGTACATTTAAGTGACACAGCCAAGATTAAAATCCAGTCTCCTGTTTGAAGAGTAAGCCCACATTCCATGTCTAAGAGTCCCCTACCTTCCATATATCATGTAACCAGAGAAGCAGAAATGATAAAAGGTGAGCAAAGAATAATCAAAAACCTAGATAAAACAGTATTCACACATGAAGGCATCAGAACTTGAGTCACCAGTGAAATGGATCCATTAAGAAGCTATCCTTGACCTTAATCTAGGAGTGCAGATGCCCTTCTCTCCAGCCAAGAGACCTCATTTAAAGACTTCTCTATCCTCACCCCAGAAAAATCCGTAGAGGTTTGCAGAAATATTCCTTAGTAGGTTTTCAATTCACAGCCTTATGCATGAAGAAAGGCACCGGCTGATGCATGAAATACCACTACCAGTAGGCTTTGCTTGTTTAATGAAACAAACCCATCAGGAGCCCGAAGATAATTCACCATATTGGTGGAGTGATGGCAACAAAGGCTAACTGTCTAACACCCCATAACAGTGGCAGGGCTGAAAATGCTAGAGGCCCATTAAGAGGGTTTGCTGCCAGCCAGCTGTACTTGAAGACTTTCTGCAAAATGTGAGCTGGTGAAATTTCAGCAATGCCCCCAGAATCAGAAACCCTGAGACAGAGTCCTAAGTATAGAAAATTCTTATTTGCGGAAGAAGGACCTAGAAAGTCTTGGTGTCCTGATGAAGTTTGTGACCAGGAAATTTCATCAATATAAATGTGTTTTGAAGAAGGGACAGACATCACTGTCCAAGGGGTAAGCTTTTAGATGTCACTGATTACTTCATACTGCTATCAGAGTCAAAGAAAAACCCAACTGGACTCATGCTTTTCCTGTAAAGCCATTGACTCAAGAAGACTGATATATGACTCCCACAAAGAACTTGAAATTAGCTCCCTAGAGAATCTTTTATTTCCTAGAATATCTGAGTTTGCTAGAGTATCTAATGCACTCAACTTATTAGGTGAGTGCAAAAGTAATTGCGGTTTTTGCATTGTTGGAATTTGCCATTTGATATTGGAATACATTCTGAAATGTCCTTGTTATACATCATTTTAATGAGCTTTTCTCGCTTTATGTTTGTTTGCTAATGACTTATTACTTGTTGTTTATTTTATGTGTATTTTAGACTCTGGAAATGATGTTAGACAAAAAGCAAATCGAGTGATTTTCTTATTCGAATTCCAAATGGGTTATAATGCAGCGGAGATAATTCACAACATCAACAATGCATTTGGCCAGGAACTGCTAACAAACATGCAGTGCAGTGACGGTTCAAGAAATTTTGCAAAGGAGACGAGAGAGCCTTGAAGATGAGGAGCACAGTGGCTGGCCATTGGAAGTTGACTGCAACCGAGAACAATCATCGAAGCTGATCCTCTTACAACTAGCTAAGAAGTTGCCGAATAACTCCATGTCAACCATTCTATGGTCATTCTGCATTTGAAGCAAATTGGAAAAGTGAAAAAGCTCAATAAGTGGGTGCCTCATGAGCTGAGCGGAAGTAAAAAAAATTGTCGTTTTGAAGTGTTCTCTTATTCTATGCAGCAACAACGAACCATTTTTCGATTGGATTGTGATGTGCAACAGAAAATGGATTTTGTATGACAACTGGTGATGACTAGCTCAGTGGTTGAGCTGAGAGGAAGCTCCAAAGCACTTCCTAAAGCCAAACTTGCACCAAAAAGGTCATGGTCACTGGTGGTCTGCTGCCATTCTGATCCACTACAGCTTTCTGAATCCTGGCTAAACCATTACATCTGAAAACTATGCTCAGCAAATTGATGAGATGAACTGAAAACTGCAACTCCTGCAGCCGGCATTGGTCAACAGAAAGGGCTTAATTCTCCACGACATTGCCCGACTAAATGTCACACAACCAATGCTTCAAAAGTTGAACGATACCACTGCACTCCAGCCTGGGCGACAGAGCGAGACTCCGTCTCAAAAAAAAAAAAAAGTTGAACGAATTCGGCTACGAAGTTTTGCCTCACCACCGTACTCACCTGCCCTCTTGCCAGTCGACTACCACTTCTTCAAGCATCTGGAGAACTTGCAGGGAAATGTTTCCACAAACAACAGGAGGCAGAAAATACTTTCCAAGAGTTTGTCAAATCCTGAAGCAAGGATTTTTACACTACAGTAATAAACTTATTTCTTATTGGTAAAAATGTGTTGATTGTAATGGTTCCTATTTTGATTAATAAAGATGTGTTTGAGCCTAGTTATAATGATTTAAAATTCATGGTCCAAAACTGCAATTACTTTTGCACCAACCTAAGAAAAAGAGATATTCTAACAAGCTTGCTACTAAGCAAGTAGATTGCTTTGCTGTCATATTCTTACTATTTAATTTCTTAATTCATCCTATTGTAATTTTGATAATTGCTTTGCTTTGTATTTTGCTATTGCTCAAAGAAAAATAGATATGGCAAACGGCATTATTTAGAAAGTTGTTATTATAAACTAGTAACAAAATGGGAACATTGTAAAGGTAAAATGGTGAGATTTTCTTTGAGGAGAAAGGCTGTCTACCTTCCTCTTATTAGGGTGTCTCTTTGAAAACATAATAGGCCCAATAGGAGACATGACCTTTTGATTTTACAATGCAAGGTAGGGACCTTCTGGCCTTTGGAGAAATAATCACATTCCTCCAAAATGAACTCTTAAGAGGTGTACAGGAGACTATCACGAGGTGCATCTATTTGTCTCCTGAGATATTAAAAGAAGATTCCATTGTTCTTTCTTCTACCTTATTGTATAAATTTGTTTGGAATTCTGTCCAGACTTGTGGACACCTTTGTGCTATCTTTTTATGCACGTAGACCTGTAATTATTACTAGTAAAGAGTTTCCCCTCTCTCTTTAAATGTCTCATTTGAGCCTACTTATTTAACCTACCCCAATACAGTCATTAGGGATTTATTTTACAAAAGATCAAATAAATCTGAGATTCTAGCCCTTGTTTAGAATCAGTATGCATATTTTCTTAATTGTGAAACTTGTACCCTAAAGAAATTTCAGAATTCTTAATCAGCAGTATGTGTGAGACAAGCAAAAACAAAAAAAAACTGCCAATGTGTACATTTCAAGACATCCCCAGAATTCTGTTATTAAATAGCATTGATGTGGCAGTCAGCCAGAATGTTTAAGCTGTCCTAAATTACTGCCTCCTCTGTGTTTAGGGAGTCTGCTCTTGGTCTTACAAATCCAAAAGCAGAATATCACAAATTCACAGAGAAGTGATCAGGATCTAGAGACTTGATCTATGCCATGCAGATTCACAGGGCATTTGTTTATAAAATTTGTGCTAGAAGATTACTTGTGAACTAGGGACAAACCCTTAATTATGAATAGGGAAACCCAGAAGATAAAGCTGCATTCAAAGTCTGCTTGATGGAAACAGAAACATCAAAAGATAGCCTTACAGGGAAAAAGTTAAGGTGTTACCACAAATGTATACATGAAATGACCAATAATTTTATTTTATATTTCAAATAACTAGAATTGTACAGTTTAATTTTACAGCTTTAGGGCAAGGATAAACTCATTTTTATTTTTGCAGTAAAAGGTATAAATATTGAAAATTATGTAGGTTTAAAACTTAACTATGCTACAGACACATTCTCAAATTAATGAATTTTACTGAGATTTTTATATCAAACTTACTGACATTTAATGCAAAATAATAAATATTAACATTCTTGGTTGTACATTATAAAATGCATCACAGAGCAATTTATTGACACAAAGGAACCATTTTGGCTCATGTAATTGAAAAGTCTAGGAGTCACATCTTCAGGCATCGCTGGATCCAGGTGCTGAAATGATGTCATCAGGCCCAAAATGTCTCTTTATTGCTTGATTCTGCTTTCCGGAGTTGGTATCACCTAGGAGACTCTCTCTACATGCTCCATGGCTGCTCCAGGCTCATACATACTTAGCACTAAGATTTTCTCCTCTTCTTTAATATAAAGGAAATTCAGCTAGATGATCTGTACCTTTAGTTCAAAATTCTGTAATATATAAATAACTCGAAATAACTGGTAACAGTTAATGAAACATCTCTTGATTCAGTAAAGATAATGGTTACTTACAATTGAGTATTTTATATTAAAAAGTTCATTAAAGGTTTATTCTTATATTTCAAATTTGCCCTTTGCATTTTTAGTAATCCTTTATGAGTGATACAAGCAAAACTACAACCTAGTACAAGTTGAAGTATCACAAATTTCAAGTCAATTGCTACCAAATTACAGAGATTTTAATATAATTTAGATACTAATATTATGTGAAAAGTGTTTGCTAACGGGAAACTTGGCCCATTAATTGTCAATCAAGAGTCAAGATTTAGAAACCTCCTTTTTTACAAGAAACAAGTAAAAACTGGGATGGGAGAATAACATTAGCAATTGCAAACCTCAGTTCATTCCATTAAAATGTTGATTGCCTTGGGAATAGATTCTGTTACAGGAGAAAAAAAAGTGTAAATTCAAACACTTAAGGAATAAACTACTATAAAGTGCATGTGCTTTATCAATTAAATTTGAATTTCACGGAATGAAATATAAGTCAACAAATACGACAGTTTATGTTTGTTTATTATGGAAGAATCATTAATAATTTGGTAAGTCAATGGCCCTGAATGGTTAGACATGTTCTCCGCATTTAAATAAATAGTATGAAAATATTAAAGTAATTTCAACTTGATAGAGACCACTTATTTTTAGTTTAGGTAGAGTTCCAACCTAATGGTAATAAGATTCCAGATCCTAAAGATGTCATGTGAATATTGCTCTGAAAAACCAAAATTAAAGCTTTCTTAAAGATGCTATGTAGGGTTGAGAGGTTTTTCACTTGTACCAGTGAGAGCTGCACCATTAACAGTCTTCAAGTTCAGCAAGTTCTGCCTCTAGAGAGTACCAGAACAGCTACTTATGATTTATTTCATGATTCTGAAACTATTACTCCCTCCAATGGCTGTACAAAGCCAATATAATGTGCACTTGGACACCTAATCCCTCATGGCTACTGCACAATGCTTAGGTTGTTTATATTTGGAAGTCGGAAAAACATGTTGCTTGCAAGGCATTAAGATGCATGGGGTCCCTTAAAGCTATTGATTGTATTTTCATTATCTGTTGGCACTTAGGGAAGGCATTTCCAGATAATTGTCTTCAGTATGGCTGGTCATTAGTTCTCTAATCTGTAATTTAGACACTGCTGTCAAACTACAACATCCAGTCCTTTGTTAAGCTCTGTTTTTTATCACTTGCCCTAAGCTATGAGCAAAATGCCTACAGTGACAATAACACGTTGATTAAATTGCTGTATCAACCCATTCACCACTCAGTCCAGCCTACTGTTGCTATTAAACTTTCTCTAGGTGTCTTTCCTATGGGCTCTCATATCACCCAATAGGTATCTTCACCATGTCAGTATTTACTTGCTAGGGAGGTGGCCTTATTCTACACTTGAAAATTTCTTAAAGCCTGTCTTAAAGACTAGTATCTTGTAAGTCTTTGGTTACATCCAAGTTCCCAGCACTTAGCAGTGTGTGGCATTTGGTAACTCTCATTGTTTTTTGAACAGATTGTTGCAAAGTTAGTTGTTTTCCTTCCTTGGCACCAACCTTAAAGGTTAGAATCACCATTCCAAAATTTCCTTTCCATAAATTTATATACATCTTTTGAAACTCTGTACTGCCAGCCTTTATCATACCTGAAAATCTGACCTGAAAATGTGTCAGCTCAGTTTAATTACTGCAATCACCTCCTAACAATTTGCCTCCAGTTTCTCCTTCAGGTTACCAATTCTGTTCAATGCATCCAAATTCATGTTCCTTTAACATGCCTTACATTTTTAATCCCCTGAAAGCAACCTGCTGCTCTAAGAATAAAGTATTAACTTTGCACTAGTATTGAAGGCCATCTTTTCCCTTCTCACTAGTTTTCAATGAAAAATTTATGTAGATAGTGAGTTGGGGGTCCCCAAGATCATACTGAGGTTCAATGATACACTTGGAATCACAGGACTCAGAAAAGCTGCTATGCTTCCAGTTACAGTTTATTACAGTGAAAGGATATAGATTAAAATCAGTAAATGGAAAAGGTGTGCAGGGTGAAAATCAGGAGAAACCAGGCACAAACTTTAAGATGTCCTCTCCCAGTGGAGCTGCACAGACAGCACCTAATTCAGCAACGGTGTTTACCAAAGTATTGCTAATGAGCTCTCTTGAGCCTTGGTGTTCAGGGTTTTTATCAGGGTTCAGTCACATAAATATTCAGCTCCCTTATAACTGACCTTAGCTACTGAATTTCCAGTTTCCCAGAGCTTAAACTGTAAAAGCAAGGCCCATGGTCTCAGGCATACAAAAGCACTTGTAACAGGTAAGATATCCCAAGGACTCAAGAGGTTTTCTTCTAGGAACTGGTGAAACACAGGTCCTTTCTTTGCAATATAAAGGATTTGAGCCTTTACTGTACAGAGAGGTCAGTCTACTCCTTATTAGTCAACCACATCTTACTCCTTCCTGCCTTCCTGTCTGCCAATTTGAAGTTTTCCTAACATCTATGGAAATTCTTACTATCCTTAGACTCCAGCACAAGTCATCCATTTCCATGAAGATTCTCCTCCAACCTCTCCCATATTGCTATGCATAGAGGCAAATGCACCTTTGCCATGCATAGAAAACTTTTATACATTGCCTTCAAACACCACTTTACCGGGCATGTCATCTCTGTTATTGTTGTCATGCAGTAAATACTCAGGAAATGAAGGATTACTAATGAGTTAAGGTTTATTCTTCTTTCTTTAATGTAGAATTTCATTTTGACCTAAAATTATCCTTCCTATCTTCATAGAATATTTGGTTTTAACATACAAAATTAGATATGCAAGCTTCTTATCCATTCTTCATTTCAGATCTCTGACATATTCTTATTTCTCACTTATCTTTTCACACCAAAGAAATCTTAACCTTTTTATAATTTAATCACTTTGACTTTGGTTGCTCCTTTCTGTACTTTCTCTGCCTTGTGTTACTTTTAAAAATTTGATCAAATTTTTAATTTTAAAAAATGTGATAAAACATCACATTACCTTTGCACAAGGGAAACATACTTTCATTTCCAATACATTTCTAAGTCTGTCCAGAATTTGCAGTTTTTTTTTTTTTTTTCATCAACATTATCAGGGAATGCTATCCATTACTTCTTAGTACTTTTCCTAGGCCACAACAAATAATTTGGAGTCCCTCATTCAATATCAGGATAATTGTTAGCTATCATTAATATTGACAAATTAGTATGTTCTAGGGAGTGCTAACGCTTATCTTAATCTTGACAGTACAAGGAGGCAGGTTAGGAAGATTAATATGCTAAACTCTACAAACTAAATCTGACTCCAGAGTGTGTGACTTTCACTGCCATGCTACACAGGACTAGCCCGAGACCCTAATTAACAATTTCCTTTTAAAAACCATACCTCCTATTAGTGTGAACTGAAGTGTCTCTATAATTGGCAGAAGCACAATTACAATAAAGCTTATCCAAGTCATATTGAGACAGCTTTTTAAAATAAAATTTTAAATTTTAAAATAAAAAAATTTAAGTTTTAACTATCATTATGATCACTTTCAGACCATTTGTTTTAAAATGTTAAATAAGCCATAGTGCAGCATTTTCTGGCAACTTGTATCAGTTAGTGAGTTTTCTAGAGTATGATTTATTATAACCATCTTGATATGAGATGAAACATAAGATAGCTTGTGCATATTTTCATATATCAAACAGAAACACACTAGTTTCCTGCCTGTTCCCCACCCCAACACACACTAATTTTTAATACAAGACACAATGTATTGTGTCCCCCGGAGATGTCTCCCACCCACCCAGACTCCTGGATTCTTTTTAGCATATTTCAAATGTAATAACAATTTGGTGCCATAGCAATTATATGGCATTTGTAAAGCCAGTATATGCGGGGGAACTACGTAAAAGCAAAATATTTACAGTATAATTGAACATTATCCTAAAGAGAAGAAAGCATATCATATGGTTGAAAGGACATTGATGGGAATTTGATACTAGTTGTAGCAATGCTTGATCTGTGCCACTTCTGACAAGTAATACTCTGTAAAATAAAAGAACTTTGGCTGGGCACGGTGGCTCATGTCTGTAATTCCAGCACTTTGGGAGGCCAAGGCGGACAGGATCATGAGGTTAGATCGAGACCATTCTGGCCAACATGGTGAAACCCCGTCTCTATTAAAATACAAAAAAATTAGCCGGGTGTGGGGGTGCACGCCTGTAGTCCCAGCTACTTGGGAGGCTAAGGCAGGGGAATCGCTTGAACCTGGGAGACAGTGGTTGCAGTGAGCCAAGATCGCGCCACTGCACTCCAGCCTGGCAACAGAGCAAGACTTGTCTCAAAAATGAATAAATAAAAATTAAAGGACTGTAAAAAAAGAAACACTAAAAAAAAGAAGGAAATAAAAAGGCATAACAAAACACTAATACAAAAATTGCGTTTTAAAAAAAAATTAATGCCAAAACCAAGAAGAGGTCTGAAAGATATCTGGCAGAACAATTCTCAGCTGCTTCATTCCACAAATGATGCCAGTAAGCAGCAGATGGATACTGTTAACTAATGAAAGAAATTCTCCTGGTGAAGTCCTATTTCGCCTTTATCCTTAGAATTATGCAACCTACGGAATCAGCAATCTTAAAAGAAACAAAATAGATGGGGAAAATAATTGATTTGAATTATATTCATTTAAAAAAGACTATTTCTAGTTGTTTTGAATGAATCCAGAACCTATAAAGTATATTCCAGAACACTGAAAGAATCTGATGAAGTAACACATGACCTTGGACAGTAAATTTGAGTCAAGATGATTTGGTTGAGATAGATACAGATAGGTAGAAGCTTCACAAGGTGAATACTGTTCCCTGGTTTATCCACAGCTTTGAGCGCACTGCCTGGCATGTATTAATGGCTTAATAAAAGTCCCTGACAAAATTCCAAAATCTATTTTTTTGAAGCTTGTGGACAGGTAGAAAAGAAAGCAATGGCCACTAGGAGGCAGCATCGATTTACGAAGACTAAGCACGTCTCATAGTTTCCCACTATACAGAGGAATGAAGATCACATCAAAGCATCTGACCAAATTTCACATCAATAATCCCTATAAACAGGATGAAGCATAAGTACTAGATATCTCACAATTAAATGAATTTGTCGCTAGTTTAATGGGAGCACTATGCTATTTAATGGGTATCAATCTAAATGGAGATAGCTTTACCTTGTCATTTTTTTCATTTTTACATGTAGACAGAAAGCAATTTTTATCAAATTTGCCCATGACTTAAAACTGAGATTCACAGCCCAAGTTTTTTTAAACCCAAAATAAGTAAAATTTAATTTAATAAAATTAAATCTATATGAGGTAATGACTATACAAGTACAGAATGGAGAGGTTCCTCTTTACATGTGAAAGACCTTTGAGTTTACACTTTCAAACTCCTTGAGTACATGCTGACATAGGAACAAATTTTATTGTACATTTGTTAAAATGGTGTAAACTTATACATACTTCCCACACAACCTGAATTCTTCATCTGTTTTCTTGTAGAGATATGGTAGTCAGTGGGACAGATACTTAAAAAGCTAAGCTCACAAGACCTGTATTTGTAACTTTTATACATTGGGCCTTTGACTACCTGGAATAGTACTAAATAGCTGTTTACTGCTATGTCCTCAAAATCATACCAAATGTTTAAAATGCAGCCTAATGTTACTTTTTACAACCCAAAAAGATAGATGTCATTATCCTTATCTCGAATAAGATCCTGTGTTTGAACTCAATTCTGTGGGGTTAGACACTCATCCTAGCACGTAAGTGCTAGGTCTTTAATAATTCCACCACGCTTTCCTTCGCTGTTTAGAGACTATTCCTTTTTCCTCCGTTGCACAGCTGCTGAACCACAACGAGTAGGGCCCAAGAAAATTTTTAGAGCACCTTAGGTAATTACAATGAAAATGACCCACAATGCAGGTTTGGGAACTGCGTTAGATCATGTGAATATTTCTCATCAGCCTTCTGATAGATGCTTGATAGCAGATTTTGAGACTATACTTTCTGATAACAGGCAGTATTGTATAAAGAGCTGAAAGACCTAGTTGAATTTGAGCACTGTTACTTACTAGTGCTACCTCTTACAAGGCACTTGACCCTGCTGAGCCTCAATTTTCCCATATATAAAATGATCACTGTAAGCACTCAGCATCAGGCTTGGCACATGATATGCACTCAATAAATGCTACCTACTAATTTTGAAGATGAAGGCCCAGAATATACTATATTGTCAGTTAAGAGTTGCTTTACAACCCTGGCTACTAAACTGTCTGGTTCACATGCCATTATAAAGGGACTTTACTTTCTCATTCACATGATGAATCTTAGGTTACATGGCTGAGGAAAATGTTGACATTGTTATTCTGTATTTGCATTAAATAACGTTCAAAAGTTGTTTTTATCATACTTATATCTCACATTATTAGCTTAAAAATTAGGAAGGATGTTAAACAGGATGTTTAAGCAAATATTAGTAAAACTTTCTCTCTTGTTCTTCTGGGACCAAGATTTGTAATATTTAAGCCAAAACTGTCAGCATGTGAGGCCAAGTTATCAAAGTGCTTTGACCTAAAAGCAATGTTATTTTAAACTATTATTTTAGATAGTATCTTGTCAGTCAAAAAAAAAAAAAGTTCTTTTTGCAGTTAATTGCCCTTTCCAAATAACTTTAATGAAAATATCTTGCCAAGAAACATCTCTTTGATTCATCAAGCTGGGTTTAGATTGTGCCCGAGTCACAAAGCACAAAGGTAATTACAGGTTGAAATTGATTTGAGCCTCTTTATAAATAAAAACTGGTTATAGAATAAATGTCTCATTAAATATATCTTGACACTGTATATTAATTATGTTACTACTCATGGTTGTGGCTCCCTTACAATTCTCATGCAAAAATAAATCCAATTTTAATCAGTCATGAGCATAAAAAGTTCACCATGTGCATGTATCCAGGAATAAAGAATTACATAGATCATCTGGCATATTATCATTCACATTCTTCATAACTATTCATAAAAACAATAATTCACATTTTGGGAATGCTTTTTCCAACATCAATCAGGAAAATACAGCTTTATAACGTGTTTCACAGAGCCAAGAGTACATCACATTGGAAACTCATTAACATGAGGGACAGGACTGGTTTTTATTTACTTGTTTATGTGTAATTTGTGTTGATATGCCAAATATTTTGAGAAAAGATCTGACTCTGGACTTCATTTGTACCGTTAGAATGCATTTTTCTTAGCAATTGAATGATGCATATTCTTATTTAATTTTTGGAATTACTTTACCAATTAAAAATGCCATATACTATTTCATTCAGTCCCTAAATTTGCCAGTTTGCCTTCCCACTTTCCATCATTTTATTAATAAATTGATTATAAAACATTATACTACAAAAGCCAAACATTTATGAATAGCCAATATTAGCTAACTTCTCTAATCTTCCCAGAGACAGCACTTAACATTAACCAAATAATTCTAGGGAATAGTGCTTCTCCCCTTACAAGGCTGATCTGAGTGAAGAAATTTCCTCCCCCAAAAAGCTATTATGTTTAATAAGTATGGAGTTTAAACTGTTTTAAAATATAATGAAACCCACCTCTAAACTCTCTATAAGGATTTATTCCAGAATTTATACAAATTGTTCATTTTTTATTGAACTTGTACTGTTTAAACCAAGGGTCAGCAACTATGCCTTCAAGCTCAATCCAGCCCCCACCTCCATTTTTATAAATGAAGTTTTACTGGAAGACAGCCACTATTCATTTATGTATTATCTATCGTCATTTGTATGCCACAATAACCAAGGTGAGTAGCTGTAACAGAGACCATATGGCCTTCAAAGTCTAAAAGACTTACCATCTGGACCTTCATAGAAAAAGTTTGCCAACCACTATTTTTAAGCACTTTCATAAAAACAAAACAAAGAAACTATTTAAATTTGTTTCAAGTACAAGGAAGTAAATATTTTTCTATTTTCTTCTCATCACAAAGATACACACTTTGGCCTATACATAAGTTGATCAGAAATTTTGTGGACTAGCCTGGATATCTGAACACTACTTACAGCACTGTTTCTATCAATTATTTAAAAAACTAAGTTGACGTCTTCTGAAATCAGGTTTATGGATAATGAATCATGTAAAATTGTTGACAATAATAGCTAGCACTACTTCAATACAAACTTAGAGTTTATTTACTCACATTTATAAAAACATTAATATTAGAAATTCTCCAATTCTTAAAAATTAAAAATTGAAGACTACACGGAATCAATTTTTTCAGATAATATACTGTCTGTGAAATTCAACATTAATGTGTTCATATTACTTTCATACCTAATCAATTGGGCATCAAGAGACTTTACCAATCATCTCTGTCAATTCTACCATTGCTAGTCATTCTTAATATTCAAGTTGGAATTTTGGGCCAATCTATTAAAACCTTGTCAGCATTTTTGCTTTTCACAAGCGAACACATTTTTACCTACCCACATGTCAAAGTGCTAGGGAGCAACTTTTAGAAGCACTAGCAAAACACCACCAGTGGAATTGGATAAATGCCGATGATTCAGATAACTCCAGGAAAGATTTACCCTCCTGTGATTTTCCTAAATATCAGGGAAAGAAAACACACATATCCTGTACTACTACTGTTATTTGAATGCCTTATTTATATAGCATACTAATTTCTCTTTTCCACTAGTTTCCATAAATACTAAAGTATCAAAAAGTACTACTTTTTGCTAAAAGTTTTCAAAATGACCAGTATATTTTCACACCAATTAAAAAAAAAAAAGAAACCAAGCTACCAAACTTATATTTAGGCAAAAAAAAAAAAAAAAAGGTTTTTTTCAATAAAATGTAGAAAGATTTTAATTTACATACTACAATGAATCAACAAGGAGTCAAAATCCAGTTACCCATTCATAAAAATTCTATATATCATCCTCAGAATAATCAGTTTCTGTACAAAGATTTACAGAAGTCCAAATATGTAGTTTTTCCTCAGTGTGCTACAGAATTTAAAGGCTCTGCTCGAATATTCCCCAAATCAAGCGCAGAATCTGTTTCTTCATCAATTTCTCCAATGACTGCACTAAAAAAGTCAGAGTTAAAACAATCACATTTCTGAAATAAATTTACATGTGTTTCAAAAATCTTATTAATCAAATCAAAGCACTGAGTACCATTATTCCAAAACATAAAACTAAGAAAGCATAGTAAAAAGAACTAATTGAGGTAAAAAGCAAACAACATTGGCATGAGTCAGTGAACTGCATATTTAAATTACAAAACTCAAGAAATAATTTGAAGGCACATTACAGGAACCAGTATTAAAGGACACATTGTACATAGTGATTATATCACGAATCTTTAAAGGAAACAGACACACAGGGACAGATACGGTAAAAAACTCTCAAACTTGCAAATCATATTATTTCAATTCAATTCTAGGACTGTATTAAAAATAAATTTCACAAAATCACTCCTAAAATAATTAGCAAGTATCAATTATTTGAGTAACTCTGATGAATTAAATCAATGATATAGATAATAGCTATTAGATTGTTTTCCTAAGTTTTCAGTTAAATCCAAAGTCAGTTCTTCATATACAAAAATAATAGTAGGACCAAGTACTTTGGTATCTAACAACTCATTTTTGATGTGATTGGCTCAGGTTAAAGCTAGAAAATTTTTTCTTGTTCAACACTAACATAGTATCTGTAAATTTAAATTCATTAATACCATGCTAGATAACCAACCCATAGCCCTCTAACTGGAAATATTCAATGTTATCACTCAGACCACAAGATGACTATGAAATATTAGTTTTAAAAAGTATTTGTTGGGTTTACATTTGTTTGGTTTTATTGAGAGTAAATTTTATTTATTTATTTTCTTTTTTTGAGATAGAGTTTTGCTGGTCACACAGGCTGGAGTGCAGTGGCATGATCTTGACTCACTCCAAAACCTCCACTTTCCAGGTTCAACCGTTTCTCATGCTTCAGTCTCCCGAGCAGCTGGGATTACAGGCGCCCACCACCACACCCAGCTGTTTTGTATTTTTAGTAGAGACAGGGTTCCACCATGTTGGCTAGGCAGGTCTCCAACTCCTGACCTCCAGTAATTCGCCAGCCTTGGCCTCCCAAAGTGCTGGGACTATAGGTGTGAGCCACCGTGCCTGGCCAAATTCTGAAGACGAATACTAGTAATAAGGGATTTGCCCAATTTTGCTTTAAAGTATATAAAGTCTTGAGTCCTCTAATAAATGAAAAATATCAAACTCTGGCAGAATAAATTAAGTTTTCTCAAAATAAACTAAAGGCCCCAATTCCACTCTTAAATATTTAGTATCATTTAAAATCCCTATGGTAAGCAGTGAAATGCTGATAAATGTTTAAAAAACAGCTCTCTGGAAAAAAAGCGGGAGCCTGATTTGCAGCATTTACTAATATCCCTTGTGCAAACACTCCCACCACGGCAAATTTCAAGCTACTAACAAGACATCAATTAACTACCTTGTAAAATTCCTTAAAATATAACAATCTGCTTTCACGAGCCAGTACAAGCTGGCTCTAGCACACCATTTTTTTTCACTGAAGTTCAAGAAAAAAAATTGTTTTAAGTAGGAGAAACCTTAAAATCAATTATGCACAGCTCCTATATAAACAGTGTTGTTCTGATCCAGAGACCTGGGCCTTATCTGCTCTGCCTCTCTCATTACTTACAGCTCACCTTGTAACTCCACCTAAAAGTCATCTCTATAAAATATTTTATAAACTCTTGATTTTTGACTACAGATCAAATTATTTATTCATCTAAAGGTGATGCTAACATAAACAACTTAAATGAGTAAATTATTCCTGCACTTTTTATTTTAAGTTATTCGAGGGGATAGTTAGTCCCCTAGAATGTGTTAACGTATCTAGCTTAATGTATCTTAGCTTAAAATTGCTAATGCATCTTTTGCTTCTTTCCAACTATATTTTGATTCACTGTAGTACTCACTAGAAAATTGATTTGGCATTCTTCTAGCCTCTATAACTATTCTAACACTGGCCACATGTAACTATTAAAATTAATTACAATTAAATAAAATTTAAAATTCAGTTCCTCTGTCACATCAGCCACTTTTCTTTTTTTTTTCAAGATGGAGTTTCACTCTTTTTGCCCAGGCTGAAGTGCAAAGGTACAACCTCAGCTCACTCCAACCTCCATCTACCAGGTTCAAGAAATTCTCCTGCCTCAGCCTCCCAAGTAGCTGGGATTACAGGCATCCACCACCACATCAGGCTAATTTTTGTATTTTTAGGAGAGATGGGGTTTCACTATGCTGGCCAGGGTGGTCTTGAACTCCTGGGCTCAGGTGACCCACCCACCTTGGCCTCTCAAAGTGCTGGGATTATAGGCGTGAGCCATGGCACTGGAACCACATCAGCCACTTTTCTTTCTTTCTTATTTTTTTTTTTTGAGATGGCGTTTTGCTCTTGCTGCCGAGGCTGGAGTGCAGGGCTGTGATCTTAGCTCACTGCAACCTCCACCTCCCGTGCAAATTCTCTTGACTCAGCCTCCCGAGTAGCTGGGATTACAGGCTTGCGCCACCATGCCTGCCTAATTTTTACATTTTAGTAAAGACGTGGTTTCACCATGTTGGCCAAGATGGTCTTGAACTCCTGACCTCAAGAGATCCACCCACCTCCGCCTCCCAAAGTGCTGGGATTACATGCATGAACCACTGTGCCCGGCATTTTTTTTTTTTTTTTTTTGAGAAGGTATCTCGCTCTGTCGCCCAGGCTGGAGTGCGGTCTCTGCTCACTGCAAGCTCCGCCTCCTGGGTTCAAGTCATTCTCCTGCCTCAGCCTCCCAAGTAGCTGGGACTACAGGCACCTGCCACCACGCCTGGCTAATTTTTTGT
>NW_012114744.1:3489287-3554146 GCF_000951035.1 Colobus angolensis palliatus | reverse complement strand
TTTTTGAGAAGGTATCTCAATCTGTCACCCAGGCTGGAGTGCGGTGGCATGATCTCGGCTCACTGCAACCTCCACCTCCTGGGTTCAAGTGATTCTCCCACCTCAGCTTCCCGAGAAGCTGGAACTACAGGTGCACGCCACCAAGCCTGACTAATTTTTGTATTTTTAGTAGAGACAGGGTTTTGCCATGTTGGCGAGGCTGGTCTTGAACTCCTGACCTGATCCACTTGCCTCAGACTCCCAAAGTGCTGAGATTACAGGCACCACGCCTGGCCAATTACTCTTAAACTTTTATATCTGTCTGTCCCAAGTAAACTGAGGCCACAGGGACATCTTAAGTTTGTCAATGATACTACAAAATTAAAAGAAAATGAATAACAAGTAAGTACTTATTTACAAATACATCTATGTTATTGAGCATGAATTAGTATTGTTCAAATGAGAGATTTCAAAACCATTTTTCAAACTTTGGCCTTGGACTCTAGAAATATGTTCCTCTAAAATTCTGGGTATTTCTAAGAACATTTTAAGAAGCCTCTCTAATGAAGTATTTAATATAAGGCAGGGCCCTTTCTGGACTCTACCCAGGCTACTTAACTAGTAGAAAAATGGGCAAATCTCAGGTAAAAGTTTAATTTGTAGAGAGAAAGCTTTGGTTGAAACCATAAAATGTATAGATATGCCTTACTTTATGCAAATATAAGAAAAGCTGTATTTATGAAAGAAATGAATGCAAGATTCTATTAATTATGTATGGACAATACAGTAGGGTATTTTCAGGAAAACCTCTTCTCCATAAAGTAAGGCAGTATCATTTATAATTTTAACAGATATATTTTACTTACACGTTGTCACCTCTTACAATGTATAATCCTAGTACCACTTGCTCTACCCCCTGTGAAGAGCTGAATACTCGCTCATGGCTTTCATCCAAAATCAAATTAATGGTCTGGTCAAAACCTTTCAGTGTTCCCTGTAAAGAAAATATTCAGGAGAAAAAGAGGAATATTCTGGTTTACCTGAAAGTGTAAATTCAACCTCACAATCATTTTAGTTGCCAGGTATTCCAATACAAGTAACAATACAATGTCAAATAAAATACCTTTTTTATAACCAACAGTACTCGAGGGTACACTATTTACCTCTTGGTTGTTTGGCTGGGGTGGGGGGCCCTGCACCACACACCTCACTCATATGCAGAGTTGACGGCAGTGAGAAAGGACAACTATGTACTAATTTGAGTATCTCCAAAAAGTAACTAGCATAAAAGCTTACGAAGACCAGCAGCTAAAGGTATAAACTAAAACAAAGGAGATTTAAGGGAAACTGATGGGCAAACATACATAAATAAGGAAGAACCATACATACCAACTACAGCAATGTAATAGTATCAGTATATGCTACATACCAGCACTAAGCAGTGTGCTAAACATGTCGTACACATTGTCTCAATTCACCTCTACCCTTTAATACTATAACTAGCCCCATTTCAAAGAAGAAACTCTGGCACAGAGTGATGTGTCTTACGGGCACATGGGTAGTAAGTGGCACAGCCAGGAGATGAACCACAAAAGGCTAGCTCCTGAGCCAGACCACTAAACCGTAACATTCTATACTATTATACACAGGTAAATATAATTTGCCATTTTTCAGAGATTCAAATCAGTCCCATAAATATTTTAAAAATTTAGTAGTTACATATAACACCTAATGAGTACTTACTAGTTACCGGTGTTCCATCTGTCTCACTACACTGTTTAATGTGTATCAAATGGATGTATTGTTGAACTCTCCCAGTAAGGTAGATACAAATGTGACTATACTAATTAGAACCAGAACTTGAAGGAAATAATCAGGGAGAGTTTTATGAAAGCTCAGAATTGAATAAAAGAAGACATGGGTCTAGCATAACAGAGTAATTCAGATGGTATTCAAGTTTCTGAAGAAATATCAACTAACATTGGTTTTGATGGTTAAATCTCTCAAGCTCTTAAACTGTTTTATCCTCTGAAAGTCAAAATATATAAAATGAGAATTAAATAAAAAGAAATCTATAACTTGGAAGAGAAACAAAATATAGAGTATTTACTGAACTAGTTAGCAAATGGTTGTTATCATAAACACCCACTCATAACTTATTGGCTTCATTTTACCCATTAACTATCCCATCAAATAAATTATGTGTCAAAGAAATACAGAACTATTGACTTTAGAACTTAAGATGCTCTTTTTATATCGCTTTCCTTCTTCTTTAAAATTAAAAATAATTTCCCAGTTTATTATCTATCTTGTTAACAAAAATTAGAAAATTTAAACTTAAGGTTTTCACCAAATAAAAAAAATGCAAACATCTATTAATAGCAATAGGCTTCTTCAAGTGTTGAGATTAAAATAGGTTAAACTAGCCACATTTGAAAAAATACAATGTGAGGTGCCTAAGAAAACATGATTGCTTCCTTAAGAAAGGAGCCAGGCAACTGCCTTTGGCTTTGATGTCAAACCAAATTTAAATCCCAGTTTGGTTCTGTCACCTGCTACCCTTGTGACTCTGAGAAAGTGAGTCACCTTCTCTGAACTTGTTTCCTAATCTAGAATACAGGGGTACTTATTCTTCACAAGGTTGTATGTACAGTAATTAATGTAACACATATGCACCTGGCACAAGATATAAATTTAGTAAATGGCAAAGCTAGAACTTTGACTAACAATGGTCACTAAGAACCCAGTGGGAAGGCTTAAAAAGAAAAACGAAAGCAAAACTGCAGAATGGAAAAATAAGGGATCAAATTATTTAAAGAAACTAGGTAAGGTTAGAAAATAAAGTTTAGTAGCCTTAAAATTCTTTTGAAAGCATTCGGAGTATGAAACATAAGTGAAGAAATAATCAAGTATCCAAAAATCTTGAGATGAATTCCTCAGATCAAATTCCAAATACAAGTATCACCATAGGAACGTTTTATCTTTGTTATACGACATAAATTAGCAAGGGAGAAACAACTTCAAGGAACAAGCCAATTTTGCATAAATGTGTGTATACAGAGAAAGTCAATCATCATAATGTGTCCTACAGAAGACATGTTACACAACCTAAAAGCAAAGAATGTTAAGATTGTATACAAGCCTTAAATGTTGATATGTAGATATTAATAGTATCTAAATCATTAAGAAGTTACTAAGCATATGCAAAATTTCAAAAAATTCTGATTCACGTGGTGCGGAATGAGGAAGGAAATAAAAATGGAAGAAGAAAAGTAAGTTTAATGAAGGTCTGCAGACTAGGAGCTCTCTGAGGGCAGAATCTATAATTCTAGCTCCTAGAAGCCTTGTCTAACACGCCACGTTTATTAGTGAGGAAAACGTGGATTGACAGCAAAGTGATAAAGAGCTAAATTATAATAAAACTGCACTACAGGTGTAATGTGCTGTCTAGGCATTAGAGATCAGAGGTTTCACATAAAACTTGCAACCAATAAACCTACAGGAAAGCAGAGAATGAAAATTCCGAAGACTTACCACAATCATTCTCCCATCTGATGTAATAACGGCAACAGTTCCTGATAACTGAATAAAGGAAAGTGCTTCTTAGGGAATGCAAATTGAAAACAGACTCTGGCAAGGTAATGATTTAAATTATTAGAACAAATATAACAATTAGGTAAAAGTGTTCAACACAGCCACTAAGTTCACTACATAAAAACGTTGAAAGATTTTGGGACGCCAAGGCAGGAGGATCACTTGAGGTGAGACTAGCTTGGGAAACACAGTGAGAACCCCCCATCTCTACTACCCTGGCCTGGTGACCTATAGTCCCAGCTACTCAGGAGACAGAGGCAGAGGCGGGAGGATAGCTTGAGCTCAGGAGTTCAAGGCTGCATTGAGCCATGATCAAGCCACTGCACTCCAGGCTGGGCAACAGAGTGAGACCCTCGACTCAAAAAAAGAAAGAAAAAAAAATTTTAAAAACCTTGTTTTAGTTTTGTGATAATTACATGACTAAAAAAAGGAAAAAGTAGAAAAAGAAAACCTCTTTCTGTATGGGATCGGTGTATCCTATCTCAAAATATCCTGGATTTTTGACACTTTTCTACTAGGAATGCTGCCAATCTATTATTTCGGGCAGGATATTTCGTTTCTTGGGCCTGTTTATACCTAAAATGAAAACTGGATGAGTACTAAATTAATCGATGTTGGACGATTTTCAAGCATGTTAAAAAACTGTCTTCTGGGGCAGGCTTCCGTAATTCAAAAGTAAATAAACTATATAATCAGTGTCACAAAGTACTAACAATACCTGTAACATTAAAAGCATTCGGTATTTAATTTTTGTCACCCAGTTTGTACCTGAACTTAACATAGTGTTTTTGTTCTGAGACTTTAAAATGGTAACACTTGTAAAGTCTATTTTAAGACTTCCCATGGGATTGTTAACTTGCTCCTCACTAATTAATCCACTACAACAGCAAGCATTTTTTTCATTCCACCACCAAGTAGGGACTTCAAGTGGTAAAGGAACAGAAACAGTCTGTGAACTATCGTTAAACTTTCTGCTATCCTCGAACTAATGAGCAAATTATGTGAATAAAACAAGTACACAGATTTGCAAAACTGTTGTCGCAGCCAGGACGACTGTTCATCTTATTTACAAACTTGAACACTTATGCTCTAGGGAAATAGTAAGGAAGAATCAAGAGCGTATTTTTTTTTTTTAAGACAGAAAAGTTCGGAATAATCACACTGGGTTTTTATTTGGCTTTTGCAGACAAAATGGAAAGGACCCCCGGGCCCGCAGCAGCTGGCAGGCTCTAGGCGCCGCCGGCGAACTCTGGGTCATTCCGGGGTCCTCATCTCCTCGCCCGCCCCCAGGATCCCGCCGCGGCCGGGCCTCCCAACCTCCCACCGATCCCCGAGCGGCGGCCTCTCCGCGGCCCCGGCTCACGCCCGCGGCAGCCAGCTTGAGGATACGGTTGATGTAGTTCTCCAAGGCGGACGTCATGCTGCTCAGACCGGCAGTTCCGGGAAACACAGCGGTGCCGGCCACAAGCAAAACTGAAAGGGCGCGCCAGAACCCGGCAGCGGCTAGCGTCTACGGGCCGCAGCAAATATCGTGAGAGTTGCTGCTCCGCAGCCCTTTGACCCGGAAATTGGGACGAACTAGCCAACCAAACAGAAGCAGCACAGCGCTGACGAGAGAGTGCGCGTGCGCAGTGTGTTTTCGCTGTAATTCTGGGCCGTGTTCCGGAAGCCGCGTAAGACAAAAGCGAACGAGAGGCGGAAAAAAAGAGGACGCTTCCTGAAGGTGGGGTACGAGATAGAAGTTGGGGGAGAGTGGGTTTCCAATCCGAGTAAAAGCCAGTGTGGTGGAAGATAATAAGTGAAAATGTTGAGGTAGGGCAGGCAGGAAGAAACGGGATAAGGCGTTTTTTATTAGGAGTGAAGGAGGAGAGTAGACGAGCGCTGTTGTGTGAAATGCAGGTGCGGGTAGTTGAATCCCTAGTTTTCTGCAGAAGGAGCCGAAAATAACACTAAAAATAAATCCAGTTGGCCGGGGCAAAGTTGTACACTTTATAACCACACAGTGTAAGCGTCTTAAGAACTCAACAATGAAATGCACGTTCGTATGTTCTGCTTTTGTCTCTCAAAGTGGTCTAAAATGGAGGTGTTTTTACTTTTTAAAGAAACTAAATGCAAATAGACAAAAGTGTGTGACCATCCCTTAGAAAACGAATGTCCACGCTTCTGCCACGCCGGGATGGTCTACCTTTCTCCAGGGTGAAATTAATAAGTAAAAGGCTCCTGCAGCACCAAGAAAGGACTGATGCAGGAAGGCACCAAACTTGGTTCTAATCTTGGCTCTGCTAACATATTCGTGTCATTGCACAGGTCACTTCAGTTCTTCTGGGCCTCAGTTTCCTTATAGTGCCATAGGTATCATTTCAGATATTTCCCAATGTGATACTGTTCCCACTTTATTTACTGTGGTGCCCTAACTTGAGAGAACTTGAAGTTAGAAAGAGATTTATACACAAAACATCAGCAGGAGCGATTTCCCTTTTTTTACAAAATATCTTTATGATTTAGGTTAAACATGTATTTTCTTAAGAATTGTGGCTTTAGAATAACTCTTGCAATGTCAGCAGTTTTCCTCGGAAGAGGAAGCATGTCTTTTTAGAGCATACCCACAAGATACCTACAAGATGACTCCCAAATAGTTAATATTTTATATTCTGGAAGTTATTCCGATCTGTTTGAAATCAAATGTAGTCAGGAATTAGATTGTGAATGTCTCATATTCTCAGGGTAACAAATGAAAGTGTTTTCCACAAATGAAAGAACAAAGATAATTGTGTGATTTGCAAATGTTGGGAGTTGAATCAAAACCCAAAGACTAATTAATGATTCACGAGGTGTTAGGAGTTTTGTTTAAAACAAAAAAATTGCTGGGCGTGTTGGTGTGTGCCTGTAATCCCAGCTACTCTGGAAGTTGAGGCAGGAGAAGCGCTTGAACCTGGGAGGCGGTGGTTACAGTGAGCTGAGATCACGCCATTGCACTCCAGCCTGGGCGACAAGAGCAAAACTCCATCTCAAAAACAAAAACATAAAAACTAACCTCTGTGTGATCTTATAAAAATAAAGCCGGGTACGGTGACTCACACCTGTAATCCCAGCACTTTGGGAGGCCAAGGCGGGCGGATCACTTGGTCAAGAGATCAACACCATCCTGGCCAACATGGTGAAACCCCATCTGTACTAAAATACAAAAATTAGCCGGCGTGGTGGCGGGTGCCTGTACTCGCAGCTACTAGGGAGGCTGAGGCGGGAGAACCACTAGAACCTGGGAAGCAAAGGTTGCGGTGAGCGGAGATCGTGCCACTGCCCTCCAGCCGGGGCGACAGAGCGATACTCCATCTCAATAAAATAAAAATAAAAAATAAAAGTAAAAAAATAAATACTCCCTACAAATTTTCATCACTTAGAGTATGCTTTTGTTTTGAAAATGTTTAACATTATATGGTAGCTTACGAAACTACTTTCATCATAAATACATTGTAAGTCTATGGCCTTGTGTAGTTGTCATTAAAGTAATATGCCAGATAAATAACAGATGTACAGTGTTTATGGAGCATCACAAAATCTCTTTGGCTGGAAACTTTTTTGCATGTGTCTTAAAACTGCTATGTTTTCTGTAGTCTATAAGGATCACAGATGTAACGAGAAAGCCTCTGGATAGATAAAAGTCCAGTTATTAAGACAAAAAATGAATTACATCTGGATGCAAACATTACATGTATGGTTTATCTGTATTAGCCATGTACCCTTGGGAGTACGTGAATGTAGAGAGCTTAGCATCTCATAAAGGAGAATTACGTTAAAGCTCCAACAAGGGAAAACTGATACATATAAACATCTGACTACTAAAAAATTAAGAGTTAACGGTGAAACTTGCCCCTTAAGTCAAAATCTCTCAAAGTAATGCTTATTTAAATGACATATCACTGATAAAGTATCAACCAAAGTATGCTTGTAATAGATAATTTTATTCCATTACTTCTGAATCTAAATCTTGAGCAGAAAACATTAACCTAAAGGATCAGACTTCTGGTAGAATCTGAGGAAACAGAATTTGCCCTTCTCTGAATAGTTTATGGAAAATTATCACAATTTTTAAAATAAAATTTTTAAAATAAAGTAATATTTTTAACCTTATGTGATGGGAACTTTTATTTCCTTTTATGTGTTTATGCTTTACTTTCCTGCAAGTTGCAAGGGTGCTAACCAATCAGTAATATATATTGAATAGCTCTAACCAGAGTTCTCCTAGGCAGAAAAGGACATAAGTAGATCATGCGTCTCTACTTACAAGGAAATTCCTGAATAGTTACAGACCTTTACGTATAAAAATGAAATGATTATTGCGTAAAAAAAATGAATATTCCAAATTACAAATAATGGTTATTAATAGTCTCCATTTAACACTAGGCATTACAAAGTGCTTTACTTGTGTTTTTCATTTAGGGTAATAAAGACAGGTAGATTTAACTACATTACTTAAGGGATGGAAAAAATCAAATATAAGTGATTTGTTAATTGAGAAGCAGTTTAGGATCATTATTAAGAACACTGACTCAAGAACTGCCTGAATTTTTATTTGTGTGACTTTGAGCATACTTAACTTTCTGTGCCTGGTTCCCCATCTGTAAAATGGGGAAAACTAGACAAAACTACATCTTAATTGTTGAGGAACTGAAAGTAATACTTGAAGAGCCTGATATATAATAAGTACACACTATTATTCAAGGACATAGGGTATACCATAAAGAAGCTTTTTTTTTTTTTTTTTTTTTTTTTTAAGTCTCAAAGCTGATTCCAATATGGTGTTTTGTTCACTGCCATTTTTTATGATTGGACAGATGCAGCTGTGCACGTTTTAAGTGCTTAAGGAAGGGAAAGATGGATATGAGTTTGAATCTTAGAAGGTTTTGCAAAAAAGGTAAGACTTAAATCAGTGCTTGAGAAGAAGTGCAAATATACTTTAGGAAAATAAGCTGACATTAATGCTTTTTTTTTTTTTTGAGATGGAGTCTCATTTTTTCACACAGGCTGGAGTGCAGTGGTGCGGATTTCAGCTCACTGCAACCTCTGCCTCCTGGGCTCAAACCATTCTCCTGCCTCTGCCTCCCGAGTAGCTGAGATTACGGCCATGCACCATTACGCCTGGCTAATTTTTGTATTTTTAGTAAAGACGGGGTTTCACCGTGTTGGCCAGGCTGGTCTCAAAATCCCAACCTCAGGTGATCCGCCCACATCGTCCTCCCAAAGTGCTGGGATTACAGGCGTGAATCATTACGCTTGGTCCTGACATGAATATTTAGCAAAGGTAAAAACTGAAGATAAAAAAGCCAGCAGGGAGTTGAGGTATGAGTTTCTGATTTGTAGCAATAAGAATGGAGAGGCATATTCTGTGCTCACGGAGGTTATTAAGTAAATAATAATAAAAGAATGGAGAGGCAGAAAAAAATGTGATGTGAAGACAGAGCCTAAGGTAATGAGGCTAGACCCAGTGATTCACATGTATAATTTCAGCACTATGGGAGCCTGAGGTAGGAAGATTGCTTGAGTCCAGGAGTTTGAGACTAGCCTGGGCAAAATGGCAAAACCCCATCTCCACCAAAAAAAAAAAAAAAAAAAGTTAGCTGGGTGTGGTGTCATGCACCTGTAGTGCCGGCTACTTGGGAGGCTGAGGCAGGAGGATAGCTTGAGCAGGGAGGTTGAGGCTGCAGAGAGCTATGTTGGAGCTACTGCCCTCCAGTTTGAGCAATAAAGTGAAACCCCATCTAAAAATGAAAAAGAAAAGGCAGACAGCAAATACTAGGTGGCATAGTGATGGCAGTTGGTGAATCAGAATTTAGCAAGATTAGGGAGACACAGGAAAAGGCAAGACTGCTTGTTAACAAAGTAGATGGGGCCAATCTGTAGAACTATGTAAACATGATACACTTTGCTCACTAGCCAATGGCGAGGCCACAGAACATACTGGTGATACTTACGTGGGCATATACTTTACCTTAAAGAGCTGGAGAACCAGTATATCTTAGAAGGCCCTCTGTTTCATCTCATAAAGAGCAATATATACTAATAAAATACATATGCTTTTATGCATTCTTTATGGTATTTTTAAAATTGATTTTTATTATTAAAATTTTTAGACCAGGTACAGTGGCTCACACCTGTATTCCCAGCACTTTGGGAGGCCAAGGTGGGCATATTGCTTGAGCCCAGGAGGTCAAGGGGAAAACCCATCTCTACTAAACATGGGGAAACCCCATCTCTACTAAAAATACAAAACTTTGCTGCACATGGTAGCCCACACCTGTGTTCACAGCTACTTGGGAGTCTGCAGTGGAAGGATCACTTAAGTCCAGTGATCCGTGATTATGCTGCTGCACTCCAGCCTGGGCGACACTGAGACTGGTCTCAAAAAAAAAGAAAAAAAATTTTTTTTTTCTAACTAGCCATTTTCACTCCCCAAATCCTGCTCTCCCTTTACATTATTTTTATTTTGGAAATTGTTTGGGCTGCTATAACAAAATACATTAGATCGGGTAATTTATGAACAACAAAAATGTATTTTTTTCAGTTCTGAAGGCTGAGAAATGCAAGATCAAAGCAACAGTAGATTCTGTGTCTGATGAGGGCCTATTCCTTATAGATGACAGTTTCTTGCTGCATCCTCACATGGCAGAAGGTGGCAAGGCAGCTCCTTTCAACCTCTTCAGTAAGGGCACTAATCCTATTCATGAGGGCAGCATCCTCACGTCTTACTTCCCAAAAGACCCCACGTCTTAATGCAATCATATTGGATATTAGGTTCCAACATATGAATTTTGGAAGACACCAGTATCCAGACCATAGCAGAAACCAAAAAATGACAAAACATTCTGGCTATAATATGCTATGTATAATACATTCCTGAAGATCTTCACATTTTACGAAAATGGCTCACTTAAGAACCTAAGGGAAAAATAAGTCTGGGAAAGCCCTCTGAAACTCTGAACAACTGAGCAGTGGTTCCCAAACTTTGCTACTTACTGATACGATCTTTAAAAACTGATACCTGGCTTCCACACTCAAGACATTCTGAATTAAATGGAATGAGGGGAGAAGCTGGGCCTCAGTATTCTAAAACATCTCTAGGTAACTAATACACAACAAAGTCTGGCAACGACTCAACTGTAGTATTAACAGACAATAACAACCCAAATGAAAATAGTAGTTCATTTAAAAGGACGTGTAAAACTCCTAACAAATAAAGCAATGTTATATTAACTTAAAGAGTTTTACCTTTTTTAAAAAGTTGAAGGTTGCTTGAAGAATGACAGTTTACAGAAGGGTAGACAGTGATGAGTGATGGAAACAAGGGCAGCAGGTCATCAGAAGTTGCAGATAGAAGCAGTTGCAAACTTTGCAGGAAATGTAGAGTAGCCAGAGATGGATGGCTCTGACTCATTGTCTGATGTCGCTTTTGCCCAAAGATGTGAGGGAGCTGCAAAATAAGCCCTATCAAAATGGGGCACATGGCTGAACCAAGCCCAGGGAAGAATGGGGTCCCACACCGTGAAAGGTCATCATTTGAGTGCTGTATTCCCCCAGGTCTGGTGCAATCACAAAACTAAGTGCAATAATTGTACTTCAGCTATCGTGTCTTTGTACTACAAAGCATTAAAGTGCTATGAAAAATTATGTATGAACCAACCCACTTTCCTTATTATTCTAACATTACTCTCCGATTTAACAATCTCATGTGATCTCATGTGTACTATAAAAAACAGTGCTCGGGCCGGGCGCGGTGGCTCAAGCCTGTAATCCCAGCACTTTGGGAGGCCAAGACGGGCGGATCACGAGGTCAGGAGATCGAGACCATCCTGGCTAACACGGTGAAATCCCGTCTCTACTAAGAAATACAAAAAACTAGCCGGGCGAGGTGGTGGGCGCCTGTAATCCTAGCTACTCGGGAGGTTGAGGCAGGAGAATGGCGTAAACCCGGGAGGCGGAGCTTGCAGTGAGCTGAGATCCGGCCACTGCACTCCACCCTGGGCGACAGAGCCAGACTCCTTCTCAAAAAAAAAAAAACAGTGCTCGGCTGGGTGCAGTGACTCATGCCTTTAACCCCAGCATTTTGGGAGGCCAAGGCAGGAGGATTACTTGAGCTCAGGAGTTCCAGTCCAGCCTGGGCAATGTGGTGAAACCCTGTCTCTACAAGAAATTAGGCATGATGATGCACACCTCTAGTCCCAGCTACTCATGGGCTGAAGTGGGAGGATGGCTTGAGACCAGGAGGCAAAGGTTGCAGTAAGCCAAGATCTTCTCACTGCACTCCAGCCTGGGTGACAGAGCAGATCCTTTCTCAAAGATAAAAAATAAAAAAGACAGTACTGTGGCATAACAGACTATGTCAGTATTCCACTGAGCATCTGGAATTTAAATAACATCATCCTGCCCCTGTTTTACTTACCTCCCTCTGTGGTTCACACTTGTCTTTTAGCACCAAGTAATTCTTTAGGTAGACAGTTCTTCCACCTCTGACTTTGCCCTAGAAGGGTACTTGAATTCGTATAACTTGGGACAGCTGTATTTAAATAGCACATACAGCATATGACTAATCCAAATGGAACACCCACACCTGATCATTTTTCAATATTTATTTTTAAAAAATAAATTACCATGTATGTGTTATCACTATATAGTGAACCAGATTAGGGAACTTTATTTTAAGCTGAGTACATTTGCTTTCTTTTTTTGTTGTTTTGCTTGGCTTTTTAAAATTGTCTCTAGTAGCTTGGATTGCAATACAGGTCAAATTATATTGTCATTTCCATTGAATTTTTGCATGCCAAAATTGGAAAATAATATTGATGTCAGAAATTACTTAGGTCGCTAGAATCTTCAGTCTGAATTCATTCCTTAATGTTATAATCCACACAGAAGGAATAGATTGATTTGGACTTGTTGCAGACATTGTATGGCAAGGGAGAGCAAAACTAATTTAGTGATTTTTTTTTTTTTTTTGGAGAAAAATACTGAGGTTAAGCAATGAGAGATGAATAATGTAAGAAGGTACAGAAATGCAAATGGAATAGTGAGAGTGAAGTATAAGAATTATATTGACAAAAGCTAAACATAAATAACCTTGACTGATCAATGGAAAGCAAATGCCTGAAATTACATTAAAACACGTGGGGAGCAAATGAGGGTTGAAAATTACTTACTGGGTACAACGCTCACTACTCAGGTGACGTGTGCACTAAAAGCCCAGATTTCATATATGCATGTAAGAAACCTGCACTTGTATTCCCTAAATATTTTTTTTAATTTAATTGAAAACATGTGAGGCAGAAAAAATATCAGAGCTTTCCTTTATTTCTGATAAATTCTCATTATATAAGTTTTGTTTCATTTTTGTAACAAATCAGAATGACTCTCCCACCTCCACCCTTTTTCTTTCAGACCATGGATCACAGATATTTAGAGCTAAAAGGGAACCTAAGAATTTTCAAGTTTACATTCTGTGTCATGTGGATTAGGAAACTGAGTCCCAAATAAGTTCAGTGACTCTTTTAGGGTTACATAGTAGAACCTACAATCAAGGCCTCCTGGATTCTAGTTCAGCGCGTCTTAAAATAATTAATAAAAGTAACTATTCTACTTGAAAGACAGAATTTTGAGTTTATATGTACATATGATTGGTACATATCCATGCATATATCATTGCAATCATATGTAGATTTTTTCAGAAATCTGAAGGAATATATATACCTTTGAGTCCAAATACTCAAAGGTAGGTTGACATTTTTCAGATGTCACTACGGATGGGAAGAGTAGGAAAGGCAACTAGGATATTGTGGAAGGTAGAATAATCTCTCCTACCCCCCCCCAACCCCCAAAGATGTCCACATCCTATTCCCTGGTAACTGTGATTGTTACTTTACATGACAAACAGCGCTTTTCAAATGTGATTGAGGGTAAAGACCTCGAGATGGTGAGGTTATTCTGGATTACTCAGGTGGCCCCCTCTAGTCATGAGTCCTTAAATGCGGAAGAGGGAATCAGAAGAGTGGGTCTGAGAGATGTGACATGAAAAGACTTGTCCTGCTATTGATGGGCTCTGAAGTTGGAGGAAGAGGGCTATGAGCCAAGAAATGTGGTTATCTTTAGAAGCTGAGAACAGCTCCTAGTTTATAGCCAGCAAGAAAACAGGGATCTTGGTCCTACAACAGCAAGAAACTGAATTCTGCCAAAATCTAAGTAAGCAGGAAATGGATTCTTCCCTAGAGCCTCCAGAAAGGCATACATTCTGCTGACACCTTGATTTAAATCCAGTCAGACCTGTATCAGACTTACAGAATTGTAAGTTGATAAAGTTTTGTTGTTTTAAGCCATTAAGTTTGTGGCGATTTGTTATGGAAGGAATAAAAAGTGATACACGTATGCAACCTCTTAATTTATTGTCTTCCTGGATAAAAGTCACTGATCAAAGTCACCGAGAAAGTGTCTATACTGTACATAGGAGATTTTGAACATTTTTTATTCATTCTAAACAACTTAAGTACTATTGCTCGTGGCAGTCTTTCTCTGTGGCACAAAGGCTTTCTGAATTCTAAACTTCCACGCAAAATTTCCTCTGTGGTGATATTAAGTAAAAGGTGAGTTTCTTCAAAGTATTATTTCATTTGTGTGTTTTTCTTATTATACTGTCATTCATATGAAGTGGATGCTCCACTGTCATGACAAGTAGGAGTGGTACATGTTCAGTCTTTACCTAAATCTTAAGTCATCTTCGTCAAGTACCTACTGTGTTCCACACCTCTGTCACTCCAGTAGTTTCTGCTGTTTTTTTCTTGAGGTTTTGTCTCTTGCCAGAAGTCATTTTGTTGGTAATTAACAGAGCCAGTCTTTGAACCTAGACAGTCAAGCTCCAATGTACTGCACTGCCATTGAGATTGTTACCCAAGAAGAATTCACAGTAGTGTTAAGAAATAAAGAACATATATAGACAAAGGATCACTTAAGGTTATTCAGATTTGAGCAGTTGTGACTGTTTCTTCAGACTCCTGGGCCTAACTCTTTACAAAGAGGAAGAGACAGATTCGACACTTTTCTGCCTCTGTTGCATTTTTTCCATTTCTTCAATATTAAGTATCTGTATTGTTACTATTTTCTATAACAGGGGTTGGCAAACTACAAGCCTTGGGGAAATCATTCTGTTAGTAAATATTATTGGCACACAACCACAACCATTAATTTGTATATCATCTATGGCTGCTTTGGGGCTACAACAGCAGAGCTGAATAATTGCAACAGAGGCCCACAAGACCTAAAATATTTATTATTAGGCTCTTTACAGAAAGTTTGCAGACCCCTGTTCTCTAATGTCAACAAATGAGATTTCCAGAGCTTTTATGTTACCAAATTCATCATTCTGACCAACCTCATGTATTCTCATAATGCCCATTTTTGACTAGCTTTGAGATATGATTCTTCCATTTTTCTGAACATGACCTTTTGCACTGAGAATAAACAGACATAACAAAACCTCAGAGGACTTCAAAGAAAGCCTGTATTGTTTCCTCCCTACCTACCCTACTTCCTATTGTATTTTGAATTTCTGTCAAGGATATGCAGGAAAAGAAATGAAAAACAATAACAAAAAGAATATGTAGGAACTTTTCCAGGACTTTACCCCATGTGATAATAACTCACATAATGGAATTTTTCATGCATGTGGCATGATAAAAAATAAAGAATGGTCTGCATTTTAACATATGCACCAGAAACTAAATTGAAAATCACCAGCATGTCAAAATAATACAATGAATTGAAACAAAATCTCAGTAGAGATTTTTTGAAAACAAAAAGATAAATCTAAAAGACAGCTATTTGTTGGGGACATTAGTCATTGCCTTTTGGCTGCTTAACGTCAGTCTTTTTATTTCTTGAGAGTTCCCTATTTTACAAGTTTTGGTGATAGAGCTCAATATATCAGGCACTTTTTTTCTAATGTCTCTTGCAGTGAAAGAGGCCTAGGCTCTGCTTATGACTACCACAGATATTGAATTGAGGACTGGTGCTGCATAGCAGCAAATCCTGTAGAGAAACAACTCTGATGATCACACCAGTTGTAGCAAGAGCAAATTCATAAAGAAGCATGCCATTGATGCCTGTGGTGACATCCAGGGCACAGTGGGCAGTGTCACTGTGTGTTGGGTCAGAAGCTTCAGTCTGATTGTTTGACAGTAGTGTTCAAAGGTTCAAAGCTGGCTGACCCAGTTTTACTGTGCATTTGACACCTGCCACCCAGCTACCTAACCTCTGAATCTTATTCTTCTTTTTAAAAGGATATTGAGTAGCTCACATAATTGTAAGACAATTATAAGCTATTTTTGCTCATATGGCTTCTAAATTTTAACTAAAAAAAATTTAAGACCCTTTTATGCATGCTTACTTTAAAATGCTAAATTTTTATGTAGTAAGTTTATTAATTGTAAAGAATGGAATTTCTAGCACATAGTATTTTATGTGCTTTAAATATATTTTCATTAAAATTTTGTAGCTGCAAATTTAAGTCATATTTATGGTAGAGCCCATATCCTTATCAAACCCATTAGCTGACTTTATTTTTCTATTTAAATAAATATCTTACCCTGCATCCTGTGAGAGCTGTTGGAGAGTCAATCCACCATGAACTCTGAAAATCACTGCACATTCTTTCCAGGGATGCTGCTGGTGCAAAGCCCTGACTACTCCTTACCTAGTCAAGTTTTATGTCTCTTCTAGGTATATCAGTATATAATAATATCCATTTCCCATTTCTCTCAAAATGACTTCACTGTGCTCCTGTGTACTTTCAATTTTTGATATGTGCATCTCCGCTTTTGAAGGCGTTTTCTGCACCCTTTCCATGTGTAGCAGGCTAGGAATTATGGGAAATTAACACTCAGGGAGCAGTCTTCAATCAGTGACTGAGTTTATAAATAACAACCTCTTCATCAACAAGGTGGGATAATCCAGAGGCTATATCTCTGCTCATTCAACAGTAGCTGGTTTAATTGTGCACATTTTATTGGCTCACTTCCTTTCCTTATAACACTTCTCCACTCCCGTACTGGTTTTCCCTAAATAATCTACTTGCACATAAATTCTTGCCCCAGGATCTGCTTTTGGGAGAACCCAAACTAAGATAGAGATCAAAAGTCCTCTTCCTTTAAAAAGGTCTGTATCTTGAGTTAGGAGGAGTAGTCTAGCCCCAGTCCTTGTCATCATTTGACTTCACCTGATTCTCTTTTATGTGAAGCAAAGGACAGGGTGGGGGTTCTGCCCATCTTCACAGATCTGCACAAGCCTCCCTAAATATTCCTGGGTAGACAATCTTTGCTACCACCAAAGTTGGTCTAAAGTGGGTTGTTTACTCAAAAACAAAATTCCTGTCTTTAGTAGACCATAGTCTGCTTCACCAGACTTCAACTTGGCCCAATTATGTAGCAAGAAATGATACAAAGAAATAACTTAGTTATCTGATTGTGGCACAGAAAACATTTATTTCATCGTGTTAGGACAGACTTTTGACTGCGAGTTACCTCTTACCTCATCAAGCTGGAAATGTAAAAAGTAGAGAGTGAGCCCACATTCAGAGCTGCTCTGACCTACTGATTCATTCCTCTGGGAGGGTGAGATCCCCAGACTCTGAGAGAACCTCCCACTTGTTGCAGCCACGAATCTATATTCCAATCTCATGTATATCATTTGCCTTGCTTGCTTACTGGTTCAGAGCAAGCCAAGGTGAGAGCACTGTTAGGTGAATGTGAGATGCCATTCTCACCTGTCCTCCAGCAATAACAGCCACTGTCTATGGACTGACATAGGTGGTCACCACCAAATAAACCTGAACATCCTCCAAACTTATTGGGCTCTTCAAGCAAATATTTGACAAATTTGATCTCACCTTCCTCCCCAACACCACAGTGACCTAGTGGCTTTCAAGAAGCCTGAGCCAAACTCACGGTGTGGTGATGTCAGTTAGTCATGGAGATGAAGGAATAAGCTACCCAGACCTTTTCTGGAGTAATTGGGCATGGGCTGGTGAACTTGCAAGGACCTGGAGTTTATGGAATTTTACTCTTACCAATTTGGTAAAAAAAAAAAAAAAAAAAATTATGGGGAAATGATTTGAAAAGTATGTTTCCACAGAGCATCGTGGTGTGAGCCTGTGATCTCAGCTACTTGGGAGACTGAGATGAGAGATCACTTGAGCATAGAAATTCGAGGCTATAGTGAGCTGTGATCACACTATTGCACTCTAGCCTGGGCGAGAGTGAATCCCTGTCTCCAAAGTAAATAAATTAATCAGAAGTGTGTTTTCATTCTTAGAGAATCTTTGTGAAAATAGCTCTTCTTGCTTCTGTTGTAGCTGGCCCTCCTTTGCCTTCCCCAGAGTTTAGATGGAAGACCAGAAGACCTTGGTGGATGAGTGAAGAAAAAGACCCTCTTTGTAGTCTCTCTTCATTCCATACAAATAGATGACTATAAACACATTAGACATTACCAGTCTAACCTAAATTGCAGCAATTGACACAACTTACCTTAAATTTTCCTCCCCCAGCACACCTCTCCAAAAAAACTTACATAGAAAACCTCTCTAAATATAGATGTTGCACTCGACTTTAACCTTTTCTACTCACTCATTCAGAAATCTTTAACGAAAGTTTGACATGTAAAAAAATAGAAAAATTATTTTCATATAGAGTATTAGAAATGAGTAAGACACATTTTCTTAAGACTTTTACCTTTTTCATGGAGTGTGTGTGTGTGTGTGTGTATACATGTCTGTATGTATATAACATTATATACCACCAGAGGAAAGCAGAAGAAAATACGCAGTGGTGTGTATTGCCACACAGATACTGCTGGGAACAGTATCTCTCTTTGCACAGAAACTTTTCAGTTTCTCTGTGGGTGGTGTCTCTTGCCCCTTTCAGTTCCCAAGATAATTGGGTATCAAGAGGTCACTACTAGACAGAGAGCCTTATTTCCTGACCATTATCAGTTCTACAAACGGTGCAGCAAAGTGCAAGATACTGAGATAGTCATTGGCTCTCTGAAGCTAAATAAGATACTGTTCCTGCTTTTGAGGAATTTACATTGTAATGATATCTTTACAATAAATGGAACTAGCTGAGGTGGTTCTCCCTGTATTGAGTTTGGGTTGGCAGGCAAGGAAATGGAGTTATCCACAATTGGCTCAACTTTCAGTGGGCACAAAATCTTAGATGAAAATGAGAATTTGAAGGATCCTGTGTTAGCATTAGTGAATTATTTCTTGTATCCAATAAGTAGAGTGATGGACAAAGGTCTGTCTGGGACTAGTTAGGAGAGACAAAATAAATCCAATTTAGAAGGCTGATATAAAATTTCTAGATTGGCTTAAGAATCAGTTTAATCAATGAATATCTCCTCCTGCCTGAGATAGTGGGATAACTTGCCAACATTGATTTAGAGAAGTTTATTGATGTCTCTTGGTCATTTCACTTCTTGACTGACTCCCTTAATATGCCATACCCTCCACTCAAGGCTCTGCAGTGGATTCTCATCTGCTGAGAGACAGGTTCAAGCCCTTGCACAGGATGCCTCGATTATTTCATCCTGAGTTGTAACTCCCTAGTCTACCCCTTTTGTTCAAAATTCTAGGAGAGCTATTATACCCACATCAGACTCCAGGTGAATAAGAAATAAATGTTGTATAACAACAAACTGGGAGTTTTAAAAAATAGCAGTTAACTATACACTAAGATCTTTTTTTCATTTTGTAAATGAGGTTTAAATTAGGGTGGAGGTTGCAAATCATGCATAATTTCTGTTAAAATTTATTAGTGAAGTAATTCTGAGACAGTTTCATGAGTGCAATTAATTAATATTTTATCCAGGAGAAGTTTTCCTGGAAGGACAGAAATACACGGGAAAGTTTTCAGAATGTTTTGTAAATATTTTGTGAAAGTTGAAAACTTGGAGGAAGACGGTATTGAATCCTAGTAAAAATCAGAAATCCCTGATTCTGCCATCCTCAGTATTTGGCCTCCATAGTCATCGCAGAGAGGGAAGAGAGGATTTTGGAATCATATGAAGTAAAAGGCCTTGGTGTGGTTTTCATCACTTTGGTCTACATCCCATCTTTTAGAACTGAATCACAATTCCCCAACTGAGCTAATTGGAGGCCAATAAATAGAGTCCACCTGTACACTCAGAAAGATACGTGGATTTGGTAGACATCTAGCCAATTTGTTCTATGTTATATTAATAGAAATCATCTAGAATGAATGCTATTGTAAAAAGGATACAGTGGTTAAAGGGTTTTGTTATAAAGAACTTGCTTAAGATCACACAAATAATGGCAAAACTAAACCGGAACTCAGATCTCCTGACCACAGTACTTCCTCCATTGTTCCAAATTACCTTCCTATATTGACTGGGAGGCTTTTGGAAGTAACAGAAAACCTGAACCAAAGTGGATTATGAAAGAAAAAACTTGGGGAGTATGAGTTCATGTAATTGAATTGTGTACACACTGCTCTAATTTTAGGCTTTATGAAAGGGAGACTTAATTCATCAGTTCATGTTGCCATCTGGACACTGAGTCCATTTTGATTCTTGTAGCTCTGTCTTCCTCCAGATGTTGCACTAGTTTTCATACTAGATTTTCTCATGGCAGCATTAAGGAACTTCACATTCTTTTCACACTGTTCATGGAAGGTTCCTGGAACTCCCACAGCAGCAAGGAAACTTCACTTGTAGGAGTCCTTAGCACATCTGTAATGTTTTATTGGTCAAAATGTGATACATCTCCATTTCTGGATCAATCACTGTGGTCAAGTGCAAGACGCTCTGCAGGACTCAACCTAGGGATGAGGTCTGTCCACTCCATCCACATGGTCACTTTGTACTGAGGTTGGGTAAGTACTCCTAAGGAAATCAGGTTTGTTTTGGTTGGGAAAAAAATGGAAAAGGATGCTAAGGTAACAACCAACAAATATTCACTATTTTGTAAGATGTGTTTGAAACTAATGCAAAAAATCTCTGAGATTAAGATGTGTATATAGCTCATCAGTTATATTAAATTTAATTGTATTCCCTATATCTAATATTTATAGTACCTAAACTGTTATTAAGATGTTTATTATTTTATTTAAAATTTGGTTGAAGTTTTCTATATCACCCTAAACCAAGTTTGGAAATAAAGGTTTAATGCTATATGACATGTACAATTGCTATCCTTTAGTGAAAAGTCCTAAAAATCTTATGGTTGAGAATACAATATTTACTTTCTGGAGGCTGTGCTCACAAGTTTTCTGTACAAAAAGCATTACCCACAATCACTGCTAACTAAAAGGATAGAGAAACTTTTCTTAGGCTTTCCTCCAGGATTGTCTGTGCTTAATCAGCTTCCCCATATATTCTCAAATAGCCTCTGAAAATATACCCTTTGTCCCTTTTTCAACAAATCCGTAATTCTTATTTTTTCTTCTTCATAGTTATTTTCAGACATTTACAATGTCTTAGAGTGTTACACAAATTGAATAGAATGAATTGTGCAAAATAACAATATGTTGAAGGTCCAAAAGAACTATACCTTTTTATGTCTGAGAAAAAGTTTTAAAGTCAGAACCTACACAGCAATAAGTGGTTTAATGATAGCCCTTTAAGTGCACCGTCAGAGCTCTTTTATAGAATTTTGTGAAAGACATGCTAGATAATTTCCATGGAAATTGGTCTCATTTAAATGATATTATCCTAAGGAACATTTTATATAAACAACTCATATTTTCTTTAAGTTTCTTTTAAAGGTTGAGCTGACATTCACATCAGGATTTCATAAGTCAGTGCAGTGCTGATGTTATTACAAGATAATACTTTTATAATCATCAGCAACAGGATAGGATTGCAGAACTGTAACAGACTTTGCATGAAATGATACAAAATAATATCACGTTTGAGTAGTTGTGATAATAAGTGATGGCATATCAGTATACAGGTAGTGGTGAAACAAATTATTAAAGAATATAATTGTATCCTTATTATGCTTATCTTTTTGGTTTTTTACTTTTGTCAAATAAATTGGGTTAGTAATTGATGGTAGTAATATAAGGTGTCCTTTAAAAAATTTAGGTAAAGAAGTAAGTTTACCTGAAGAAAAATGGAATAAACAATGAAATTATAGTTGTACTCAGAAATGGTAAAAGTCATCATTACAAATGAAATGTTGTCATCTATATGGAGTGATCATAGATGTCCTCAAAGAACTTTGAAAGCTAAGCAATAACATACACAATGCATTCAGTGCAGAGAAAAGCAGAACATTTTAAAGAGATGTGTCTGTTCCTAGGCAGAAAGGTATTAACAGTGGTAAGGAATGGATATGTACTTCAAAAGGAAATTTAGAAATAACGGTGCAGAAGAAGCAAATTTGTAAGAGCATACCTTCACTTCAAGAGAGAATGCTCTGTTAGGCCGATTCAAGAATCCACTCGACAGTAATATAGCTATTTCAGAGACTGTCACATCAAAGCCAGATGTCATTACAGATTCCAATAAGTAACTCCTTAACTGCTTCCTTGCTTCCCAAATACGCTAGGGATAATTGGGCTCACTGGTTAGGGCTCACTATGTCTAGACCGCTTGGCAATCAAACTCCTTTTTGTAAATAAATAAAATGGCTTAAATATCAGACCCTGATGAGCTTCATTAGTATGAATCACCTTCCTGAATATGCTGAATGTGTTCACATTGATGAAATTAAGTTTCTAAGTCTGAAAGGTTAAAGGACAGATCCTGGACTGGTTAGCTGCATCAAGATACATACCACTTTGTGGGGATCTGTCTGAGTGAGCAGTACACCTAGAAAATCCCTACGTCTCATGACTCACGTTTTCTCAACTTTTGCAAGACTACTGTTCATGTTATGTGATATGAACCAAGCTCTTAATGTTTTTTGTGTCATATTAACATGTGAGTTAGGGAGATAATCCCTTAATGAAAAAACATATTTATTTTGCTACTATAAGAACTTGAAGTTTTGCAAAGGAAAAAAACAAAAAATGAGTTATTTGAGTACCTACCTGGCCTGAAATTGAAGCATCAGATAAATTACATGTTTCTCATTTAAACTACTGTATATCTTTCTCTTTTCTTTCCTCTTTCCTTCTTCATTGCCAGCCTTTTTGAGTGAGCCATTTGCTGTCACTGCCTCCACTCCTTCGGTGCCAAGTATCTCCTCTCCACCCCCCACCATCTGGCTCCCACCCTCATTATTCTGCTGCAACTGTCTTAAAGGTTTCTGACTGATAATAGACAGCTTCTTAATCATTATTTTACTTGACTTGTCTGCAAAGTTGGATAGCATGTTCTATGCTCTTCTTTTGAGAACATACCTCCTCCCTTTCCTAATGTCCAGGACCTGTATTTTCTTAATTTTTCTCATGACAATTTATACCTTTCTCTCGGTGCCTTCTACCGGCAGCTTTTTAAAAAAGAAATATAATGTGGCAGATCAAGCTAGTGTCCCCTTCCTCTTCTCTTCCTCTCCTACCTGTTATCCTAATATTCTAAAGTTGTATTGTCATCTCTGGATTTGTATGTCTGTATACAATATATGTCATTTTGTTTTTAAAATTTCCCATATACATCATCGTAGCATCCTTTGCACCTTGCATTTTGAAAATTCATCATTATGTATTTTGCAATTATCTATTTTGATATATCTGGACTTAGTTCATTTACTTTAACTTCTCTGTAATCTTCTGTGGTGTTAATTAATGACAGTTTCAACAACTGTTTATATATAGATGTTCAGAGAACTTTTTATTTATTTTACATTTCCTTTGGTGGCTTCCTAAAATACCAGCTACCAATTATAGACCAGTGACCCCCACAACTACATTTGCTTAGAGATCAGTTTGGGGATAATTTGGGCAAGCCCCATGCATTTATCTTACAGGTGTTGAGCTTATCCAAAATGAAAATCACTGTTGTTCCTGGACATGTTTCTTCCCCCCATTGTTTTTCTTCTACCACAATTCAGAACACCACCAGCCTTCCAATCACCAAAAATAGAAAATTTGGAATCTCTCTCTTCTTTAAAAAATCTTTTTTGTATATATTTTATTCTCATCTCTAATTTTGCATACAAAATGTCTGTCTTCTTTTTTCATTTTTTCCATGCCTCCCTACTACTATTGCCTTAGGCTAGGCCTTTGTCATTCTTATCTGAAGTAGCACAGTTTCCTTCCAAATATGTTTCATGCACATAATTTCTCCCTAATATTAATCCTTCATCCAGCTGCCAGAGTTATCTTTTTAAAACAGGTTGGCAAATGTTTCTGTAAAGAGACAGTAAATATTTTGGGCTTTGTGGGCCATTGTGGTCTCTGTGGCACCTATTCAACCCTGGCATGATAGCATGTTAGTTTTCAGTTGTAGGAGTGGCAATACATAAATAAATGGTTGTAGATATATTCCAATAGAAGTTTATTTACAAAAGTCTGAATGGACCAGATGTGGCCCAAAGGCCATAGTTTGCTGACCTCTGCTCTACAACATAAGTTATATCATGTATCTCTGTATCAAAGCCTTTCTGTTTTCTACAGAAGATAGTGTTCACCATCCTTTAAAATCTGGCATCATCCTCAATTTACCATTTAAGGTCAGTGCCTTAATCTCTGAGATTCTAATTTGTATTCTAACTTGTTCCTAATAACTCTATTATTATCATATCATGTAGTTGATACAAAAGCTTAAGATAAATATAAACTTTTTTTACAAATCATTAAGAGAAAATTTAACACTGTAACTGGCAAACTAGACAAAGGGTATGAATAAGCATTTCACACTAAAAAAAGAGAAATGCCCAAAAAGTATTTGCAAAAAAGTTTAACTTCATTAATAAATAAATGAATATAAATTAAAATGATACATCTTTGCTTACAAAATTGGCAATTTAAACCATGATAGCATCCAGAGTTGGCTACTATATATATATATACATTTATATATATATATATAAATGCTGTAGAGAGAGTCCCCAACTTACAATGGTTCAACTTACAATTTTTCAACTGTAACATGGGTTTATTGAGACATAACTTCATAATAAGCAGAGGAGCATCTGCAGAGGAGGTGCTTTCAGTAGAAATAGGGGATATGTTTATTCAAAACTTGTAGGGGAAAATTTTTTAACAAGTATTAAAAAGCCTTGCCCCAGCAATTCCATTTTTAGGGATTGCTCGCGTAGAAATTATTATGAAAGAAATTTATTATGAAAGTATGTAATGATGTAGCTGCAGGGATAATTATTACAATGCTACTTAAAAATACCAGAATATGGCTGGGTGCATTGGCTCATGTCTGTCATCCCAGCAATTTCGGACACCCACCGAGGCGGGTGGATCACGAGGTTAGGAGATTGAGACCAGCTTGGTCAACATGGTGAAACGCCGTCTGTACTAAAAGTACAAAAATTAGCCAGGTGTGGTAATGCATACCTGTAATCCCAGCTACTCAGGAGACTGAGGCAGGAGAATCGCTTGAAACTGGAAGGCAGAGGTTGCAGTGAGCCGAGATTGTGCCACTGCACTCCAGCCTGGGTGAAAGAGCGAAACTCCATCTCAAAAAAATAAAAAATAAATAAAATAAAATACCAGAATACTTAAAATAACAAAGGTCCCACGAGAGAGGATTGATTAAAGAGTACAAGTATTAAAATTTCTATAGAAGACCAAGTAGGATTTATTCCAGAAATGCAAATCTAACTTAACATTTGAAAATCAGGCAACCTAATTTACCACATAAACAGAATAAAGGAACATTTTCCACCTAAGATTGCTAACAAGGCAGAGATACCTACTGACATGATGTCTGCTTGCTGTGCTGGAGTTCCTAGTAGGTTTTCTTTTTCTTTTTCTTTCTTTTTTTTTTGAAACAGAGCCTCACTCTGTTGCCCTGGCTGTAGTGCAGTGTCAGGATCTTGGCTAACTGCAACATCTGCCTCCCGGGTTTAAGTGATTCTCTTGCCTCATCCTCCTGAATGGGTGGGATTATAGGTGCACACCACCACACCTGGATAATTTTTGTATTTTTAGTATAGACAGGGTTTCTCCATGTTGGACAGGCTGGTCTTGAACTCCTGACCTCAACTGATCTGCCCGCCTTGGCCTCCCGAAGTGCTGGGATCACAGACGTGAGCAACACAGCTGGCCTGGAGTTCCTAGTTAGTGTTTTAAGGCAGAATAAAGAAAGAAAAAACATAATCATTGTAAATAAAGAAGTAAAGATATCATTCTTCAACAGTTTCATGACTGTGTATGTAGAAAATTCAAAGAAATCCATAAACCAACTACCAGAACTAATAAATACATTTAGCACTGAACACAAGTTTTAATATACAAAAATCAATTTTGTTTTAATATACTATCAACAAAAATTTCAAAATAAAATTTAAAAGCAATTCAGTTACCATTTTTAGTAATACACCAATAAAATTTTCTTAGTTTCACAAAAATACATCAGAAATGTAATATACTAACAATTATAGTAACTGGGTCAAAAGTATACCAGAACTCTGTACTATCATTCTAACATTTCTGTAAATCTAAAATGTTTCCGAACTACCAAGTTTATTTAAAATGGAAACCCAGAACCAACAAACAAGCAAGGAAAAAAGCAATGCCAATGACAGTAGCCACAAACCACTCAAATACCTAGGAAAAAAATAACAAAATATATGCAAGACCTCTAAATTTAAAACTACAAAACATTTCAGAGAGAAACCAAAGAAGACTAAAACAAATGGAATAGTGTAGTAATGTACTGGAAGAGTCCATATTGTTAAGATATCAGTAAACCCCAAATTAATCTGTAGATTCAGTGCAATTCATTTGAAAGTCACAGCAGATTTTTTATAGGAATTGACACACAAATTCTAAAATGGAATTATATAGTAGTACAAAAGGTGTTAGATGACAATCTAAAAAAAAAATTGGAAAATTTATTCTACCTTTATTTTTCTTGAGGTATAATTGTTATACAACAAACTGTACATCATTAATGTATACAGTTTGATGAATTTGGAAATATGCATACACCTGTGACATCATCACTACAATCAAGGTAATAGACATATCTGTCACTTCAAAAGTTTCCGCGTGGTGCTTTTATCTTTGTTAGTTTTTTGTGTCTGTGTAGTAAGAATACTGAACATGAAATCTACTCCAAACAAATTTTGAAGTGCACAATATGGTATTCTTAATTATAGGTATTATATTGTACAGAAAATTTCTAGAACTTATTCATCTTGCATAACTGAAATTTTATGCTCATCAAACAACTCTCTATTTTTCCCTTTGCCTAGCCCTGGCAACCACCATTTTCTATGAGTTTGACTATTCTCTATGAGTTTGACTGTTTTAGATACCTTATATAAGTGGAATCATATATATTTGTCCTGTGATTTGCTCATTTTACTAATGCCAATTCTTCTTAAACTCTTCTAAAAACTAGAAGAGAGAACAATCCCAAACTCATTTTATCAAGGCAGTATCTCCCTGATTTTAAAGTCTGACACATCACAAGAAGAGGAAACTACAGACCAATATCCTTGATGCCAAAATCCTCAATAAAATACTAGCAAGCAGAATTCAGCAGCACAGTAAAAGGATAATAAACCATAATCAAGTGGGATTTACCCTGGCATACAAGAATTGTTTAACATACAAAAATCCATCAACATGATACACATTAACAGGATGAAAGAAAAAAAACACTTGGTCATCTCAATACATGCAAAATCAGCATTTAACAAAATTCAACATCCTGTCATGATTTTAAAAGCTCTCAACAAAATGAGTATAAAAGAAATAAACCTCAATACAGTAAGGGTATATATAAAAACCTACAGCCGGGCGCGGTGGCTCAAGCCTGTAATCCCAGCACTTTGGGAGGCCGAGACGGGCGGATCACAAGGTCAGGAGATCGAGACCATCCTGGCTAACACAGTGAAACCCCGTCTCTACTAAAATACAAAAAAAAAAACTAGCCGGGCGAGATGGCGGGCGCCTGTAGTCCCAGCTACTCGGGAGGCTGAGGCAGGAGAATGGTGTGAACCCGGGAGACGGAGCTTGCAGTGAGCTGAGATCCGGCCACTGCACTCCAGCCTGGGCGACAGAGCGAGACTCCGTAAAAAAAAAAAAAAAAAAAAAACCTACAATGGGCTGGGTGTGGTGGGTCACGCCTGTAATCCCAGCACTTTGGGAGGCAAAGGCGTGGGGATCACTTTTGGTCAAAAGTTCGAGACCAACCTGACCAACATGGAGAAACCCTGCCTCTACTAAAAATACAAAAATTAGCCAGGCATGGTGGTGCACACCTGTAATCTCAGCTACTTGGGAGGCTGGGGCAGGAGAATCACTTGAGCTGGGGAGGCAGAGGTTGCAGGGAGCCTGAGCCAAGACTGCACCATTGCAGTCCAGCCTGGGCTACAGAGTAAAACTCCGTTTCAAAAAGAAAACAAAAACAAAAAAAACCCAAAAAACCCTCAACATCATAATCACTGGAGACACACTGAAAGCTTTTCTTCTAAGATCCAGAATAGGGCAAGGAAGTTCACTCTTATCATTTGTACTCAACGTAATACTTCAAGTCCTAGCCAGAGCAGTCAGGCAAGAAAAAGAAATAAAAGGCATACAAATCAGAAGAGAAAATTATGTTTGCAGATGATGTAATCATAGAAAACCCTAAGGAGTCCACAAGGAAATCTGTTAAAACTAAAAAATAATTCAGCAAGGTTGCAGAATACAAAATTAACATACAAAAATCAGTGATTTTTCTATAAATCAACAATGATCTGAAAGGTTGAAAGAAAACAATTCCATTTACATCACCAACAAAAAATAAAATACTTAGGGATTAAACTTAACCAAAAGATGAAAGACTTGTTCACCAAAAATTATAAAACATTGATACATTGAAAAAGACATAGATAAATGGGATAATGTCCTATTTTCATGGATTGAGTCATGCAAGAAAGTGCCTTTCTTTTTGTCCTAAGCAAATAACTACAGACAAAAAGTTGAATGTCTCCACAGGTAGCTACTCTGTATTCCCCTTATCTTATGTAAAGTGCCAATTTAGTGAGTGCGAGATGAATATATAATTGACTATCTCCTACCTGTTCCTTTCCTCTTGCAACATGTGGATTCAGTAGTATGACCATACCCTCCCTCTTTCCTCTAAGACTGCTTTTTCCCTTTAAATATTGAAGCCCTGCAAGTCATCTTTGGAGAAAGACACAGACTTCTCTCCTGGACATGTCCTTAAACTTGGAAAAATAAGCTTGTAAATTGATTGGGAACTGTCTCAGGTACTTTTTGTTCTGCAAATTGGTGACCGTCAGAAGGGACTCAGTGGAGGTGGCCCTGACCTTTGGTAACTCTCCCATCAGTGCTTGGAACCAGCTTGAACTATCTTTATTGCTCAAACCAGTAGGAAAATTTGCTGAGGTATAGGAGCTCCCCACTCCAGAGAATCTCTGATCTCCCAAATTTGGTTGAGATCTGAGGTTTATTTTGCTGTACAACTCCTTTTCTGGAGTTTTACTCACAACAAGGAATGAGAGTTTTCCTGCTTCCATGATGTTAGAGGCAGGCAACTCCTTTCTGGAGCTTTAGCTCACTTCCTATAGGGAAGGCAAGTTTGAGAGTTTTTTTCCCTGCTTCTAAGGTGGTAGAGAGCAGTCTTCAGCCTGGACCCCATTTCTGGGTAAGTAGCTGAATTGTGGTTTTTGTCTTGGAAATTCTCCTTAGTGACTAAAAATTAAGATTAACAAGCGGGTGGTCTTAATTTCTCTTTACTATTAGAGCACTCCATAATCATATAAATTGTGTGATCATTTATTTGTTTTACTTGATTTTTTAAAAATTTGTTTCTGTTTCTGTTGTTTTATTTCAGTCTTTCTCCCACTGAGTTTGACCAACTCTACTTGACTTGGTTAAATCTGAAGGAAAGTTCCAAATTATGGGGAACACAGCCTTTGAGTTGCCTTAATTCCCACAGCTGTTTACATAAAAAGGAAAAAGAAAAAAAAATGGCCAAGAAAAAGAAAAATTTCGATTCTGACTACCTGAAGGGTTTTATTTATGTAACAAGGACACCTTTTGCTAGCAAAGCCAAATTCAGAGAGCAACAACGGTGGTCACTCCATGCTACAGTTCAGTAGCTAAGGTTCTGCCCCTGTCTCACCATGGCAGCCTGAGTTTGGTTTGTAAATCAAATCCTTTCTGCATTGGTATTTGTGTTACTTTTGAAAAATCAGTTTGTCCCAGATAAAATATAGTAATAAGAGATTTAAAAGGATATTTTAAAGAGCTCAATGATTAAAAGTCAGCTTAATTAAAAGCTAATATCCAAGATGTATATGTGTATACATATGCATAATACTGCATATATATGTATTACATACATATGCAGTGTTTAAATATATGTATTTAAAAGGCTTTTATACTTTTGTTCTCTCCCATTATCTTGTTTTTTTTGAGGGGGGTAAAAGTTTTGTTTTTCTTCTCAGTTGACTGAATTCTGTTTTCTCCATTTACTTCTGTCTATCTCTCCTTCTTCTTGCTACGCTCTGCTACATAAGGGACCTAAAATAATTTCTAACAGCCTGGAATTTCTTAAAGAAAACAGTGAAGGCCCCAGACTCCATTCTGGTGAGAAATCTCTGTTTTTCATTATGGAACTCCAAGACTACAAACAGACAAGTTCCTCTAAGACCTTAAGTTGCTTGCTTTTGTATTATGTTACCTGATTTTTTTTTTTTTTTAATCTAAAATAGTGACTACATACAACAGGGGCTATTCTTGGGTGTTTACGATAGAAGTGACATGGTTTAGACACTTAGAGAGATGTCCTCGTCACAAAGTGCACTGTAAAAACTTTACGTGGTCTAGTTTCATGATATGTCTCTGTTTTTGGAGACCTAGGCTTCATTGTGGGCTCTGCCCAGGACTCAGAGATCCAGTTAAAAGACAGAGACTAAATATAAAACTACCTAAATAATATTGGCCTCCTTACAAAATCCTAGGGTAAATATCTAGAATTTGATGTTTGACTTGGCATTCATTTTTAACTCCCTCTAACAAACCGGTCTCTCTCTCTCTCTCTCTCTCTCTCTCTCTCAATCTCTCTATATGTGTGTGTGTGTTTGCATGTGTATATATGTACTTTGAGATGTAAATTTCACTTTCTGATCTTTACCTGAGTTTCTCCTTTAGTATGCAAATTTAGGGCCATCTGTCTGACAGTTGCCTAGGGTAGTGAAACAGGTTATCAAGAAATTGAAAGTCTCAAATAGGAGGAAAAAGGGTCTTATGAATCTGTAAGAATCTTTAAGATCTAATACTACCTGTGTATCTAAAATGTCTGCATATTTACATCTTGTATATGCTTCACTACCAAAGTATATAAAAGAGCTCTAATTAATTGACTTAAAGAAAAAAAAGTTTATGACAAATACTTTATCAGAAAAATAGAAACCTTAAGCCCAAATACTTTTTCAAATTCACATGACTTAAGTAAACCTCTAATAAATAAGCTGGTTTTTAAATTATTAGTAAAATAAAATTAGACATGTCTTCAGATTTGTCAACATATATTGTTTAGATTTATTGGTCAAATAGTGTTATATTTATTTCTGCTAGATATTACAAGGTGTCAACATTTGTCATGAGGATTATAAAGCTATAAATACATCCCAAAAGAGATTATCTTTGTTTTTGTGTAATTTTTTAAATCAAGAAGTCACTAAATATTGTTGGTTTAATGAAAATAGCTAAATCCTGCATTGTTGGCAAAAACAAAAAACAAACAAACAAAAAAACCATCTTTTTAACCTTAAAGTTCTTTCTTAGGTAAACACAGGAAATTCGCAGGCTATAAAATGGTTAACGGAAATAACTTTAAATGTTTTCATAAGTAATCTTGATAAACCATAAAAAAATTAGGTAAATGGAATAAACTTGTCATATAATTTGGAATGTAAACTTACATTAAATTAAATACTAGATACTTATTAAATGGCTAGGTCATTTCCAATTTTTTTTAATTATAAGAAAAGATTTTTCTAAAAATCTTATTTAAAGGAAAATAATTTTTGTGTAATTCAAAGGTTATTTAAAGGTTATTTTTGAAACAAAGTAAAAGGAACTAGTAAATAAGAGAAATGTAAAGAAAGTAATAAATATAAAGAGATATTTTTTGTAAGGAGAATTTATGGAAAAAAATCTTTGTGTTTAATTTGGCTATAATTAAAAGGAAATTATTTATAATAGTTTTTTAGAGATTGGGCTTTGATATTAAAAATACACTAATATGCTAAATGTTTGGTTAGAACAACAAGATTTTCTTAAGGTATTTATTTATGCTTAATAAAATTACAAGAGATTTTAATTTTTTTAACCCAAAAGTTCAACTTTTATCCTGTCTCACTGTTCTCAGCTCTCTCTCCTTCAAGATGGCCTGAGATAATACCTCTCTCCTTCAACTTTTTTGCCAGCTCCTGTAATTTTTTCCCTCAGCTTCTAACTACTCTTGTGGCCCAAAACTAAAAATATTTTACCTTAAAGGTCTAAAGGAAATGTTTTCTTCCAATATAACATTTTGTGCTCTTGGCTTTAAATGACCCAGGACATATTCTTACTATATCTAACTAATTGAAGTACCATTTTCATTAGTTTTCACTTGCATGCTATCTAAGTGGACTCCTTCTAGGGAAAAGCAATCACACTGCAGAAGATTGATTTTCATTGTTTTGTTTTGTTTTTTTGCCTTTTGGTAACTGGCCTAACAGATTTTACATTTTATCAAAATAATTCCTAGGTAGTTGTTACTAAATTTTGATTTGCTTAGGAAAACTGAGATTTAAACATTTTAAAAATGAAGGTTATCTCATCCATGTAACTTTCTGTATTGCTTTTAAAGTCCTTGTGCTGTTAAGTTACAGGGTTTTGATGCATGGGTCTAAAAAGCACACCAAGTCATGCTAAATCTTAACACTGACAACAATTAAAACCTCATCTTCAGACCTGAGAGAATATGACAATCAAAATACACCATGTTCATGAGACAAAGAACCAGAAATTATACCTCTGGGCCCAGGGACTATTGCAGAATAGGTGGACATGTGAGGTTGTAAGGGCCAATTTTGAGAGACAAAATTAGTTCAGAGCTTCTCTATAAATTAAACATTAATATCAAAAGCACACTAATGCAAGATCAGCATCTGGGCCCCTGTGTAAGCTTAACAAGGTTTTCTTGGAGCATTAACCAACTATTTAATAAAAAATTATAAGAGGTTATAAAAAGGTATATGAAAATTATATCTTATGATCAAGATAGTTAAAATTTAATAGATTTGTTTATAAGATGTGAGAGATAGATTTAATTGGCCTCATGCTGTCTTTTCAAGGGCTTGTTGTTTGGGAAATTAAGGCCTCCTCTCTCAAAAGAATAAAGATTTTTGCCTTTCCTTGGAAATCTTTGAGTTGTCATTTTGGCTAAATGAATGACTTATTTTTACAATGACCTGTGATTCTATTATGTGATATGAAGTGTTTTAAGCTTTTAATATTTGATAAACTTTCCAGTATCAAATTTTAAATTCAGTTCTGTTGACTTCATTAATTTTTGATATTAGGTCTTCTGAAACCCAAAAGAGACATATTCAGCTTATTTGGTATAATAAAAATCATACAGAAAGCGTTGTCAAATATAAAATGGTGTTTAACCTTACGTGGATTATATTTATATAAATGGGTTATTAGTATGTGTTCCAAAATTGTATGAGATTTCTGTGATTCTGTTATGTCTTAATATATGTTATCAGTAGTGATTATGATTATTATGTAAAATTGCCGTATGCCACAGAAGTAACCAAATTTCCTTGTCAACTCTGTCTTTAAGCATTACTGTTCTAAGACCTTTGTCATCCACGATTGTTGTTTTATTTTCATCCTTCTATGGGGTGATTTATAATCAGCAATAATACTGAGAAGTACTCTTAAATATAGGTTTCCGGTAACTACAAATTGTGCCATTGGAGTAGAGAGAAAACTTCCAGGACTCTCGTGGAGAACTGATGTATTAATGAGGATTGTTGATCCAATCTAGAGCAGGCTGACCTACAGAGTTGATAAAAGCCCCTTGGAAAAACTGACCTCATACCTTGTCCTTTACAGGGTCCTGACTTGTCTTAAAGAATATCCCTTTCTGATAGGCCCAGGAACCCCAAGTTTTCTTGGGACCTCAAAAAGAGAGGAATTCACCCAATTCAAACAGGTATCTGCAGGCACAGATAAATTGTTGGCTGGGCGTAAGGTTTATAAAAGGTCTGATCTTAGATTCCTTATGGAAAAGCTTCCAGCAAAGCCAGTTTCAAAAAAGAGGGAGCCAGTATGATAAATGATTATTCTTGCTGCACCTTATGCAAATAATCAAGTCAAGTATAATATGACTAAAACTTATTTTACAGATAAGTTTGTCCTATTATGATTTTTGTCTTTTATAAAATTAGGGAATTAAAGAGAGAGAAAAAAATCATGTTTCAGAATAAACTATAGTACACTTGTTATTAGATTTTAGCCTTGTCGAGTGTTATTTAATTTTTATTAGTTTTCTACAATTTGGACTGAATTCTAAAATCCTTCCTGATCAAAAGTCTCCAAAATCATGTTTTCAATTTTTTTCTTCCTTCTTTTCCTTCCCCCTTCCCCCCATTTTTTCTGATTAGAAATACGGAAGCTAGACAACTTAAATTTTGTAAGAAAATAACAGCAACCTATTTATAAGCCATTTTCATACCTGCGATCTGATGTATGGGCTTCAGAGTAATATTTATTAATTTTCCAGGATTATTCTCCCTTTTTTTGTTGTTGTTATTTTTCTCCTTTATTTTCCTTTGTTTTCTTTCTCTCTTCCCCCTCCCCCATTTTTTCTTTGTGGGAGTGAGACTACAACATGGTAAAAATGAGCTTTCCTAACATGAGACCTATTTATCTAGGAATAAATTGCCATAACCACAAGAGATCAGACAAAACTTGAGACAAGAGACTAATTTTCTTCCAAAATACTTTCTCCAAAAGGCTTTTTTTAAAAGGAGGGGGAGAAACGTGAAAGGAAAATAAATACTTGGGACCCCAACTCACTATGCCAAAAGAAAAAAATTAAGCTGAATGCTGAGTCATGTAAGAAACTATCCTTCCTTTTGTTTCTACATACATAGCTACCGACAAAAAGTTAAATATCTCCATACATGGCAAAATGAGAGGTCTAAAGCAGAGTGAGTTCATCCATGGATTGGATTTTTTGTAAGATCAGTTCAAGTGAAGCAAAGAAAGGACTGGGAGGAGTTGAAAGTATTTCAAAAGGAGAACTATATTGATTGTGGGATCTGTGTTGAACAGATGGGAAGTAATGGCAGGAGGGGACTGATGGATAAGACAGTGGTGAGATGAAAGAATTGAATGTCCCCACATCATTGAGAAACTATGTGGTTGTATGGAGTACTTGCATCAATGACCTGAATGCATAGGAAGCTGTAGAAGGAAAGTTAGATGTTATTATTTGAATTTTTTGAAAGGGTTGCTGCTTTTTAAGAGATGAAAAGATCCAAGGTGTGACATAGAATGGATGACTAAAGTGGAAAAAATGAAAATGTCATCGGAATATGGAAGTAAAGAAACTGAGAGGCTGAGAGTTTTTGCATAATCTAGTCACGTGTGCAAATCACTAAGGATAAAGGAAGGCACTGGGTTAGAATGGAAGGCCTTTTGCCAGGAACAGAAGACTTCAGTAATTGAGGACATTTGACTAGGATGTTGGCAGAAGATAGTGAGAAGGACCAAGAAATGGTGGTATATCCAGATGACATAAACATCAAAAGAACAATGATTTTTGCAGGAGGGAAGGGGTGAGCTAATTTGAAAGTAGCAATGGGAGGGAGCAAGGAATGCACCTACCTCCAATCCTGGCCCTGACGTTCTCTCAGGAACCAGATAGGTTTCAACTAAGGTAAAGCAAGGAGGTGATGGGGAAAATGAAGGAAAGGGTACTGGTGAACACAGATGAGAGTCACATGAGACACTAGAAGGGTTTATTTGGGAGGGGGAGAAATGGAGAGAATAACAGAGTTTGTGGATTATGAGTTTATGAGAAAAAGAAGGACTTAGGTTGGAACTTCTGCAGATTAGTGAGATACACAGGGATGTGAAGTATGATGGGCTTGAACCTGGTAGTCTCATCTTTTCATCCTCTTAGTGGTGTGTGCAGCCTAAGGAATTATATTATGGTGCAGCCTCTGGGCTACTAGTTATTCTCTCAGCACTGGAGAGTTCTACAGTAATTTGCCATAATTAGATACATTACCTTGGAGATAATGCTAAACCCTTCAAAACCCCAATTGCTTCATCTATGCAATGAGGAACTGATCTAAATAATTTCCTAAACTTCATTAGACATGTTAAGGATCTGACAGTGAAAAAGTGAGGTTATGTCACTGGTAAGTTTGCAGTATTAAAAATAAATATTCATCTTTCAAATCAATGTATCAGGAGCTAATAGGAAGAAAGAGAACTGAGTGTTTATGCATCTGCTGCATTTGACTTCAAAGTGTGTTAATGATCTCAACAAAACAGATAAGTGAAAGAACAATTCAGCTTATTTTAGAGACATTTGGTTATGCCTTCCTGCTGAAACAAATACATTTTGTAACTCATAAATATGAATTAATAATTTATGATCTCTCAAACGCTAAATAGTAAAGTTGAAATTGAATTGCCAACCTTATCTCACATCTTCCTTCCATTCTGTTGGACCCCCATCCAATCTGTATTATTAATTAACTCTATTATTGTTTTTCTGACAGTAGGAGAATGCATGAATGAGACACTTGAAAGCATACAATCGTAAGTGGTGAAGGCATTGAGTTAGTGAGAGGTTCATTCAATCAATAATGGAGATGCTTCTTCACAATTAATTTTTTAAACTTAGACTCATTTCGGATTAACCTTGTTGGCTGAACTGATATATCAGTTCAGTCAATGCTGTAACCACACTAATAGCCTGCTGCACAAAACTGCCTATTTCAGTCCAAATAGTGGAACAACTTTGGGCTGAATCCAACAATGAATCCTACTCTCTGGGGAGCTTTTCTTTAGGTCTTCTTATTTCTCTGAGTTCTGGGTCTTGGCAGGTGTTTTGTTAAATGGTTTAGTTTCTTCAGGGAGAGAGGTAACTGAGGGAAAAAGCGGGAAAGGGAGCTTGATTAGGAAAGGATATTGTGTAAAATCAAAGGGGGATAATGTAGATATTACATTAGTATATATTCACTCATTTGCAAAAAAAAAAAAAAAATGTTTTATATGGGAGGTAAAAGCCTGCTACAGGTGAATTAATTTCACTCAACTAAGAAAAGAGTTAAAAATTGGAATATTTCAGTAGTTGAAAAATATGTTTGCACATATATGAAAGAAGTTCTGAAGCTTCTTTATCTTATGACAGTGTTTTGCATTTTTGTGTTTGAGAAATATGGCTTGTTAGCTTATTTCATCCCAGATGTTGTACCTGTAGTTTGGGTAATTAGCCACTAGATGGCAGGGCCGTGATGTGAATAAAGGTTACAAAACAATACATGGGTATTCTGTACTCATAGATCATTTAAAAAGTCAACACATGGAATTCCTCCCAACACAGTTTAAAAGTACAAGTTGAGCACATAGTATGTATTAGGATATTTGCAAGTACTGGAGATGCAAATTACATGATCTCTGTCACCAAAGAGATGCTAGTCTTATAGCCAAAAATATGTATGGGATATTTGGGTTTCTTAAAGCACTATAATTAAATGTGATAAATGTTATTATAGACTTATTTGTTTCAAAGTATAATGGGAAGATAGAGACTATTATAATGAATTTAGATTGAGACTTAAATTTAATTGTGGATAAAGTGGCAATATAAAATTACAGAAACATTTTCAAAAAACTAAAATTAACTTTAATTTTTACTTCAAATCCAGTGTTTCCCAGCCAGGAAAGACTTTGCCTCCAAGAGGACATTTGGCAATGTCTAGAGCTATTTCTGTTTGTCACAATTAGGGTAAGGGTGCCACTGGCATCTAGTAGGTAGAGGTCTGGGATGCTGCTAAACAGCCTATAATGCACAAGACATGCTTCCACTATTAAAAAATTATCTGGCCCAAAACGTCATAGTGCCAGGATATTATAAATATAGGCAAAGGTATTCAGAGGTTTAAAACTGTACAAGAGGACGTCAGTAAAAGTTCAGTGTTGCAGAATGGGTTAAGATTAAACCATGAAAACGAAAGTTTTTGTCCCAAGATCAGGAGCAGATGAGGTCTAGTGGTTGGAAAGAAAGACTGGAAATGACACCTTGGACTAAGGATGTTTGGGCAAGCCCACATAACAGCATTTGAATATGCAACAGTTAGAGCTGGGACAATGAAAGCTTGATTTTGGTTTTGGGAAATAAGGGCTAGAGAGTGTGAAGCTGTGGCCAGAGTCAATTCTGTGGGGACATGTAGAAAAGGGCTTGGATCTTAGCTTGGACCTGTACTAGCTGAGCAACTCATTTTACCATCTAAGTTTTCCTTCCTTTAAAGTGGGGAAACTTGTTAAAAGGATTGGAAATGTATGTTAAATGCCTAGGACATAAAAAGTGCTCAGTAAATGATATTGAACATTATTGAGATATTGTTGAAGCTCTAATTATACCTCTCCTTCCATGATTGTCTTTGCCCCCTTCTGGAAAATTAGTCAGTGTACAACTATATTGCATAACATGGAAAATAGAAAAACATATGAATTGTGGGATGGGAAAGGAAAAGTGAACGACAACATACAAAACATTTGCAAGACATCCTTGGGCAAAATATTGAAAGCTGAGTCAGAATCACCAAGATCTCCGAACAACATTCCTCTGTTAGGAAGAGAAAGCAGATATTTCCATGAGAATGTGAGGGGGATGAGGAGAGTGGAGTATGCTGCTGTGATTAATTAGCCAAACACAACCTGGTTAAATCCAACTCTCTGTGGCTCCTGCACCCAAACAGCTACATGTTATGCAGCACACAATGATACTCACTGCTTCCACTTACACTCACGACCACTGTCCTTCAACGTCCTCAGTACTGTGCTGCAATCATGGTATATATCCCCAGTCCATGCTCCCCTAGTTGATACTTCATACTTTTTGAACCTCTTTGCAAACCTCCAACACCTCTTTTACCATAATCACTCTTTGCTAATGACCTTGATTCCTATTTGACTGTCAAAATGGAAGTCTTTAGAGAAGAACTTCCATGAACTCTCCATCTCATCTACTTAACTCCTACATCTGTATCCATTCACTCTACCTTCTTTCCTGTCATGAAGAGTTAGCTTGAACTGTTCATACTGTTAGCTAAGACCAACCCCTCATGGATGCACTATAAAGGCATCCCTTTACACCCACTAAAGCATGACTCTAGTAATTCTCAATGTTTTCTTCAACCATAATCATTCTCTTTTGGATAATTCCCATCAGCCTACTGTCATTTCTCCCACCTTTAAAAAAAAAAAAAAAATTGCTGTGCCAGTTTTATTTTGCTTCTTCCCTTTAATACAAAAGCCTTAAAAGAATTCTCTATAGTGACTGGCTCTACTTTCTCTACTCAAGAGAGAGTTCATTCTCTATCTTAATCCGTTAGGCTTTCACCACCACTGTTTTGCAAAACTGCTCTTACCAAGATCATCAATGCAATTTGTATTAGTAAATCTAATAGCTCTCAAACCTCATCTTCCCTGAACTGTGTGGAATTTAACAATTAATTACATTCTTCTCCTTAAAATACTTTATTTACAGTTGACCTTCCATATCCACGAGTTCTACATCTAATATATCTGGGATTCAATGAAGCCCAGATCAGAAATATTTTAAAAATACGCCAGGTGTGGTGGCCCACACCTGGAATTCCAGCACTTTGGGAGGCATGAAGTGTATGAATCACTTGAGGTCAAGAGTTCAAGACTAGCCTGACCAACATGGTGAAACCCCATCTCTACTAAAAATACAAAAATTAGCCAGGCGTGGTAGCACACACCTGTAGTCCCAGCTACTCAGGAGGCTGAGGCAGGAGAATTGCTAGAACCTGGGAGGTGGAGGTTGCAGTGAGCCGAGATCATGCCATTGCACTCCAGCCGGGGCAACAGAGCAAGTCTTCATCTTAAAATAAATAAATAAATAAATAAATATTTTAAAAATAAAAATAAAAAATAATACAATAATAAAAATAATACAAATAAAACCAATTTAGTATAACAACTATGTAGCATTTACATTGTATTAGGTATTATAAATAATATACAGATTATTTAAAGTATATGAAAGGCTGTGCCTAGGTTGTGTGCAAATAATACACCATTTTATATAAATGCCCTTTCTCTACCAACCTCTATAGTTTAGAGTACCCGATACTTAGTCTGTAGACCCCTTGTCTTGTCTAGCTATACTCAACCTCTTAGTGATTTCAGCCAGTCTTATAGTTTTAAATACCATATGCTGATGATTCCCAGATTTATGGCTCTAGCTTGAACCTCTATCCTGAATTCCAGTCTTGTTGATAAAACGTCCTCCTTAACGTCTTCGGTGGTACATTTAATAGCCATCTCAAAATTAACGTGTGTAACAGTAAACCCTCAAACATCCTCATGTTAGTTAATGAAAACTTCATTCATCCTGTTGCTCAGGCTCAAACTTTGGAATAACGTTTAATGCCTCTCTCTTTTTAATCACACCTCACCTCTGATCTGTTAGCAAATCCCATTGCCTGGTTGTATTTTCAGTTACATCCAGAATCTGTCTAATCTCTCCACTTCTCACCACCTGTGCTATTACCATTCTGGTACAAGTCATTGTCCTCTTGCCTGGATTATTGCAATGATCTCTTGATTGATTTTCCTGAATCTTCTTTTGTCCCTTTACTCATATCTGTTTTTAACACAGAGGCCAGAATGATCCTTTAAAACACTTAGATCATATTACCCTTCTGCCCAAACTCTCCAGTGACTTTCATTCTCAACCAAAATTAAAGCCAAAATCCTAACTATGACTAAAAAATCCGATGTGATCTAGTTCTCCATCAACTCTTAGACCTCATCTTTTACTACAATTCCCTCACTCAGCTCCAGCCACAATAGCCTCATCACTGTTTCTCGAATACATCAGGCACAGTTTTGTCTCAAGTTCTTTGTTCTTGCTGTTCTCTCTGCTTTTAGATTTCCTTATTGTTCCGTCCTCTTTTCCTCAAGGCCTTTATTCAAATGCCATCTTCTCAATGCCATCTCGGGCCACTACACTAAAATTTTAACATCCACCCTTTAATATTTTCATCATCCCTTCCCTGCTTTAGTTTTCTTCTTAACACTTACCACTCTCTAAATACTGAATATTCCCTATGTTTATTCTGCTTATTGTCAATCTCCTCTCTTCAAGAAAACAGGGTTTTTTCTCTATTTTGTTGATTTTCATAATGCCAGTACCTAGAATAATGCCTGCCACATAGTGTGTACTCAATAAATATTTGTTCAATGAATTTTAAATGATTTTTTGTTGAATGAACATTTAATGAATCTGGTAACTCTGTAACCATCCACACTGAGGAAGAAAATTAGAGCATACATAAAAATCTATTACACAATAATGCTTAGCTAAGTAATTTGGCAAGATACATCAAAAGTATTTTCTGTCAGAAGCATTAAAATTATTCTGAATCCTCCACAGCTATAACTGATAAGCAAGGATAAGATAAGGGTTACCATATGACTAGGTAAGAAATAGGCAAAACTAGAAAATGCAATTCTCCAATGGTCATGTTATAGAAGACATAGCTGTCCCTTCTAGCGACTTTGGGAACACTATTTTATGCAAGGTTTCTTGACCAATATTTTGGCTATTGATTGCTGAATAAAATAAACACCATAAAATATAATGGCCTAAAATAATGTTTTATTATAGCTTGTGAGCAGTTCTGCTGCTGCACATGGTATTGCCTGTTGGGACAACATTAGTCATCTGGAGGATTGACCAGGAGCCCCGCTAGAGCTCTAAGCCAGGGGGCCTGAAGTCATAGAGGCTGGGTTCCAAGAGTAAGCATTTTAAGAAGCAGGAAGTAGAAGCTACCGGATCAGTTAAGGGCTCAGCCTATAATGGGCACAACGTCAGTTCTCTTGTATCCTACTAGAGCAGTCACAAGCTCAGCCCAGAGACAGTAGAAGGGCTAAACTTGTGACTGCTCTGATAAGAGCCATCTAAGAGGTGTGGTTCACTGGAGGTCGCCACATTAACCATCTACTACCACATTTGGGTGCTTTTAGACACCCCTGGAACACTGAATTTCATTACCTAGGCCTACCTCTGATTTTAGCTGTAGTTGTGGTATACATGTCTATGCAAGCTCAGATTGACTTTGCATTTCCCACCTGAAGGAAGCCAGTATTTTTCTGCTTTCTGCCTCAAGTCCTTCCCTGATGCTGGAGAACCTGAAAGTACAGGTGAGTTAATTACCAGGATAGCTTTAAAGCAATAGGAGATGGAAGCTGATGAATCGATGTTCCAGCCGCTTGTACTTTAGGAATATGATTCTGGGAAGCATGATACGTGCTTCTCAGTAGGTCCTGGTGAATTGAGCTAATTTTGCCCACGGTGAGATCTGTGGCAATTAACCTTTATGTTAGCTTTTCCTATTTTCTGAACTAATTTTTCTGGTCTCTCACTCGTATGTCCTAGGATCACCACCCAAATAAACTACCTGTACTAAAAATCTCCTATGTGACTCTTCATCCTGGGGGAAAATAAACTTAGAGAGGTATTTTGTCGGATAATGAAACAAAAAAATCCTTTCATGTTCTATTTCAAGAACCAGGCCCAAAGTTAGGACTGATGGAAATAGTTGAACTTGTGACTGTAAGTTTTAGTCTTACCTTTTTAGTAAAAGGGCTCGGCCGGGCGCGGTGGCTCAAGCCTGTAATCCCAGCACTTGGGGAGGCCGAGACGGGCGGATCACGAGGTCAGGAGATCGAGACCATCCTGGCTAACACGGTGAAACCCCGTCTAGTAAAAAATACAAAAAACTAGCCGGGCGAGGTGGCGGGCGCCTGTAGTCCCAGCTACTCGGGAGGCTGAGGCAGGAGAATGGCGTGAACCCGGGAGGCGGAGCTTGCAGTGAGCTGAGATCCGGCCACTGCGCTCCAGCCCGGGCGACAGAGCGAGACTCTGTCTCAAAAAAAAAAAAAAAAAAAGGGCTCACAGTCTGAGGACTAGACATTAGCTTCAGTGTATCAATCTAATGGAAGTGAGGGGAAAAGTTTCGCCGTTTGTCAGGTAGAAGACCAGCTGGGGAAGATGACTTATTCTGTATTGGCCATTCCTGCAAAGAAGTATGATATCTCCAAATATACTTTAAAATAGTGCATTAAAGTGCATGCAACTTTCTTTTTTCAAAATAAAATTACACTTTATTGGAAAGAGAATACTGTCTTCTTAGGAAAGGTAGTTATTGCAAATTTCCTTTTTTGGGAAAATAAAATGTTTAGTATCTAGAGGTTTTAAATATGGTTTGTAATCTAAGATCTGGAACCTTAGATTCAGCAAACAATTTAGTTGTTCAACTGAGAGAACAACTTCTTATGCAAATTTTGGTGACATTTCAGTGTGTATGTGTGTATGTTTATGCCAGCAATTGAACTTGTATTTGAAGAAATATAAATATACTTGAACTAATGTACTAAAATATATTTAATTTCTTTTACAATTTATTTATACCTCAGTTTCTTCAAAAAGTGATTTATAGTTATTTATAATAAGACATGAAATGTGACCAGATGGGATATATTAGGGTTGGAATTTAAAAAGAGTAAAAAGGGTATGGTGCAAAGCAGATATGTACCCACTTATATGTGCTACTCTGCTGGTCTTTCTATCTCTTCCCCTTGAGGCGAGTTAGGAAAATACCTGCAGAGGGCTAAAGTACTCCCCAAAATATAATTTTAGATTAGTTCCAGCATGCAGATTAATATAAAATCAAATCCAAAAGTTCTGCTCTGTGTAGCATGGAAACAATTGATTTAGCTTGAAAGCAATTTAAAGCAGTATAAGCGGATGCTGTATTCAGAGAACAACCACAAAAGCAAAAATTTTTAAAACTCTCCTTTCACCATCCATACATTATCCAACTTTAAGCAGTTCTACTTCCTCACATACTCTTGAAGGAGATTCCCTATTCGTGAAATATTCACCAAGATAACTTGTTGTATGGGCTTGTACTTTATAAACTGGTTAAAAGTTCTGGGACATCCTTCTAAAAGTGATTATTTTCATATTTGAAAAGTTGAGCTACAACTCAGTTTTATGGCAATAATGAGCTTGCAGAGTCAGTTGTTTGTTCAGACCACTCACGAATTAAGATAATATAACCACATTATTGGAATATAAAACAATATTTCTCTGTTCTATATAAGTCTGTGTCCAGCTCATCTGAAAGTAGCATTCAATCATTTTGAATAGAGTTATAAAGAATAATGGGGGTAATTTTGTTTCACCCTTATGAAAAAGTTTAACTCTTCTATCAGACAGACCATTTTTTATACATGTAAGAATTGTTCTAGGCTGCTATTCTAGTTGAAGAACTTGAATTCATTTTGTTATGTGATTTTTAAAAATAGTATGTTTAATCATCTATCAATTATCTGAGCAGCCTCAGGATAACATTTATAATCCCATAGCACTTTTCCAAATTCTAGTTTATCTAAGTTGATACTACAATGTCCCCATGACACTAACTCAATAAGCTTGGTATTGGCTCTTTTTTTTCTGCCTTTAACCTCTAACCCCAATACCCTAAACTATCATTTCAACTCTAAAACTTTTTACTTCTTTTCCAAGCTGTACCAGTTTCATAACAATGGCCTTAGCTAAATCATGTACCCTTTCCAGGTCTTATTCTTCAGCTGAAAGCACCTATTTTTTAGTGTTGTGTTGAGGATTAAATGAGTTGATTTAATACACTCATACATAAGAGCATGTAACAATAGTAAGGACTCTGTGAGTGCCTGTTGCTGGTATTGTGATGATTACCATGATGGGATTCAGCTTTGCCTGTAACAGAGCCTGTGTTTTCTCCTTTTTGCACCAATTGAGAATAGACAAAAGAAGGGAGCAGTACTGGATGACACCAAGACAATATGGATAGAATTGGAGCTCAGAGTCTCTGAGTCTGCCTTCAAGGTGGGCACTTGAGGCAGCACGACCAGCCAAAAGCTATGCAAAGTCCAGGACTCCTCTCCAAGAGTCCAGATATTAGCTTTACATTTAAAAAATTAAAGCTAAATGTGTTTCTCTAGAAGCAGAGTGTTTTTCTTTCCTACAGAAGGTTATAATTCTTCCACTCTCCTTTGACTAAGGAAAAGTTGAGAATGAACCAATTTGACATCTGTGTTAGCCTGATATCACTCCCTTATTTACTAATTGTGTATAAGCTAAGTCACATCACAGAAATACGTGTAGCAGAACAAAATAGCCTAAGAAGGCAGTACTCATGTTTGCTCTTTCATTTTAAGGTTAAAGTCGGTCATTGACTCCTGCTGGAATAGAGCAAGTGGAAGCAGGTCTTGTGTGCCTCAGCACCTGGAGGTGGGGTCCTACAGACCTGCCAGCAATGGAAGGGGGTAGGCACACACAAGTGAACAACTACACCAGGGGTGGGTTTGTGGAATAAATTAAGAAACAAAGTAAGACATATGTCCAGCTTTTTTATTTTCCTGGTGTTTTTTTGTGCATATATTTTAAATATTTTCTGTGGCAGCCTCCAGCCAGGCTGAGCTGCCTCTCTGGGCAGTCCCGAGTTTTCTCTGAGATGCTAATTATTGTTTTGTTTTCATTGGCTTGCTTATTAGTGTGTTGGTCACCAAGTTTTGAGTCGTCTGCCCTATTCTATTTTCTCATAAGCTCCGGCAATTTTACTGAGCAGTTTGTTTTGAGCAACACACATATTTTATTATATAATATAAACATACACATATGCACACAATTATCTCTCTGACAAAAACTGCAGCATATCAAGAGAAATTAGAGAATCTGGGCCTTCCTACTTTGTCTTCAGCTTCTTGGTCCAAAGGTGGGGCTGACCTACTAGGTCTTTTTACTATATGGAGGCCAGAAGTAACAAAGAATTCTGATCCTTTTTAATTTACAAGGAAAAGGGTATAAAAGAAAGTGAAAGACATAGAAAGAAGGCCATGTATGAACTCCTACAATGTCTTCATGACACCAACTCAATACGCTTGGTATTAGCTTATTGAGCACCTATTTTGTAGTGTTCTTAATATCATGGCTAGGATTGTGGACACTATAGTCCAGCTTCCTGGGTTCAAATCCTGGCTCCTCTACTGATTAGCACTGTGACTTTAGAAAGTAAGCCCTATCTCCCCACTGGAAAAATAGAAGTAGTATTTTGAGTACCCATCTTCTAGACTTACGTTGTGAGAATTTAGAGAGAGAACCCGTGAAGGGACCATGAAGGATTGTCCCAAGAAGATATGTCCACATCCTAATTTTCAGAACCTGGGAATGTTACCTTACTTGGAGAAAAGGTCTTTGCAGGTGTAATTGTCTTGAGAAAAGGTGGCTATCCTGGATTATCTGGGTAGGCCCTACATTTTAATAAATGAGTATCCTTAGAAGTGTGAGGCAGAGGAATATTAGACAAAGAGGAAGAGGCAAAGTGACCATGAAGTCAGAGATTGGAGTGATGCAGCCACAAGTAAAGGAATGGTAACAGCCACCAGAATCTGGAAAAGGCCAATAATTGATTCTCCACTAGAGCTTCTACAGGGAGTGCAGCCTTGCAGACACCTTGATCTCAAGCTTCTGGTGTACAGAACTGTAAAAGAATAAATCTCTGTAGTTGTAAGTCTCAAAGTTTGTGGTAGTTTGTTACAATAGCCACAGGAAACTAATGCACCATAGAGAAACATGTAAAGTCGCTGACAAATAGGAAATACTCAATACATATTAAGCATTACTATTATTACCCCTGATCAATTGAGAAGCGTGGCCTTATAGATACTGGTTTCTCCCTAGTCTACCCAATCAGTTAAGTCACTCCTCTTTGCATGACGAGTTGCTAGTAATTGAGAGTTGCTAGGATCCTTCCTTGGCAGTTCTGAGAGAGGGCAGAAATGTTGAAGTAGCCAACACTTTCCCTAGAGAAAGGAAACAAAGCAAATCCCTGCATTTTGAGCCAAGGCTGAAGCATGCAGTGCACAGACAATAAAGGTTCTATTTGTAATGGACTTGTATAGATTTATCTACCCAGAGAAACCAGGGAGTTGGACTACAAATCCCACATGTGTGCAAATATATTTTGTGCAATGTAGCCAGTGTCGAGACTTCCTGGAGCTGCAAACAGAAGCATCGTCCTGGCAGGAGTGACACAACAACTTGTTTACTGAAAGCTGCTTCTGCACATTTCCTTTTGGAGAGGGAATGTGCACATTATGTGCACATGCCTGAGCGTTCTGGTTTGTCTGGACTGTCCTGGCATTCTCCTGATGTACTAGCACTACAGCTGGTGTAGCATTTGTCACTCTCAAAAATGTTCCAGGCTAGGTGATAAACTACATGCTTACTTTAACATGGAGACACACGATATTCAGACGGCCAATAAGATCAAAAATCACAAGAAAATATTTATTTCTGGATGTATTAGGCAATTTTGCAACAGTAGCCCTAAATGTGAAAGAAGTAAGGATGGTGGATTGATCTCTATCTCTGAAAGAGATTTTTTTCCCATGATGGCTAGAGAACTAAAAGGCCTAAAAGGTGACATATAGGGAAATGGATGATGTAAAATTCAGAAGTTTAGCAGGCGATTAATATTAAAAGCTCTCGACATTTTGGAGATGTTCATGTCAGATTCCCAACTGACTGAAATCCAAGAGGGGACTTTTGGAGAATGCAGATCATGCTCCAAGTCTACCAGGCTTAAAAAACCATACTCCTTGGTGATGCTGTGTGGCTATGGCCTGCCAGAGTGCCATCTCCTGAAAACCAGTGCACTCCACATCCACCTGGCTTAAGCCCACCTGGGCAGAGGTGGTGGGTGCATCTGCAGAATTTCTGACTGTTTCCCCCATGGGCTGGCAACACGGCAGGAGTCAGGCACTGGATCAGATCTCTCCATCTGGAGACAGTGAAGTGACTGCCCACTTTCTGAAACTTTGTAGTATGTTTGAGATGGCAGAGCATCAGAAGTAGGAAGAAGACAGATGGTTATTTGATACTGGAGAAGAGTTCTTTCATAGGGAAAATCTTTCACTCAGTGGAGGAAATAAAGCCAACAGGAGATAGGGAATAAGGAGGAAACTGTTATCAGAATTACCATTAAGACCTGGACCCATATTTGATAAAGTATCCCTTGAGGGACTCTAGTGTTCTCAGGATAACATCCTTTGCTCTCAAGGGAAAAAGGAAAGGGACTGGAAAAGCCTAGTTTGGTTATTTCCCTGTAATTCTGTTTATTCCAGAATCTGGGGGACTGAGGGGATTTGGGAACAGGGTAATAGAGGTAGAAGGGAAACATGGATCATCTGAAAGTGGGAAAAAAGATACCAAATACATAAATAATATATAATACATAATAATACTAATATTGGAAGACATGCAGATAATAAAATTATATGAACATGCATAGGAAAAATGCATATATGCTCTGGGGAAATAGTTATCCCCAGAAGAAAGAGAGAACACAAAGATGGGTAATCATGGGTATTTTGGTTGTCTCTACCACTGTCCTCCCAAAGTTTTATTAAAAGTGACTGTTTTAAAAGAAGTAACAGGAACCTGACTTGTACCATAGCATTCCCAGGGGATCATCTGGGAACTCCATTACCCCTGGCTCCTCATAAGAGTAAGGACTTAACAGTGTATTATTGGGTATGAAGTTTACCTTGCTTTTCCCTCCTGGCACACATATGCTAAGGCTTTCCTAAAATCCAATCATTATATATTTTGGATACCATGGATTCAAAGTCACAGATTTTCTCATAAGGGGGATGATGTGAGGTCTGAATAGATAACTTTTCAGTAAATCGATGACTTACACACAGAGGGTGGCTGGGAAAAGTCCACACTGAGCAGGGAGTGGAATATGTTGGGAAGAATAAAATAAAGCATGTTGGGTTTATTTGGTTAAATAAACTAAACCAGTTCTAACCACTGGTGAAATAAACCAAACCTCCATGGGTGAGGGTACATGGAAAGGGTTTTCTCTAGTATAATAAAGACTGTCTCCCCTATTCACACTCCCTCAGACCAGTGGTTCTCAGAATGTGGTCACCAACCGATAGCATTGGCACCGCCTGGGAACCTGTTAGACATATTAGTTTCTGAGTCAAAACTCTGAGCGTGGTGCCATCATTCTACTTTAACAAACTATTTAGATTAATCTGAGACACATTAAAGTTTACTAATCACTTCTCCAGACTGCTTTTTGATCATAATTAAAACAAATTATTAAAAATCACCACCACCATAATAACAATCCACATGTGCCCCTGCCAAACACCACCACCAATCCAACCAACCAAAAAGAAAAAGAGGAAAATAGAGGGTGTCAACAAAACCTAAGTAGAAGAAAGGCCTACAACTAGCAATTAAAATAAATGATTGGAAAACTCTAACAGGAAAGTAGACCAAATCAAACATAATGATTTAAAATAATAGACTTAGCAACCTGAGAAGAGAAAGAAAAAGATGCAAGATAATGCTAAAAGTAAAATTCAAGAAAATACATGAAAGTTAAAAATCAGAAAAAGGGAAAAAAGTGAAATTTCTTATAAAAATTATAACATCTGACCCATATAGCACGTCCTTCATATCAGGCACTGTTCTAAGAATGGTGTGTCTTCTATCTCATTTAAACCTCCCCAAAACCCTGTGAGACAAGCAGTGTTGCCACCTTTATTTTATTGCTAGGAAGGGAAGACAAAGAGTAGAAACTTTGCTGAAAATCAAACAGCTGGCAGTTAAAGTGAAGAGCAGAAATCCAGCTAGCAGAGCAGTAAAAAAACATCTATTAAGAGAGGTCATATCAAAAATAGAAGTAAGTCCATGAGGTTAATGAGTTAATGAGTTTAAAATGCAAGGTCAAGAATTAAGCCATGCAAAATATGCAGGTGGGGCAGGAAACAGAGGAGAAACAAAGAATGAGGTCTCTAATGGGGTGTGAAGATGGGTGTGCCTTCCCAGGGTCAAGGCAAAGGTCTTACTGTTCCTTGCAGAGAAGTGAGAGGTGGAGAGTTTGACAGACCATCACACCTTCCCTTTCACTTAACTCCCTCTCATGTTTAGCTCTACACAGAGGTCAGATGCAGATTTTCTTAGATCCACAAAGATCTACAGTACAAATACTGTACGTGTTACAGTGATAGGACTTCATTTTATTCTTTTTTACCAAACCTTTGGTTTGTCCTGGCTAAGTAGGAGTCATTTGACTTTGAATAAATTGAAGATTTCGTTTTGCTTTGTTTCCACTGAATCTTGTATATGATGGTTTCAAAGTTTTGGAGGACCTAAATTTTCCACTAACTGTCCAGTAGCAATGAGAACCCAGAGGCCATTACTATAACTACTGCTACTACTTGGGGTTAAGGACAATTAAAATGGCCTTGATATTGTAAATCTTGTTTTTTCCCCTCCTAGTCTTATTCTGACTCTAAAATGAGGAGGCAATATTAAGATGTTCCAAGAACAAGGACAGAATATCAGGGCGGCTCCCACTCCAGCAGTCTCCCACTCTCAGAAGTGAAGAGAGAAGAGTGAGAGCTTCAGCTTGCTGTGTCCAGATGTGTCCTGGGTGCAGGCCCAGGATAAACTGCCTAAAGCTGTGACTAATAAGAAATAGTTGGCTTGAAAACCAGTAGAAAGTTTCTTTGTTTTTTCTCTTTGGGGAGAGATCCAGAAGGGAGGTGAATTCTTTCCTAACCTCAGATGATCAAAGTTGGGTAAAATGTTTAATCAAATTGAAGGCAAAACTGAAAGGGTAGCCACTTTTCTGGATTGAAAAACTGATACTCAGCACTACTTTTGAAAGGAAATGTTTAGAATTGAGTCCGTGTGCTCTTCTGCTAAAAGAGAACAAAGAAATGTTGGGAATAATTAAACTGAAAGGGGCAATAAATTGAGCAATATTAATATAACTTTAGTTCACTAATATAATTCAGAGTGGATATATTTTAATTTAAAACTTTTAAATAAGCAATATATGCATATAATACAAAAATTTAAAACTACTAGCAAATTCACCATTAAGATGAATTTTCTCTTTTACTCTCGTTCTTTGGTTTTCTAGTTTTTCGCAACTAAGGCTTCCAAATATATATTGTTAAATTTAAAGATTTTTAACTGTTTTAGGTTGTCAAAGTTTAGGTTATTTTATATTTTATTTTTATTCTCAGGTAGGGGACACGCGGTAAGTTGCCTTTTGGTAAATTTCCTGTGCTTTCAGCCTATGCTCTACTTGGCAGATGCCAACAAATGAACAAAACCTTTCTTCTGCATTCAGTAAGCACTGTAGAACCAGTATGTTCATGTAGGTGTGTACTTTTTACTGATGTGTACCTTTAAAGTGAAATACAATTTTCTAGATTTTGGGATAGGCAAGTGGGTGAAATTTGTAATTATCTTCTGCTATTAAATAAAGTTTGACAGAGAGATTTTTAATAAAATATATTGGAGGATGCCATAAAACCACTTTTTGTTTGTTTGTTTGTTTGTTTTGAGACGAGTCTCGCTCTGTCGCCCAGGCTGGAGTGCAGTGGCTCGATCTCAGCTCACCACAAGCTCCGCCTCCCGGGTTCACGCCATTCTCCTGCCTCAGTTCCCCCGCCACCACACTTGGCTAATTTTATTTTTGTATTTTTAGTAGAGACAGGATTTCACCATGTTAGCCAGGATGGTCTCAGTCTCCTGACCTCATGATCCGCCTGCCTCTGACTCCCAAAGTGCTGGGATTACTCTTAAGAAAAAATAAAATGAGAGTGAGAATAATAATAATGATGACCATTATTTATCCAGCACCTATTGTGTGCTGGATCTTTTAATGCATTACTTCAAACTTTAGGCTCAAATACTCATAGCACCTTTGAAAAATAAACATCAACATGGCTATTAAAATATTCAGACGGGCAGGATGCAGTGGCTCACGCCTGTAATCCCAGCACTTTGGGAGACGGAGGCGGGCAGATCACGAGGTCAGGAGATCGAGACCATCCTGGCTAACACGGTGAAACCCCGTCTCTACTAAAAAAAAAATACAAAAACAAATTAGGCAGGTGGGGTGGCGGGCGCCTGTAGTCCTAGCTGCTCGGGAGGCTGAGGCGGGAGAATGGCCTGAACCCAGGAGCTGGAGCTTGCAGTAAGCAGAGATCTGGCCACTGCACTCCAGCCTGGGTAACAGAGTGAGACTCTGTCTCAAAAAAAAAATAAAAAATAAAAAAAGATTCAGACATACCCAAACCCCTATAGTTAGTGACAGCCACAGTTCAAACCTAGGCATTTCCAGTTCCAAAATCTGTGTACTTATACACTGTTGCTTCTCACTCTGGTCCATGCAACTTCTTTTTTTGTTTGGTTGGTTTTTAATTGACAAATAAAAATTGTATATATATGTCATATACAGCATATTTTTTGAAATATTGATACATTGTGGAATGGCTAAATCGAGCTAATTAACATACGTATTATCACCTTACTTTTTTGGGGTAAGAACACTTGGCTGGGTGTGATGGCTCACGCCTGTAATCCCGGCACTTTGGGAGGCTGAGAATGGCTTAGGAGTTCAAGACCAGCCTAGGCAACATGGCAAAACCCCATCTCTACAGAAAAATATAAAATTAGCTGGGCAGGTGGTACATATCTAGTAGTAGTTCTAGCTACTTGAGAGCTGAGGTGGGAGGATGGCCTGAACTCAGGAGGTCAAGGCTTCAGTAAGCCGAGATCGCACCAATGCACTCCACCTGAGAGACAGAGCTAGACCTGTCTCTAAAAACTTTTTTAAAAATAAAAATCTTAAATTTACTCTTAGCAATTTTGAAGAATATAATACATTGTTATTAACTCTAATCACCATGTTTTAAAATAGGTCTCTTTAAATTATTTCTTCTATCAAACTGAATTTTGAATTTTGTATCCTTTGACTAATATCTCCTCAGCTGCTCCCATTCCCTGGTAACCACCATTTTACTCTTCAATGAGATCAACTTGTTTTAGATTCCATGTGTGTGAGTGAGATGATACGTATTTGTCTTTCTGTGCTGACTTATTTCACTTAACATAATGTCCTCTACATTCATCCATGTTGATGTAAATAACAAGACTTTCCCCCTTTTAAAGATTGAATACATTTTCTTCCTTCATTTATTTATGGATATTTAAGTTGATTGAATATCTCGGCTATTGTGAATAATGCTGCAGTGGACATGGGAGTGCACATATCTCTTTAACATCCTGATTTCATTTCCTTTAGATATACCCCATAGTGGGATTTCTGGATCATATTGTTGCTAGATCATATGGTAGCACTATTTCTATTTTCTTGAAGAACCTTCATATTGATTTTTTTAATGGCTATACTAACTTACATTCTCACCAACAGTGTTTGGTGTGCAAGGGTTCCCTTTTCTCCACATCCTCTCCAACACTTATTTTTTGGCTTTTTGTTAATAGTCATCCTAATAGATGTGAGGTGTTTTAATTTACATTTCTCTGATGATTAGTGATTTGGAGCATTTTTAATATACTTGTTGTCCATTTGTATGTCTTCTTTTGATAAATGTCCATTCAGATTCTTTTCCCATTTTAAAAAATAGGGTTATTTGTTTTCTTACTATTGAATTGTTTGAGTTCCCTGTATATCTTGGATATTTACCCCTTAGCAGATATACGGTTTGCAAATATTTTCTCTCATTCTGTTTTTTTTCACTATTTTGATTGTTTACTTGGCTGTGCAGAAGCTTTTTTGTTTGATGTGATCCCATTTGTCTATTTTTGCTTTTGTCGCCTGGGCTTTTAGGTTTATGTCCAAAAAATCATTACACAGACCAATGCCATGGAACTCTTCCATGCCATCCCTTAAAAGAGAATGGGTATGGAATTGCTGAGTGCAAAGAAAAACTAGAAACAAAAAACAGAACTAGCGTATGACAACATGTGAGAAGAAACCACAGGATTCAAACAGAAGCTGGGTTATATGCAGCAGATCTTGGGTTGCATTAAAAAGTTATTCCATGATTTATATAACATCACATCACAAACTGATGTTTTCCTTTTGCTGGTCATTTTCTGTACTACATGTAAAAGTTGTCTTGTCACACTAGATCTTTTGGAGACTCTCTGGAAGGATGTTTTTCTTTCTGAATTGTTGTGCTATTTTGCCTGCTTAGTTTCTAGTGCAGGTCACCTTGGTCTGGATACTCTAAAACCTATTTCTGGGCAATTAGGCTGAAGGTCAACAATATTGAGTGCAAGATCTCCATACTGATTCTAAGTGGGTACTGGAGAAACACCTGTGACAGAATATATTAATGGATTTCCAAGAAAAAATATATAATAGTTGTTATCAATTTTTGCATCTCTAGTTACCTTAAAGTTTAATGGTTTAAAGAAACTGTATTATCTCACAGTTACTATGGGTGAGGAATCCAGGTGTCTTTGGTTCCAGGTCTCTCACAAGTTTTAAGGGACTGTCTGAAGCTATAGTCATCTCAAGGCTTGACCCAGGAGAATTCACTTGCAAACTCATTCATGTGGTTGTTAGTTGGAGACATCAGTTCCTTGCTACATGGGGCTCTCTATAGAGCAGCTTACATGGCAGCTGGCTTCCTTCAAAGCAAGCTAGCAAGAGAATAAGAAACGGTGTTCAACAAAGAATTTATAATTTTATATAATCTAATATTGGAAGTGGCATTACTTCACTTCTATGCTATTCTATTTCTTGCCTACAAATCAATAAATCCAGCCCATACTCAAGGAGAGTGGATGACACAAAGGCATGAATATCAGTATATTAGGATGCTTGGGGTATCTAATATGGTGCCATAAATGTTTAATAAATAAACAGGTAAAAGGATACGTTTTAAATGTATCATACAAGTGGCCATGTATCAAGCCTTCTATTTAACTCATTAACTGGTAAGAAAACATGTTATAAACCACTCAAGTGAAAACAAAGTACCAAACAGTTATTGTGAGATAAGAAATGCTGAAATGATTTTTACAAATGGCTATCATATTAGTCTGTTTTCACACTGAGATAAAGACATACCTGAGACTGGGTAATTTACAAAAGAGGTGTAATGGACTTATAGTTCCACATGAATAGAAAGGTCTCACAATCGTGGCAGAAGGCCAGGAAAAGCAAGTCACATCTTACGTGGATGGCAGCAGGCAAACAGAGAGAGTATGTTCAGGGAGACTCCTGTTTTTAAAGCCATCAGATCTTGTGAGACTTATTCACTATCACAAGAACAGCACAGGAAAGACCCGCTCCTATGATTCAATTACCTCCCACTGGGTTCCTCCTATGACACATGGGAATTGTGAGAGTTCCAATTTAAGATGAAATTTGGGTGAGGACACAGCCAAACAATATAATGCCACCCCTGGTCCCTCCCAAATCTCATGTCCTCACATTTCAAAACCTATCATGCCTTCTCAACGGTCCCTCAAAGTCTTAATTCATTTCAGCATTAACTCAAAAGTCTGCAGTCCAAAGTCTCATCTGAGACAAGGCAAGTCCCTTCTGCATATAAGCCTATAAAATCAAAAGCAAGTTAGTTACTTCCTAGATACAATGGGGGTACAGGCATTGGGTAAATACAGCTGTTCCAAATGGGAGAAGTTGGCCAAAACAAAGGGGCTACAGGCCCAATACGAAACTGAAATCCTGTGGGACAGTCAAATCTTAAAGCTCCAAAATGATCTCCTTTGACTCCATGTCTCATATCCAGGTCACACTGATGCAAGTAATAGGTTCCCATGGTCGTGGGCAGTTCCACCTCTGCTGCCTTACAGGGTACAGCCTCCCTCCTGGCTGCTTTCGTGGGCTGGTTTTGAGTGTCTGCAGCTTTTCCAGGTGCATAGTGCAAGCTGTCAGTGGATCTACCATTCTGGAGTGTGGAAGACAGTGACTCTCTTCTCACAGCTCCACTAGGCAGCACCTCAGTGGGGACTTGGTGTGGGGGCTCCCACCCCATATTTCCTTTCTGCACTGCCTTAGCAGAGGTTCTCCATGAGGGCCCTGCCCGTGCAGCAAACTTCTGACTGGGCATCCAGGTGTTTCCCAAACCCCAATTCTTGACTTCTGTGCACTTGCAGGCTCAAAACCACATAGAAGCTGCCAAGACTTGGGGCTTTCACCCTCTTAAGCTACAGCCCAAGCTTTATGTTGACCCCTTTCAGCAACTCCTAGAGCAGCTGAGATGCAGGACACCAAGTCCCTAGGCTATACACAGCACGGGGACCCTGGGCCTGGCCCACAAAACCACTCTTTCCTCCTAGGCCTCCAGGCCTGTGATGGAAGGGGCTGGCGTGAAGACTTCTTGCATGCTCTGTAGACATTTTCCCCATTGTCTTAGGGATTAACATTTGGATCCTCATTACTTATGCAAATTTCTGCAGCTGGCTTGAATTTCTCCTCAGAAAATGAGTTTTTCTTTTCTATAACATTGTCAGGCTGCAATTTTTCCAAACTTTTATGCTCGCTTCTCTTATAAAACTGAGTGCCTTTAACAGCACTCAAGTCACCTCTTGAATGCTTTGCTGCTTAGAAATTTCTTCCACCAGGTAGCCTAAATGATCTCTCTCAAGTTCAAAGTTCCACAACTCTCTAGGGCAGAGACAAAATGCCACCAGTCTCTTTGCTAAACCATAACAAGAGTCACCTTTGCTCCAGTTCCTGACAAGTTCCTCATCTCCTTCTAAGACTAACTCAGCTTGGATTTCATTGTCCATGTCATTATCAGCATTTTGGTCAAAGCCATTAAAAAAGTCTCTAGGGAGTTTCAAACTTTCCCATATTTTCCTGTCTTCTTCTGAGCCCTCCAAACTGTTCCAGCCTCTGCCTGTTACCGAGTTCCAAAGTCGCTTCCACGTTTTCTGGTATCTTTTCAGCAGCACCCCACTCCCAGTACCAATTTACTGTATTGGTCTGTTTTCATGCTGGTGATAAAGACATACCCAAGACTGGGCAATTTACAAGAGAAAGAGGCTTAATGGACTTACAGTTACACATGATTGGGGAGGCCTCACAGTCATGATGGAAGGCCAGGAGGAGAAAGCCACATCTTACGTGGATGGCAGCAGGAAAAGAGTTTGTGCAGGAAGAGTCCTGTCTTTAAAGCCATCAGATCTCACAAGACTTATTCACTATCATGAGAACAGCATGAGAAAGACCTACCCCCATGATTCAATTACCTCCCACCGGGTTCCTCCCACAACACATGGGAATTGTGGGAGTTACCATTCAAGATGAGATTTGGATGGGGTACAATCAAACCATATCAGCTGTAAAACTGGCAAAACTGATCAATATCTACAGAGTAATAATCACTGACATTCTACTGGATGCAATTTACATTTCTATGGACAGAAAGTATTCTCATTACTCCCAGTTTTCTACAATTAACTTCTATCTCTACAGTGTTGTAAAATAATATAGTCAAAGGCAAAGGCAGAGATAACCTGGATTGCTGAAATAGACAGTATTCCCACTAAATTTCAAAATCTTCCATAAAATTCCTAGCAAAGGCATGGTACAAACTGGGAGAATGTGCACCCCAGGAAAAGGCTAGGAAAGATTAAAGTCTTACCTCTTTCTAAGTTCATACACTGTTTGGGTCACTTCACTGGAAATCTATGATCCTTGATTTTTAGGGTATAAGACTTTCTGAATATATTACAGTATCTCTGATGTATCTCTGTACCTTCACAATATGTTCCTGGCTTCTTACACATCGTTCTTCATCTTGTAGAATATAGTGTATCTCTGGTGAGAGAGATTGAAGCCAAACTATTCCAATGATCCAGGGAGTGAAAGGCTCTTGCAGGTAGATTCTGAGTTCTCATGGCTAAATGAGATCGAGGGTTCTATCAGCAATTGCCAAACACAGGTGGGCCAGCTTCATCAAAATCCTCTCTGGTAGGAGTAGGGAGATGGGGTGATGTTCTTGTAAAAAATGTTTGACTCTTGAACTCTATCCTGGACATACTGAATCAGTATGACCAGTTTTATGATCCACTGGCCTAGATCACTTCTCATTGAAGGCATTGAGCAAACTGCAACTGAAGAGTTTATGGAGGCCTCTGTATCTACCACGGAGTGGTTATGAATCCTGAATTTCTCCAGGTGACTATGGAGACAAAGATTTCTCCTCTTCTGGGTCATTAATAAAGAAAGCTAAACTTGGGGAAAACATATACCATGCTATACACTCAGCTCTAAAATCATTACAGAAAAAACTTAAACAAAATAAGTGGTACAAATACACAAATGTTTTCCTATATCCTCAAACCACAGAGTATGGTATTATAGAATTACCTCATTTTCTCCTTCATAGCCTCAATAAAAGAAACCTTTTGTTTTTATCATCAATCAGTGGACGTTTCCATAGATATTTTCAGTGTCCTGCTGAGTCCTATTGCAATAGTGAAAAACAATTATGTACATTTTTCCTACTATGCAAATTTTGCTGAATCGGTTCACTACATTTGAAAAGCTGCAACTATTTGAAATTCAAATTAACATTTACCATCTGTGGTCTTCATTAACATTATAATAGTGTCATGATTTCAGACATTTCTGTTGATGAATATTAGTTTGCTTGAGTCTTATACTGCTACTTTTAATTTTGTAGTCCATAAAATATAACAGATAATCTGTGATTTATTATATATAAATCATTGAGTGAGAAGAGACTTTAGAAATGATCAATTCAAATATCCCTATTTTATGAGAAAGGAAACCAAGATTCAGAAAGGGGAACTCTTATGGGCTGAATTGTGCACCCCTGAAAAAAGTTAGTATGTTGAAGTCATAACCTGCAGTACCTCAAAATGGGACTGTATTTGGAGACACCTTCATTTCAGACTTCCAGCCTCCAGAACTGTGAGAAAAAAAAAATTCTGTTGGTTAAACCACCCAGCCTGTGATACTTTGTTATGGCATCCCTAGCAAACTAATACAGAAACCAAACTGCTCAAGGTTACAGAGCTAATTAGTTGTAAAATTGGGACTAAAATCCAGGTAGGTCTTCTGCTTTTCAGTTTGTCCTATACTCATGTGCTGTATAATGATGTTTTGGTCAATGACAGACCACATATACAATGATATACGTAAGATTATAATGGAGCTGAAAAATTCCTATCACCTATTGACATTGTAGCAGTTGCGATGTCATAGTGCAACAAACTACTCTCATGTTTGTAGTGAGGCTGGTGTAAACAAACCTGGTGCACTGCAGTTGGATAAAGATCTTGCCCATACAATTAACTATGGTACCTAATGCTTGATAATAATAATAAACAACTATGTTGTTGGTTTATGTATTTATTATACTATACTTTTTATTGTTATTTTAAAGTATACTCCTACTTATTTTTTTTTTTAAAGTTAAGTGTAAAACACCCCCAGGCAGGTCCTTCAGCTTAGGTTAACGTATGTGCTTGTGTCTTACTTTTTAACAAAATAGTTTAAAAGGGAAAATATTTAATAAAAAAGTTTATGGGATAAAGATGTAAGAAAGAAATTATTTTTGTACAGCTATACAATGTGTTTGTGTTGCTAAGTGTTATTACAAAAGAGTCAGAAAGTTAAAAATTATTAAGTTTTCAGATTAAAAAATTATACTGAGCTAAGGTTAACCTATTACTGAAGAAAGAAAATATTTAAAATTAAATTTAGCATAACCTAAGAGTTCCATCTTTATAAAGTCTATAGTTGTGTAGGGTTATATCCCAATCCTTCACATCCACTCTCCACTCACCCACTGGCTCACCAAGAGTAACTTACAGTCCTACAATGTCCATTCTCAGTAAGTGCCCTGTATGGGTGTACCACTTTTTATCTTTTATACGGTATTTTTACTGTTCCTGTTCTATGTTTGGATACACAAGTACTTACCATCATGATACAATTTCCTACAGTATTCAGTACGGTAACATGCCTACAATAACATGCCTACAAGAACTGAATACTGCATTGAACAGTATTCAGTACAGTAACATGCCTAAGCCACAAGGAGCAACAGTCTATACCATACAGCCTACATGTGTAGTAGGCTATGCCATCTATGTTTGTGTAAGTATACTCTATGATGTTCAGACAACAACAAAACCACCTAACAACACATTTCTCAGAACGTATTCCCATCCTTAAGTGACACATGACTATATTTTTCTCTGTCACTAGACTACATAAAAGATAATTCTCAAAAAATTATGTTATGCAGAATTATAGTACTATAACAGAGCAGTTTGAAGATTATTCTTGTTCTTCACTAGCCTTGAATATTAGGTAGTCTCAGTAAATACTGTATATTAGCGTAGGGTTGAACATTAGCTATAACACATTTATGCCCTGAAATCCAGACTAAGGATTCATATCATATCGATACATGGACCTATAGGATATGAGAAACTCTCACTTTTTTTATTATGACTATAATAATCTCATCTTTGGCTCCAACTCTTAATCCCAATCTCACAGCTGTTTTCTTACATACTATATGTAGTGTCTGCAATTTCATGTCTCTTTCTATATGTAGTTTGATTCCAGCTGTCATTCTACCATGACAGATAGCTTTTAGCCTGCAGTTATAGCTGAAGCCTTACAATTTGGTGCTAAAAAATTAAAAATAACAGAAGTTTTAAAATTCTTTGATAGAATCAGAGTTTTAAAATCTATTTGAAATTTTGCTTTTTTTTCCACTTCATCTATAATTTGCCTACCAAACTAAGGAATCTAAGGTAACTACTGTATTCAGTTTTGTAAAGTGATTGGCATATTTCAGATTAAGAATAATAAGCAAATGGAAAAATCTTTGTTGTTAACATGGAGCCACAAGTCGCAGTACAGGTTTTATGTAGAGTTGCTTGATAAGACACAGGACGGGACAGGACCCCATGCAATATTTGGGACACACTTACAATTTGAAATTACTTATTGTTTCCTTGAAATTTAAATTTAACTGACTGTTCTGTATTTTTATTTGCTTAATATGGCAACCCTAAGTTTATAGAATTTAATGATAGATTGAATACCAAGATTTCTCCTTTTCATGAAAGGCCCCAGAACCTTTTCTTGCTAACATGAACAGAAAAGATCTTATCAAGCACATGTGATCCTTAGTTTTTCAAGATAGAGACCTATTTATTGAAGAGAGAATGATCTAAATATAAAACAGATTGTCCATTGCCATCTACCAGACCAACCCATTTATAAAGGAAAACCAAATTTATTTCTAATTGCTCTATGACAGGTCACTAATATCAACAGTGTTCTAGTAGTGACTTAGGAAGAGAAGGTGAAAGACAAGCTATTCATTAGAGATGGAGAGTCTAGCTTACGGTGGGTCTTTCAATATGATATGAGGGTTGATTGAGATTCAGCAAAGTTTATGAAATAATAGTATAGGATTCATGGACCCAGCAACGCAAGGGTTTTGAAGTTGGTCTTGAAGAATAAACAGCTTTGATGAGACCAATGAATGATCTGTTACCCTGATGGGGGTAAGTTTAGTGATTGAATATTTGGATAAGCAGATTTCCACAACACTCTTGTAACAAATAATAAATAACAAATAACAGAAACAATAATAACAGTAACAAAACAAATGCTAAAGTTATTTACAACTTCATCTCCCAGAGCGAGAATTTTGTGCCATAGTTAAGTCATGTTAACACAGACTGTCCAATAACAAAACCATCTTAATATAGACAGTAAGCTGTGTGGCTATAGATCAACAATTCTCTAAGCGTGGTCTAAGGACCACTCACATCCTGAAATCCTTTTAGTGGATTCACAAGTTTGTCTCTTTTCCAACTATATGTCTGTGTGAGACCAGATTTTCCTCATATATTTCAACCAAAACAACATATTGCAAGAAGAGAATGAATCAGATATGAGAACTCAGCTCTCTACTACTAAGCCAGACGATGGAGATCTGCAAGAAAAGGTTAATATCGCTTTTCTCATTATATCATTTTGTTGTTGAAAATATAGTTACTGTCAAGAGCTGTAAAGAGTATAAGGTTTTACACTATTTGCAAGTTAACAAGTTAGCTTACCACAGTTCAATGAAGGCTGACAAAAGACATAAGACTCCTGCGTCAGAGCTGAGAGACTTTGTTACCACAAAACCAGCAGCCAGCATGTCCACATGTTTACATCTGTTTCCCCCAGTCAGTACCAGTTCCTCAGGGGAGGCACAGATGCAACTAGGTGGATGCCAGCACACACAGTGGGTTGCATGATAGGAGAGGAAGACTGAATTTGAAGAACCTGCCATTTATAGCAGGCAGTAAGCAAGCCTGCTATTTGTCTTGGAAGGAGACATTGCCTTATTTCTCAAGGCTTCCTGCAGCCTTTTTTACCATGAGAAAACCTGGGTCAAGAAAAATCTAAAACTTGCATTCTTGGTATATACTGCAAAATGTCGCAGAGCATGAGACACCTAGGGAGACAGGTCACCCAATAGTTATTTTTCATAAAAATATATCATTTATGGCAACATGCCCTAGATATATTCTTGTTATTTTAAATTAAGTAATATTTAAACTCTTTCTTGGTTTTGTTATTGGTAAATATCAATAGCTATAGTGGATTTGAACAAGCTCTCTGGGGTCTCAGTTGTTTTTGAGAGCATAAATATGTTGGTAGCAAAAGTTTGAAAACTACTACTGTAGATGATTTCACTTCTCACCTTTATATCCCTTTCAGTTATTTCCCTTTCACTTAGTCCTAGAGATAAGTTATTCACTACTGCCAAGGAATAGTGCATGCTCTACAGAGCATAATAAACTTTTTTATAAATAAACATGTAATAAACTTTAAAAAATATTCTCTTGATAACTCACCACTGCTGATCCTCACTGCACTGTTTGCCCCAGAGTACATGAGGAGTTATGTGGCTTCTGACCTAGATGGCAATATTTTGCAGAGGGTCTTCTAGTTTTCTCATTCTCCATTCCTTGATTTCAGGATGGAAAGAGTCAGTTCTGAACCTTGGCTGACTGCTATGTGTGCCATTAGTTAGTCTTCAGTTATCTTTTACTAGAAATCTTCTGAACTGTTTTATGTTTTTCTTGAAAATTCCTTGTTCTTTTTGTGTTTATGCAATAAATATTCCTTTCTTTTTTATTATTTATTTATTTAATATAATTTCAGTTCTAGGGTACATGTGCACAATGTGCAGGTTTGTTACACAGGTATACATGTGCCATGTTGGTTTGCTGCACCCATCAACTTGTCATTTACATTAGGTATTTCTCCTAATGCTATCCCTCCCCCCACTCCCTCCACCCCCAGACAGGCCCCAGTGTGTGATGTTCCCCTCCCTGTGTCCAGGTGTTCTCATTGTTCAATTCATGCATATGAGTGAGAACATGTGGTGTTCGGTTTTCTGTCCTTGTGATAGTTTGCTGAGAATAATGGTTTCCAGCTTCATCCATATCACTGCATAGGACATGAACTCATCCTTATTTATGGCTGCATAGTATTCCATGGTGTGTATGTGCCACGTTTTCTTAATCCAGTCTATCATTGATGGACATTTGGGTTGGTTCCAAGTCTTTGCTATTGTGAATAGTGCCACAATAAACATACATGTGCATGTGTCTTTATAGTAGCATGATTTATAATCTTTTGGGTATATACCCAGTAATGGAATTGCTGGGTCAAATGGTATTTCTAGTTCTAGATTCTTGAGGAATCGCCACACTGTCTTCCACGATGGTTGAACTAATTTACACTCCCACCAAAGGTGTAAAAGCATTACTATTTCTCCACATCTGTTGTTTCCTAACTTTTTAATGATTGCCATTCTAACTGCCATGAGATGGTATCTCATTGTGGTTTTGATTTGCATTTCTCTGATGACCAGTGATGATGAGCTTTTTTTCATATGTTGTTGGCTGCATTAATGTCTTCTTTTGAGAACTGTATGTTCATATCCTTTGTCTACCTTTTGATGGGGTTGTTTGTTTTTTTCTTATAAATTTGTTTAAGTTCTTTGTAGATTCTGGATATTAGCCATTTTTCAAACGGGTAGATTGCAAAAATTTTCTCCCATTCTACAGGTTGTCTGTTCACTCTGATGGTAGTTTCTTTTGCCATGCAGAAGCTCTTAAGTTTAATTAGATCCCATGTGTCTGTTTTGGCCTTTGTTGCCATTGCTTTTGGTGTTTTAGTCATGAAGTCCTTGCCCATGTCTATGTCCTGAATGGTATTGCCTAGTTTTTCTTCTAGGGTTTTTATGGTTTTAGGTCTCACATTTAAGTCTTTAATCCATCTTGAATTAACTTTTGTATAAGGTATAAGGAAGGGATCCAGTTTCAGCCTTCTACATATGGCTAGCCAGTTTTCCCAGCACTATTTATTAAATAGGGTATCCTTTCCCCATTTCTTGTTTTTCCTCAGTTATGTCAAAGATCAGATGGTTGTAGATGTGTGGTGTTATTTCTGAGGCCTCTGTTCTGTTCCTTTGGTCTATAAAACTCTTTTGGTACCAATACCATGTTGTTTTGGTTACTGTAGCCTTGTAGTATAGTTTGAAGTCAGGTAGCATGATGCCTCAGGTTTGTTCTTTTTGCTTAGGATTGTCTTGGCAATGTGGGCTCTTTTTTGGTTCCATATGAACTTTAAAGTAGTTTTTTCCAATTCTGTGAAGAAAGTCATTGGTAGTTTGATAGGGATGGCATTGAATCTATAATTTACCTTGGACAGTATGGCCATTTTCGTGATATTGATTCTTTTTATCCATGAGCATGGAATGTTCTTCCATTGTCTGTGTCCTCTTTTATTTTGTCATAGTTCTCCTTGAAGAGGTCCTTCACATCCCTTGTAAGTTGGATTCCTAGGTATTTTATTCTCTTTGTAGCAATTGTGAATGGGA
>NW_012114744.1:3382266-3487997 GCF_000951035.1 Colobus angolensis palliatus | reverse complement strand
CTTTGTTCTCATTGGTTTTAAAGAACATCTTTATTTCTGCCTTTATTTCGTTATTTACCCAGTAGTCATTCAGGAGCAGGTTGTTCAGTTTCCATGTTGCTGTGTGGTTTTGAGTGAGTTTCTTAATCCTGAGTTCTAATTTGATTGCACTGTGGTCTGAGAGACAGTTTGTTGTGATTTCTGTTCTTTTACATTTGCTGAGGAGTGCTTTACTTCCAGTTATGTGGTCAAGTTTAGAATAAGTGTGATGTGGTGCTAATAGGTCCCATCCCCAAAGATTAACAGGGATGCGCATAATTAGAAGTTGTAGAACTGCATTTCTTCTCTCTGAATCACAACAGGTTAGGGGGTACTTGCTCTGCTTGGCTGTGTGTGCTTCCCCGATGCTGACAATTTTTTGTTTCTCAGTGACCCAAGGCCAAGTTTCTTGCCAGTTTTGATCACTAATGATCAAAGTATCCACCCCTGCATCCAATAAGCTAGCAAAATTCTTATTTCCAATTTTTAAGGTAATCACAGGTCTCTGATCAGTGATTAATTGATTCCTGTATTCTCCTGTGGCTCCTGTGCTTCCAAAACTTCCCTTTCCCCTTTCCTTTCCATGGGCGTTGGGGACCCAGTATGGTAAAAGCAGTAACTGAGCTATCTTTGATCCAGGGGCAAGAATATGCAGACCTTTACATTTCATCATAACTAATATCTCACCTTGATAATCACTATCAGTTACCCCGGTGAGCACATTAATTCCTTTACTGGATAGGCTTGATCTCCCTAGGACTAATCCCCGACTGTTCCCAGAGGCAGTGGGCCCCAGATCCCAGCTGCAACCTTTTTAGGGTCTTCTCCTTCTTTTAGCACTAATTTGTTGGGGCAAAATAAGTCCAGCTCTATGCTGCCAGTGGTGGCTGCTCTGAGAGAGAGGACTGTGGGCTTTCCATCTGACTGAGGAAAGCCGCTGGCCTTGCCCCAGTTTTCAGCGGAGCCTGGGGCCAGCCCCTCATGAAGTTTCCCACCTGGTTATTTATGGGGTTGCTGTTTTTATCAAATTTGGACCTGAATTGATTTGCCCATTGTTTCTCCTTTTTACATTGGGGGCAGATAGAAGGGGGTTCTTTTCCTGAGTTACCTTGGTCTCTATTATTGGGGCATTCCCTCTTTATATGACCTGGCTCTCCTCATAGACAACAATTTGAGTTTCACTCCCTTTTCACCTTAGGAGGTCTTAATGCCATAGCCAATATTTTGACTTTGTGTGTTTCAGTCCCCAACAGTTGACACGCTTGTATAAGTTCCTCAACTGTGGCTGCCTTTCCTCTGATTGTCTGCATTGCTTGTTGGCAATTGACGTTAGCATTTTCATAAGCCAATTGCAAAAATAAGATATCAGCAGCCTGAGCATGACTAATTTGTCTTCTAATTGCCTGAGTTAACTGATTGATAAATTCAACAAATGGCTCCTGAGGCCCTTGTCGAACATTTATAAAAGATCTCTGTTGAACTTCACTTTCAGGAATTTGTCAGGCCCTAAGATCGCACAAAGACACTTGTGCAAAGGCCTGGGGATCAAAATTTAGTTGTTGTACATCAGCATGGGGACTCCTCCCCTGGAGCATATCCGCTGTTATGTCTTGCCTGGCCAATTGATTCTGGTTGGCTTGTTGTTCGCACAACTCATCATATTCTGCCCTCCAGAGGAGGTATTGGCTGGACTCCAAAGTTGTGTTAGCTAGCACTCACCAGTCCCATGGGGTCATATGGAAGTTGTCTGCCGTGGCTTCAATCATTCCTTTCATAAACGGGCTAGTGGCTCTGTTTTCTTTAATGCTTTTTCTTAACTCTTTATAAGCATTAAAAGAAATGGATTAATGTACCTGATTGCCTTGTTGATCTTGCACTACTGGGCAGGCTAAGAGCTCCCCTTCTAATGCCGCTTACCTAAGATGGGATCCCATAGCTGTAGCATATCCCTTGTCTTTTTTCCAATTTATTGGAGGAGGGGTCTCAGGCAAAACCTTCGTTTCCTCTTTGTTATTTTGGCCCAGTGTTAGGGGGGCTGAGGGATAAGGAGGTGGTAAGGTAGGTAATGGCTCCTCCTCCCTTCCCTTTTTAGGCTTTTCTGCATAGAGCAGGACTAGAGCCACCCTAACTAAAGCCCATAACGTTAGAGATGTCACTGGGACCTGTTGCCCTTGTGCATGATGTTGTTTAAGATTTCTCCCCATTTGTTCCCACAGCTCCACGTCTAGCGTACCTTCTTCCAGGAACCATGCGTTATGGGAAACAACAGTTTGCATCAGGTCCCTTAATTGAGCCTGAGGCTCCACTAGCTTTAAGCAGCTATTTAAATACTTTCATAAACTGTTGCTGTTGAGCTGATAACTGTTGTCCCTTGATGAAACCCTAGCCTGAACAATTCGCTCAAACTTGGAAATCCCTAGTGGGCACCAATGACTTACTGACTGCACAGTCTCTTCACCTTCATTTTCGAGGGTTTCATCTCGAACCGTTGCAGTATTCCTTACACGGGCCATCACCTGCTGGGTTCAACCTGCAGATCGTGACCAAGTGACAGATGAAAAAATGCACTCAGACACAGGTATCCAGTGAAACTGGGCTGCTCTCAGACACCGAGGAGGGGGCTGCAAAGAGTTGTAGCAGCCATGGTCTTGACAAGCTGGTGCTACAGGCATTTATTTGGTACAGATTTAATGACAAAGGCCTTGAGTCAACACACTTGTGGGTAATTAATATGGTTGCCCCCCAGAGTAGTCCTCCGTGTGGATGATTAAAGGCCAGGTTCCAAGGCCTAAGTAAACTAACTTATCTAGATCAGTTTCTTTATATCCCCTTCTTATCTAACCTAAGCTCTTAAGAGAATTCAGCTGCCTTCAGCCAAATTTTATTTCAAAGCTTTTGCAAAACCTCCTAGCCTTCCAAGAAGGTTTGCTTTTTTCTGTAATTTCCTCTTATAATTTCTCCCACCATCCTGACTGTACTACAAATAATTAGTTGGTAGCACAGACTTTAAAGCTAATGTTCAGGATGGGGGATATTATCACTTGTTAGAGACACAGGAGGTATTTGTGAGTGGATCAGCAATCCCTAATTCAAATTCAAATGGAATATAGGCCATTGGACTGCAAGTTCCTTAAGGTCATGAGTTACATCTTACTCATCTTTCTATACTGAACACCAAGAAAGTGTTTGAGTACCCTATAGGTGCTCACTAAGTGTAGTATTGAAGAGATGAATAATAACACAAATGTATTAAGTGCTCATATCATGGAAATCATAGACATCCCCATGGAGTTATCTTCTTATGAGATCACTCAAATGTCCTCATTCCAACCTCTGAATCCCTGAACATAATTTTTCAATAGATTTCTACCATAACTGAATATACCCAACTTTTCTGTTGAACCACATAAAATTCACATTTCTATAGAATGGCCAAATAATAGCTATTACCAGTGGCTTATCCTAAATAGATTTAGGTCAATGTTAATTTTTTTGTTATATATAATTTGCAGGGGTAAAGTAAAGAAAATGAAGCAGGTGGATGGTCCCTCAAATGAAATAACCTTATCGTGTTTCCATATTGCTGGAAAGTGGTTGGATTCAGGATGGGGAATATTATCACTTGTTAGAGACACAGGAGGTATTTGTGAGTGGATCAGCAATCCCTAATCAGGCATACTTTGTTTCCGAACCACTCATGCTAATGTTAATGGCAGTCTAAAGGGAGGAGAATATGAATTTGGATCAGAGTTCTGAAATAAATACAGAATGCTGTAGAGTTATATAGTTCTCTCTGAAAATTGAAGCATATAGATGCACAACATTTCATTTTGTACGTGGGATTTTAAAAGACACTACATGATTCCATTTATCATAGGAAATGCAATCTAAGAAAAGGAAGTTCTAATTGAATCAGTAATAACCATTCTGGCCAGTGATTACTTAACTAACTGGCCAATCTCTTGGTTTCAGTTATCCCACTGAAACCTTTCTTTCTGGAAATAATATGCTTGATGGCTGACATCGTTTGGATTCTTAGAAATGTCAGATTTTCCTACCTTTTGTCACCAAATACACAAACATGGGAGTATTTTATTGGTTAAAGCAAATGTTGGATACAAGATATGCAAGTTTCTGGGTGGCTTGAGGCAGCAAATGTGCTTAGAACAATGTATTTCAAACTTTTTTACTGCAAACCTCAATAGGAAATTTATTACATATCATGACCCCAACAGACACACACACACACACACGACTGAAACAAAAGTTTTGTAAAGTAATATTTACCTTTGATACTCAGGATTCATACTAATAACATTAGTGTGAATTAATGTTTATTTTTATTTTATTCTATTTTATTAAAAAATAGCCACAATCCACTGTATTAGTTTCCTTTAGCACCAATAATTCCCCACCAATAATTGGCAAACAAGAAACAATTCATATATAAACCCATAACATTTGTATTTCAGTAAGAGCTGATACAAAAAAAAAAATGTAAACAGGTACAGTTTTCTACAGAAATGAAAACTTGTGACAGAACCTCCTTAGTGGAACAGAAAGCCTCAGCAATATGTTTTGAACAATTGGAGGAAATTTAAAAGGACTGCCTAAGGGTGGGATTTTGTTGTTGGTTAATCTAGGTTGTTTGGCAGCAGATGCCTTCTATAACTTCAATTTACTATGTTTCAAATCTACATATGTAATGTTATTTTGATTATTTTTAAAATATATCTTCTATTTTCTGAGACCTTGTTATTGCTAATCATGGTTTTAATAATCATAGTATTTTTTCAGAAATGCATTTCTCATGGCTGGCAAAGGATTACTAACGATACATAAAACAATCTATTACTGACCCTGTCTATACATATGCATACAGTCAGCCCATAGTATCTAAAGGGGGAATGGTTCCAGGACCCTTGCAGATTACTAAAAGCTGCAGATGCTCAAGCCCCTATATAAAAGGATGTGGTATTGTATGTAACTTACACACATCCTCTCATATACTTTAAATCATCTCTAGATTGCTTTTAATACCTAATACAATGTAAATGCTATGTAAATAGTTGTTATGTTATTCTATTTATACTATTTTTTATTTGTGTATTATTATTTATTTTTATCTTTATATTTTTAATCCTCAGTTGGCTGAAACTGCAGTGGTTGAATCTGGATTGGCTGAATTCACAGACCTGAAACCCATGGATATGGAGGGTTGACTGTATCTATATCTATATTTATATTTTTCTGTATATAAGTAAAATAAATATATATATATATCACCTTAAATGGTCATAAGTTTAAAAGTAAAGCAGGGAAAGGATGTAAGGAATGCTGGAGGGAAACAGTTGCAATTTTACAGTGGTCAGGAAAGGTCTCAATGAGGTCACATTACCTAAAGTGAGAAGAGCAAGCCATGGGAATGAATATTTTGAGGAAGAGTTTTTAAGGCAGAGGGAACTGTGACTGTGAAGAAGTTGATACAGAGGTTGTCTACTGTGTTGAAAAAGGATCAAAGAGGCCACCTTGGTGAGGTAGAGTGAGTAAAAAGATGACTAGTAGGAGATATCAGAGAGGTCACCCTGGGCCAATTGTACAGGACCCTGTGAGTCACAGTAATGATTTTGGCTTTTACTTGGAGTAAAATGTGAAGACTCTGGAGAGTTGGGAGCAGAGGAATCATTTAATTTATAATTTATCCTACAGTTGGATAGGATCTCTCTGGCTGCTGTGTGTGCTATAGACTGAATAAGGGATAAGGGCAGTATGGGAGAAGGGAGATCATTTGCTTGGCCTTGCAAGAATCTATACAAAAGATGACATTGGCTTAGCTAAGTGGTAGCAGTGGAGTGGGGAGAAGTGGTAGGATTATGGATTTATATTGGAGGTGCTGCTGAAAGTATTTGCCTACAGATTGGATATAAGTGTAATAAAAAGAGAGGAGTCAAGGATGACTCCAAGGATATTGACTTGCTGGCAGAGCTCTAATAGATCAATTAAACAATAATGAACACCTCAATGACAAAAAGCAGCAAAATATAATTGAAATTCAACAAAAAGTGATTTTTCTTTTTAAGCAGTATTTTCTAGTACACTTTAATTGAGGAAAAGTGCACAAATCATAAGTATACAGCTGAATGAACTTTTACAAACTAAACAAAACACAGCATGTAGCCAGAACCTAGGTCAAGAAACAGAACATCACCTACACTCAAGAAGCACTCCAAAAAGTCATTATTTTTAAAATAACTCTCTATTTGTGTTAAACTTTTTCTAAATAGCAGTTGATGTATAGCAACAAACCACAGAGCAGAGGAATCTTCAGTAATAAGGGGAAGAAGTGTTAAGAAAGTCATTCTGCGATCCTGTGATGGGAATTAGTCACCCGCTTCATCTCATGAAATTCATACTGAAAAGTTCTTTCCTAATAATACAATGTGAGAAAGACAGATGGTAAAAATAGATACATTTTACTGCATAGGTTTCAGAGTTAGAAAGTTCACAGGAGTTGCTAAAAAGAAAAGAACCCTGAGTTGACAAAAAAAAAAAAAAAAGCTTTAAAAAAGTCAAGTTGAATATACTAAGGTCAAACTGTTTTTACTTTTAAAGTAAAATATTGTCTAGAAAGATTGGTAATGATGAGCATCCGAATAAGAAGCTTTAGATGCTGAGACTAAAAACAGAACAAGCAACACAGAAACTATGGTTTTCTCAGAAGTTACATATGAAAAAAAAAAAAAAAAATGAGCCAAATTGGGTGTGTGAGAGGCTGGGGAGAGAAGGACAGGAAAAATAGGATATAAAATTAAGTTCCTAGGTGACTACTTGAGTCTCCCACACCAAAAACAAAAGAGTACTTTGGAAATAAAAATCTTACATTTTGAAATTGAAGATATCTTCTGTAGATTCTGAAAATGCAAACTAATTATAGAAATTTATCATTTCCTTATTTTGGTAGCATTGAAAATGTTAAGTACATCTAAAAAGTCACTGTTTTTATGTTTGATTAAAAAATATGGCTGTCAAAACACATTCATGTGACCTTTCAGTCAACGATGGACTGAATATACGATGGTGAACTCATAAGATTATAATACCATATTTTTACTGTACCTTTTCTATGTTTAGATGCACAAATACTTAACCATTGTGTTACAATTGCCTTCAGTTTTTAGTACAGTAACAAGCTATACAGGTTTGCAGCCTAGGAGCAACAAACTTTACCATGAAGCCTAGGTGTGAAGTGGGCTGTACTATCTAGGTTTGTGTATGTACCATCCATGATGTTTGCACAATGACGAAGTCACTTAATGACACATTTCTCAGAGTGTACCCCCATCATTAACTGATCCATGGCTGTAACAGAAATTTAGCGTTAAGAAGAGCAAATCTTGATCCCTTTATTTAAAAAAAAAAAAACAAAAAACGAAGAAAATTACCTGCTACAATTATTATATTGGGGTTTTTATTTTTGTTTATTTATTTTCACCTCCCAGTACTCATTAACCCTTCTTTGGGTAAGACAACCCCATTTTGTCCTGAGGAAATTATTTATTCCTGATTGTGTACAATCTGTAAGGGGGACGTTAAAGTACCTTAAACTTCCTTGGCAGCGAATGGACCCGTGCCCCAAAGGAAGAGAATTATGCTCTCGCTCTCTCTCTCTCTGGGATATTAATTGTGAGCTAAGTGACTGAAGACAATATGTGATTAATGCTGGTTCATTGAAGAGGTTGCCGCCCGAAAACAGTGTCCCTGATTTCCTGAACCTGCGCTGATTCCTGCTCTTTTTGAGATCGGTTCCTCAACTTTTCTTTCACCTCTAGGAGCCACGTTATGTCCTCTTTCTTTATTTTGCCTGAGATAATCAGTTGTTTTCTATATCTTGCAATCAGAGAATAACAACTGATAACATTCTAATACTGTTCATCACAGAACGACTCCCTTTCCAAAATTTAACTAGCAATGACAATTTGGTTGAATGCTGAATGAACATTTAGAAGAAGAAGAGGAAATTTTTTTTGCTAATTATTTATGTATTTATTTATTATACTTCAAGTTCTAGCGTACATGTGCACGGCGTGCAGGTGTGTTACATAGGTATACATGTGCCATGTTGGTTTGCTGCACCCATCAACTCATCATTTACCTTAGATATTTCTCCTAACACTGTCTCTCCCCCAGCCTCCCAGCCCCCAACAGGTCCCGGTGTGTGATGTTCCCCTCCCTGTGTTCATGTGTTTTCATCGTTCAACTCACACTTATGAGTGAGAACATGTGGTGTTTGGTTTTCTGTCCTTGTGATATTTTGCTCAGAATGATGGTTTCCAGCTGAGGAGGAAATATTTTATATTTATAAATAGAAATGTTTTAAGGAAAAATATTAATTAGTGACATCGTATTTGAGATACATAAATGATTAAGAATAAATTTGATAATTACTAAAGTAATTTATATGTATACACACATGTGTATGGATGTGTGTGTATAGTAAATGTAGCTATGAAGTTTTTCATTTTAAAAAGACTAAAAGCAGTATGAATTATGTTGTTTTCATATTACTAGAAAATTTACTAGTAATATGAAAATTATTACTACATAATTTCTAGAGGGCAAGCTCTACCCTGCTGTTTATGCATAAGAATTTGATATTTATTCTTTGATGGTGATAAAGATAGTGAAACTAAACCATAATCCTGTCAGAAAAAATATCCCCGTTGGATGTTTGTGGAGTCTATTTCTTACAATGACTGAAACTTCGTAACTATAACATGAAAGTATTTCAAATAACATGCAAGCCACCATATACATTTTTGTTCAAAACAAAACCTTTTTGGGCAAGTACGTGAATTTTGAAGTAAGAGACTTAGGTTCATACCCTAACTCCTAGCTCTGCAGCAATGAGAAAGTTAATTGTCTGCCCTGGGCCCAAGTTTTCTCAACAGGAAATTGAGAATACTTACCTTATTTCTAAAGTATCCTTGAAAATGATCACTTGTTATTATTAATAATGTTCATAGATAAAAACTGTATAGATAATAATAAATTTTATTAACGGAAATCAGTTAATAAAATGTGCATGTTTGGAGGATAAACTTCAAAGCAAAAAGATGTTCATATTTAAATTCAAACCGTGGCTAGATAGAAGTTGAGTTTTTTTTTTAAAGGAGAGTTTTTATTTTGGAAATAATTTAGAAAATTACTTATTTCTGATTAGAAAAAAAGACATCTGTAAGTATTTCATGCTGACAACACAGGATGCAGCTGTGCAAATATAATTTTTTATCATTCTTCTCAGGCAATATAGAAAAAAATTAGAACACTAAGAAATGACTAGAAGCATTGAAAAGCCAACTAAAGTCCTTTCAATAATTGGCAGACAGCAGATAAATGAGCCTGTGAATTACAGCCAAACAAAGACTCCTTCGTTTTTGATTTAAATATGTATTGATCTTATTCTGCCCAGAAAAACTACTCTACTCGATATACCTAAATATTCTTAATATCATCGTCCTTAATTTTACAAGCTGTAGTTCTATTACTTTGAGTCTGATACTGTGTCTTTTGATGTCAGTTAACACACTTGACAATTCAAAACCAGAAAACAGAGACATCAGATATGTAATACTTTGCCAAATCATCTAGATATTTTATTTTTAAAAAGCTAACTTAAAAAGACACTCATGCTTGGAATCCTGGATTCCTGAAATTAGGTCTCCAGAAAATGAGAATTCCAAATTCTAAATAAACCGTGATCATCAGGCTTTCATGAATCACCTAAATAAGACATCTATTATGTAGGTTTTATATTCAGGAAATCTTTCAACCATTCTAAACTTTGTGGTTAATTTTACCCATTTAAGTGATAGTTGTGGCTACATACTCATATACATTTTATTGCAAAAGCATAATTGTCATCAAATATTTTAGGTTTCCTCAATGGATGTCTGCTCACCTTCAGCTCCGTTCATGGCTTTATCCAGTCTTCTTTTATTGTTCCTGTCCTAATCACCTTTTTAAGAACTAACTTTCTGACACTAGAATGGCCCATATGTTCCATAACGGCAAGAACCACATGGACTGTTTACTGCTGTACTCCAGCTAGTAACCATACAGTCTGGCACAAAGTCGGTGCTTAATCAATGTTTGTTGAATGATAAATTTCAAACTTGTGGAAGCCCATGCACTTGGTGAGAAACCGATCATGACAGTACCCCTAGGTTTGTCTTTATTTTCCTCAGCAGTCTTCTGGTGTTGACACTATCCACTTACAACATTCTATCAGGAGGCCTATAGGATGACTGGGAAACACGAAGGCTTAAATTATTCAAACACTGTTTGCCAGGTATTCTTATGCCAAGCCTAGCAGCGTACCTGGCTCTGCCTCAAATATTCATGTGTTACTGCAGACACATAATGGTGTGGGTGGGATTACGTGCAAACATGCTTTTGAAATTGTTGAACTATGAAATATTTCAATGCAGTCACATTCACCCATCCTTCACTTTATCTCAGATATCTGTATCTGAAAAATGTAGTCTATTTTATAGTCATACAATTTTTATCAAAAATTAAATAAGTAAAAGGCACAGATGGTGCCCTACCATCCCTGGAGCCAGCTCTATACATTGTCCACCATAAAAAAAAAAGAGAGAGAGAGAAGAAAAGAAAAGAAAAAAAGAAGAGAAAAGAAACAAGAGACAAAAAGAGAAAGCCAGTCAAAATCATACAATGAATATTTCTAATATTTTGATTCCTCCTGTCTGCCTTCCTCCAATTTTTCCTCAAGAAAGGAAAGGGGACACTCAACATTTAAGTGTCCCTATGTGACAAGATGCTTTATGTGCAGGATCTAATTTAACACTTACAGAAATGCTGGCATATAGATATTACTTACACTAATTTACACATGAGACTACTGGAAATGAAGTAAACTTCCCAAATTAGTAAATATCAGAGCTAGAATTTGAATCTTTGCCTGTTTGATTCTAAAACCTGTGTATTACATCTCAATATAATAAAAGTGCAATAAAGTTTACACACCCTTAAAGAAATCCCAGACCTGTTTAATCATTTTTTTTCTCACATGTATTTTAATTACTGTTCTGTTTTCAGACTTTTTCATGGTGAGAGCAGAATAGTGTGGGAACACCATTAAGGGAACTTTTCAAAAAGGGAATTTATAATGTGTAGATAAAAGCTATGTAAGTGTTTAAGTATCTATTTTGCTACTTCAGTTTCACAGCTTATTTAGTTCCAAATGTCAGAATTATTGAAATAAACTTTTCACTGTGTAGAAATTTTCTCTCAAGAAAAAAAGTTCCTTGCTTTTTGAAAGTATTATTTAAAGGAACCTAAAGGGTACTACAGAAGCCTGTTAGAACAGATTACTTGAGTCGGCAACTCTGGACAGACACAATCTGAAAGATTTGTGAATTTGGGTAAACACTTCTGGATACCGAATATTTCTGGGTTCCAGCCTGGTTTAGGGGCATATTTTAACAGGTATCAGTCACTGCTCTTTTCTACCTGTGACTGTGATTTATTAAACTGTTGAAAGAATGAGCTAACCTTTGCACACAGCACAAACATAATCATTCCCCATGAGTTATTTGGGTTGGGGATTAGATATAATTTTGTTGTCTATTATTTCATAAAATTCAGGTTAAAAACCAGTAACAGTATGTAATATGATATTTGCTTCTCAATGTTTCCTGGAAGGGGTAGTGGAGGAACAAAACAGTACAACTGTGGTAAGTGGGGAACATTTTATGAAAAATCAAACTCTAACAGAGTAGGATCACAACTGGTGAAAAATATGTGTGTAGATCCATGTTTAATCTATACCCTGAGGATGAGTCAGTGCCAGATTAGCCGTTTGAAAAATGTTTAAATCCCGTAGACATTAGACATTTACAGTTAAATATATTTTTATTGAATGTTTTCTTCTATACAAGCATAATGAAGAAAGCTTACTTTTTATTCTAATAATTAAAAGTTATCAAAAATAACTCATTCATATTTATATGTCCACTTTGCATTATTTCTTTACTCATAGTAAGTACATATATATTTAAGTGAATTATATTTATATTTATATATATTTAAATGAATTATAGTCTTATATTATGCCACAGTTGGACACAAATTGCAATCCTTTCTACTCTAATCAGATATACTACATCTAAAGCAGAATGGACTTTGTATATTTCATTAATTACCTTTTTCACATATAGGGATTTATTTTAAATAAATTGAATTTGGAAACTTTAAGCCATTAATAGTATTTATTTTTATTTTACCTCCAGCAAGGAGAAAAGAAAGAAAACCAACTTTTATTGAATACTTATTATGTGCTATTCCAAACAACTTGCACAAATATTATCAGTCATAGCATTGTTCATACACCAGTAGATGGTGCTATTATTACCTAACTTCACTAAAACCATACCATCTTGCTTTTGCTTACATTCATTGCAGTGGGTTTTAGATTGCAAAGCTTATACATCCAAATAATGATTAGCTATTCTGTTAATATGAAATAAAAATTATATTTTAGAACTATGGAATTTAGAATAGTGTCCAAATAGCAACCTACGTCTTGAATTTTCTTCATATAAATTCTTCCTAATAGGAAGAAGCAAGAATCTTTTTCCTCTAAACCCAGTTACTGGTCTTGAATTGATCCCTGGGGGTCGTGTAGAAACAATCTGTTAATTTATGATTCAGTAATTATTCATGGAATATATTCATTTCCTAGGGTTGTTGTAACAAAGTACTACAAACTGGGTTGCTTATAACAACATATATTTGTTTTCTCCCAGTTCCAGAGATTAGAAGAACAGACTCAAGATGTTAGCAGGCACATCCTTTCCCCGAAGGCCTTTTTCTTAGCTTCTTGTATTCCCAGCAATCCTTGGCATTCCATGGCTTATAGGTGCATCACTTCCATCTCTGCCTCCATTATCACATGGTGTGTGTCTGTGCATTTCTCTTCTTGTAGAGACACCAGTTATATTGGATTAGGGCGCATCCTAACGATATCATCTGAACTTCATTACCTCTGTAAACATCCTATTTCCAAGTATCACATTCACAGCTACTCTGGGTTAGGATCTCAACGTACTTTTTCGAGAGACAATTCAACTCAGAACACTGAGCCTCTATTCTACTACAGGGTTTGCATTAGTAACTGAGGAGCAAAAAGGAGAACATAGAGATGAAATAACTGCACTTTAAAGGATCTCAGTGGAAAGAAAAGTCCATAAATGATTAGTACATGTTTAAAATAGATAAGCCAAAATGTTACGAGAATATAGAGGAATAAGTAACCCAGATTAACTAGGTGAGTGGACCAAGACTTCACAGAGGAAGATCATTCTAGCTGGGTTTTTCTTCCTCTCATTAATTTTCTGCTTGATTATAAAATAACTTCAAATTCAATGTTGATCATTGGAGAATATGAAAAAGATAAAGCAAACAAAAATTATGTATTGAACTGTCACCCAACAATACAATAGTTACTAATTTAGTGAACATTTTTCAATGTTTTTCCTATGCATAAATAAAAACTTTCATACAAAAAAGCCAGCTTTAACATGTTTTATAAGCCTTTTTTAAATTTAATAAGACCCCAATAATATATTTTTAATTCATTAAAATATTCCTTTTAAATGTTTTTTAGTTATATAATAATCTGTTTTGCAGATGGATCTCAATTTACTTAAACTCTGTTACAGAAATAAAATATTGTTTTAAATTTTTTATTCTTAGAAATAATGCAGAACTTTCCATCATCATGATCAAAATATTCCATGCACCACTGAATATTTTCTAAGAGTAAACTATAAGCAATTGAATTATTGGATAAAATAATTAAAAAATTATTTAGATAACTATTACCAAATTGTCCTCCAAAGACTACCTCTAATTTCTCTTACTGGCAAAGAATCTAATTCACTGCCTTGTCAACATTGTGTATTTTTTAAAATCTTGGACATTTGATTTGTCAAAAATTATATATTGATTTGATTTTTATATCTTTGACTTTTACTGAGGAAATTGTTTTCATGTCTATTGATCATATATATTTCTGCTTTTATCAATATTCCAAAAGATAAGATTCATGAAGTCGAATACTTTACCTGTCTGTTTAGAGGCAGATACTTCTACACAGCAAAAGAAACAATCAACAAAGTAAACTGACAACCAGCAGAATGGGAAAAATATTTACAAACTATGCATCTGATGAAAAGCTACCATCTGGAATGTATGAGAAACTCAAACAACTCAACAAGAAAAAAAAAAAAATAACCCCATTAAAAAGTGGGCAAGGGACATGAAACAAACATTTTCCAAAAGAAGACATACAAGTGGCCAACGAACATAGGAAAGAATGCTCAACCATGACTAACCAGAGAATGCAAATTAAAACCACAGAGAGATACCATCTTACACCAGTCAGAATGGCTATTGTTAAAAAGTCTATAAACAATAGATGTTGGTGAGGATGTAGAGATAAGGGAATGCTTATCCACTGTTGGAGGGAATGTAAATTAGCACAGCCTTTATGGAAAACTGTATGGAGATTTCTCAAATAACTAAAAAATAGAACTACCATTTGATCCAGGAATCCCATTACTGGGTATATACCTGAAGGGAAAGAAATTATTATATCAAAAAGATACTGGCATTCAGATATTTATCACAGCCCTATTCACAATAGCAAAGATATGGAATCAGCCTAAGTGTCCATCAGTGGAGGACTGGATAAAGAAAATGTGAGACACACACACACACACTATGGAATACTGTTCAGCAATAAAAAATAAAATCTTGTCTTGTGCAGCAACATGGATGGAGTCGCAGCGCAGGTCATTATATTAAATGAAATAACTCAGAAACAAAAAGTCAAATACCACACATTCTCACTTATGAGTGGGAGCTAAACAGTGGGTACCATGGATGTGAAGGGCGGAATAATAGACATTGGAGACTACAAAAGGTGGGAGGGGCCCAGCCCAGTGGCTCACACCTGTAATCCCAGCACTTTGGGAGACCAAGGCAGGCAGATTACTTGAGGCCAGGATTAAGACCAGTCTGGCCAACATGGCTAAACCCCATCTCTACTGAAAATACAAAATTTAACTGGCTGTGGTGGCATGAGCCTGTAATCCCAGCTACTAGGGAGGCTGAGGCACGAGAATCATTTGAACCTGAGAGGGAGAGGTTACAGTGAGCCAAGATCGCACCACTGCAGTACAGCCTTGTTGACAGAGTGAGACTCTGTATCAAAAAAAAAAGGAAGATGGGACTGTGGGAAAGGAGCGAATACTGAACAATTCCTTACTGGGTATGATGTTCACTATTTGGGTGATGGGTACACTGAAAGCCCAGGCCCCACCCACTATGCAACACATGTGTGTAAGAAACCTGCACTTGCACCCCACAAATATATAAAAATTTAAAGAATTCAAATATATATAAATATGAAGCTGGAGGCCATTATCCTAAATGAAATAACTCAGAAACAAAAAGTCAAATGTCACATATTCTCACTTATGAGTGGGAGCTAAACAAGGGGTACCATGGACATGTAGAGTGAAACAGTAGATATTGGAGACTACAAAAGGTGGGAGGGGCTGGGTGCAGTGACTCAGGCCTGTAATCCTGGTATTAGGCACACTGCATTTATTGAGTAAGTACTAAACAAATAGTTATTGAATGCATTCAGGCATTATTTAATTTCTTTTTTAAGAAATTAAAAAATCAATGTGTTTTGATTTTTAAGCAATATGTTTTTATTTTTCTTATTAAATAGTAAGTTCTGTGTATGTTTTGCAAATACTTAAATTCCCAATTGTGTTGTGAATATTTTCCCCACATTTTTGTTTGCCATTAAGTTTTGCTTAATATGTTTTTGGTTGATTAAAAAATTTTATTTGTATTTCTGTGTGGCAAAATGAGACATTATTTTCCCTATGTATCATATCTTTGGCGTTTTCTGAAAAAGACTTTATTCTAAGGTTAACCATTCACTATCAATTGCAGGAAGTAATTTAGAAAGTAATGGTCAAACTCATTTTCTCTCAAATTCTTAATATTATAGGATAATTTTCTAAGTGATTTAAAATTCCAGCTTCATTATATCAAAGTAATACTTTGATAATAGTAATCCTAAAGCTAGGAATTATTGGTGCTTATTGTGTTAATCATTTAATATGCATTAGCCTGCTTAAAATTTATAATGCTTTTAGTATCTTGTATTATGTGTTATATCATCATCATCTGTGCTTTTACAACCAAGAAAACAGGAACTAAGAGAAATTAATAAAACTCATATATATTTAAGTTCGTTTCTGAAATAGTGCTTTCTGATCATTGTTGCATCAAAACATTATCAGATGCTTTGATTATTATACCTTTATCATTTGCACATCAAGTAGAAGGATGGATGAGCCTTTTAAATACAGGTTTCTGTTGGACATTTCTCCAGACACAGTCTAGCCTAGCCTTCATCCCTAGTGTTTTGTTTGCATTTTTCCAGTTGAAATAGCAGCTTAAGAACTCCAAGAGATTCAATCACCACTACTTTTGAATATTTGCTGAGCCCTCATAGCAAAAAAATTCTTGGAGGTCTGTTCCTTGCCTGTATCATGAGGAACATCTTGGATCTCCTCAACTTGGTCTTTGAAATACCCTCTACCTTAAAGGAAGAAAGTGGCAGATTGGTTTTGGTGTATTTTCTCTACCTGGGCCCACATGCGGTATATCTAACAGGCATCGCTATAATTTCTGGCATGTATCAACTATTCATCCCTATTTTCCAATCCCAAGTTAGGTTTTTTTTTTTCAATTTTTGTATTCCTTTGGTCATTGATTTGTGTGTACAATAGGAAGTTATATGTTTATACAAAACCAAAATTATCTTTTAAGGATGAGTAAGTGTCCGTTAGGCAGAAAAGAGGATATAGCATTTTGGGTAGGAAAATAATATGTGGCAAAGTATAGGAGTAAGGAAGAAGTCTGGAACTGATATAGTTGCAACTAGAAAGACATAATTTGGAAAACTGGAATCAGATTGTGCAAGATTTCATATGCCCAACTGAGATGTATAGACTTTGTTCTTCTAGAAACCAGAGCCATCAGAATCTATTCTCTCTGCAAGTGACGATCCTGCCAACACATAAAACAGCTATCATATTTCCCTTGAGATTGTCTTGGCAAACTAATATGCCTGGTTTCTTTCTTTTTTTCTCACATAATATAATTTGATTTCTTCATTTTTCAATAGTTCTTCTATAAACATACTTGAGTTTATATGTGATAGTTGCTAAATGCAGTTTTGCCTGTATCCTTCCACATTTTAAAAATGCTGCTTTCTCATATAAAATATCTTGGAAACAGAGACTTTAGTACTTTCCTCTTTTGTATTCTCTCTCCTCCCACCACACATAAAATGCCTGAATAATCTTATTTACTGAATAGACATTTTATTAGTTATTGTTCAATGAATAAAGAAATGTTTTATTGCTAATATTACCAACCAATTTATATATAGTAGTGATGCTGCAGACCTCTTATTCTCTTTTCTCTGTCCAACAAAGTATCAGTGTAGATGTTTTTATAAGTGTCTGAAATGAGGTGATACTCAAAGATCAAAAGTAGGAGAGAGTCAAGCTCTCAATCGGGCCCATCAATTAAATACTGACTTATAAAATTTCGATGTTTTTATCCTAAATGCAAAAGGACAATTTATTTAGAAATTTAAAATATTTTATTCTACTGTTTTCTGAAAGCTGGGCTTATAGCAAAGCTAAATCATTACCATGCACTCATTAAACCAAAATAGAGTTCAATTTTCCAGAAAAATTTTCTACTTGTTACATCCCTTAAATTGTCTCCAGACATGCAGAGTATCTTTAATGGCTTTGTTCTTAACTTGGACATGTCATGGAAAAACTTTTGCAGATGTACCAACTTAATTGGGAAAAAAAACAATGGCTAACTGTGATACAAAAAAGGGCGGGGTAAAAACAAACACACCCCAAATACTCTAAGCAAATTTCCTGAAAGTCAGCCAATGGAAATTTGGAATGTTATCTAATTATCTAAGTACAAAACCCACCATTCTTGTTAACGGGTAAAATGTAACATATTAAAGTGATTTTCCTTTCTTTTCTTTTTTTTTTTTTTTGAGACAGCGTCTTGCCCTGTCACCCAGACTGCAGCGCAATCGTGTAATATAGGCTCACTGCAATCTCTGCCTCCCAGGTTCAAGCGATTCTCCTGACCCAGCCTCCTGCATAGCTGGGATTACAGGTGCCTACCACAATGCCCAGTTAAGTTTTGTATTTTTAGTAGAGAAGGGGTTTCACCATGTTGTCCAGGCTGGTCTCGAACTCCTGATCTCAAGTGATCCACCTCCCTCAGCCTCCCAAAGTGCTAGGATTACAGGCAAAAGCCACGACACCCAGCCTAATTCTGTGAAAGTGACCTTTTACCGAAATATCTGGCTCGAGAAGAACTTGGAGAAAAATAAAAATCTTCTTTTGAAAATGAGTAAGGAAAGACATACTTTAGGAATAGTTGGTAAGTCCACTATAGCAAAGGATAGCTCCCTCAAATTTAAAGTCATCTGTGATTGTAAGGGATGCTGTGTGAGTACATGCGGGTGGAGAGGAGTCTTGACAAACACCTCACTGTGCTGTCCTATCATGGTCAGTGGGTGGCATCATTTTTGATAATGAAGCTTGTCAATATAAGCAAATGAAAACAATGATAAAAAATTCAACAAAGAATATCGGAACACGGTGAAATCTGAATTTTAGAAAGAATGTAGATGAGTGCAATTATGATTGAACGTTAAAATAAAAGTACTTAAGCCTTAGCTTTGGCTGAGTCCTTAACAGGTATTTGCAAACTACTCCATGCTTTAAAATAAGATGAGGATTACTAGATGAGGCTTGCAAAGGACATAGTCAAAAGCTAGTTTTCTGTAGGACTTCACCCACACTGAAGTTACTAAAGTGTGGAAATGGAAATTAAGAGAGGTTTTATGGGAAGAACTATCAGAGAATTGTGAGTCCTCTACCTCCCACCCCCTTATTCTGCCCAGGAAAATAGGCATTAAAAAAAAAGAAGAGGAAGAAAAGGAAGAAGGAGGAGGAGGAAGAGAAGGAAATCACGCCACTGCACTTCAACCTGGGCAACGGAGTGAGACTCCATCTCAAAAAAAAAAAAAAAAAAAAGGCTCTCATCTACCAGATAAGAGGAGTGAGAAAGGAGAAGCAGGTTGAGTAACACTGATCTTCTTCAAGAAGATTGCCTGGAGACATGATCAAACTAGAGAAGAGAGAAGCAGGAAATGTAACATGGATGTTTAGAAGCTGAGGACATGCATTGCCCTGCACCACAGGAACTTTGAATAAATGATCCTCAGCAATGTGCTTATCTCTAAAGAACCTTGAAAAGCATCTTAAAAGAGGAATAGAGCTTTAAACACTTGCCAAGCCCAGAGAACGTCAGTTACATTTCTCTGTCATTGTCTGACAAGCAAAACATTTTCCCTTCCCTCATCTTTTCCCCAAACCCCAGCAGCTTCATCTTGAATGGAAACCATGGGTTAGCAAGCTGGGAGAAGAGAGATATGAACATAAAACATGAAAACGGGGAGGAAGATGACCCTCCCTTGAACAGGTTTAAGCTAAGGAAGAGAGAAGAGTTGATAGAGCTGTAATTGGAAGTTTTTACAATTACACGGGGATTGGTTATTTTAGTATGAGAACTGTGACTTAGGAAACTAAAATGACCAGAGGTGATTCTGAGAGTGACCAGAAAAGTCAATAATATTTGTTCTAAAGTGCATTTAAAGCCAGAGTCGAACCAGCCTCACAGAATGAGTTTGAGTGAGCAACTGTTTCCTGGTTGCACGCGAATCCTTTTTGTTCAGTATGTGATTAGCTGCCTGCCTCTCACTAAAGCCTTCTAGGTTTTCGATGTGAGGCCAATTGGATCCCCTTCATGATCTCAACATCCTTCTAGACCCAAGAATAAAGGGACCTCTGCATCCCTACATAGTTCAGTAGCTCAGGATCCAGTTATCTTATTTATCCAAGGGAAATATTGCTCTAAGGCCTCTCTAACCTTGTTCTTTATACCTGGTCTGAATAGCTGGTCTTTTGCATCCTTCCTCATCACCAAGCCTCCATTTTGTTTTCCAAATCTAAGTTCGGTTTGTTATTTGTCCTGACATTCTCCAGCTAGTATTACTAGGGCCTAAGCTGGAGTCCCTCTGGTTAGACTAACACCACATGTTGCCAATCCACCTGCCAGCCGGCCCTCCTCACAGCTTGTTTCTAGACTTCTTGAACTCTGCAGAGTTCACCTACCAGGACACCCTACTCCCTTACAAACCTCCCTGATAAAAGATTTCTGCCCAAACTTCTCCCTGTCCCTGGCTCTACATTCCATTTCTTTACTGAAGCAGACTCTTTCTGTCTATGTTGAGCCTCTCTGACAATCTTTACTTGCTACTTAAATAGCCCAAGTTACTGTCCCATGAGAATGGTTCTACTTCTTCTCCTGGCCCAAGAGCCCCTAATCACCACGACAAGCTCCCTCCTTCAGTCTGCTATGCTTTGATTAAGGCTATGTAAGACATTTTCCTCAATTTAAGAAATACTTAATTAGTTCATCCTCTGGTTTAGGTGTTTTGGAGTAACAAAGAACCGTATCCTTGAGTGCCTTATATGACAAATACCCATTTACATGGGTATTTGACTGAAAGAAAGTTCAGTTTAAAGAAAAATCTACTTCTTAATTAATTGCTCTTATGCTTTTCTATTCCTTTCTCACCAAACCCTCCTGAATGACAGTTACAACAGAGAGAGGGCTTTTCTATTATCCCAGGCCAATTTACCAGGTACCAGGAAAATAATCCTCTTCCACATCCAAGGCTGCTTCTAGGCAGCAGTGACACCTTGTAGAACAGGTGTACCAACATGTCTAGATTTTATTGTATACTCAGATTTATGATCTATTACCTACACCAACTTGATCAGCAGGAGAAGCAATATATCTGTAATACTAAAAATGTCAAAAATACAGGCTTGGATTTACACATTTGTACCAAGCAAATTCTCTTCCTTTTTATTTTCTTTCTGTTCCACTCAGATTCTATCCAATATCTCCCTATAGTAGTTTTATAGTAAAGCCTACCCTGAAACCATATCCCACATTCTGGGTTCCTTCAGTTCTCAAGGCATTTGACAATAAAGTGCTAGAATGATATTAAATTAAAGTTCAGGTTTGGCTGCAAGTGATGGGAAAACCAAAACAGTGATTTAAGCAAGATTCATTGTTTTATTTATCTGATATGTATTTTCCATGAGTACTATGATGATTCCATGATCATCAGAGATCCAGACTCCTCTTGGATTTTTGCTTTGCCGTCTTCAATACCTGGCTTTCATCTTGGGTGCAAAGTAGCTGCTTAGGTTCCAGGTATGAGGTCCACAGTCCAGCTGGCAGGAAGAGAAGTGACAAAGTACATTCCTTCCCTTTAAGGACATTTTCTAGAAGTCACACAGGACACTTTTGCTAAATCTCATTCACCAGACTTTAATGGCATGACGCCATCTGGCTACAAGGAAAGCTGGGAAGTATATATAACTTTTATTCTGGGGGAACACATGCCTTGATAAATTTGGGGGTTTTATTACTAAAATGGAAAGGGAGGAAAGATTCTCAGGTGACAATTAGCAGTTCCTAAGACAATTTTCCATTTTGGCAGAAACCTGTTTTCCTTAGATTGCTTTTTTATTTATATCTACTGCCTTACGAAACACTATGAAATTTTTAGTTCTCTCATATTTTATTTTATACCCATGAATTGAATATCATGTCAGTGATGATACAATTATTTTTAATTTTATTGTCACCATAATTAACTTTTAATATGATATCTTGCCTGGGTTTTAAGTAAGGAGATACTGAATAAATATTTTTTATTTGTTTGTAATGCAAAACATTGTATTAAGTGTGCAGATATATTAATAAAATAAAGCATATTATGTCATCAGTCTAGATTATCCTTCATTATTTCTCACTTAGACTCTTTTAATAATTACCCATCTTAAACTCTTTCTCTTAAATATATCGAAAACATCACAACTGGAAAACTTTCCCTGAAATGTAATTATGATAATATACCTCTCCATGTAAAAACCACAATGATTTCCCTATTTCCTATAGAGTAAATCAATTTTCTTAGCCTAGAATTTACTGCTCCTCATAATCTAATCCAAACAGCTGCCTTTAGGTTTGTTGTAAAAAACTCATCCTTAGTGGAAATATTCCTTACTCCCCATAAGTGCCTGACTCTTATGTTCTCTCTAACATTGCTTATGAAGTTTTTTTCTGCTTTGACTAAGCACCCCATCCCATCCCCATCACCAGTTTCTTCTCCCTCTATGTATTTTATCATTGCTTTAAGGATCTGTGAAATGCCACCTTCTCCACCATGTCTCTGGCTCACTACCAATATTTCTTGTAAACCTATTACCATAGGAGTTTGCACATCTCTTATTCTCTTACTGTATCACACATTTATTAAGTAAATATATTTCATTTAATTTTAATTCACCCCACAGCACGTTGTAGATAAAATTTATGCAGTAAATATTTACTGAATGAATGAATAACATAATTCATTGGCTTTGTCCACAAGTTAGAGCTGCTTAGAAGCAAAACCTGTATCACAAGTGATAAAGGAGCATATTTAGTCTCTCAATTTGTACATTCAGCTTATACTTAGTACCAGACAATAGGAAGCATTACTACTTGATATCAAATGAATGATTTACAAATGAATTTGGAATCAGTCTAGCCTCTTTTGCAAGAACAATAACAACAACAAAATTACATTTCAAACTCTACACATTTTGTCCTCATAAACAGTGTATCTTTATTAGTCATGTTATTCCTTCAACAGGATAGTTTAAATTTATAGGTAAATATTTTCTCAACAGTCAAAAAAGAAAAAAAGGTGGAAACCATCTATTTGGACCAAGCTGCTTGCCATTAAATTTGGGAGGCACTCGGCATAGGTAATTGAACAGATAACTTGTGAACACATAGAATGTGGTAGTGATCAGAAGCCATAAAATACAAGTTACAACAAATTAGACTTGGTTCCTCTTTTGATCAAGCTATCAAAACAGAAAATCAGGGAAACATTATGTACCAAGTACATCTTGCTATCCTTTTTTAGTTATTTTAAAGTGTTCTTTATGTAATATAGAAAATAGTACTGTAACAACAATAAAAGAAATAAAAGAGAAACTAATATTACCCCCTTTGTCACCTAAAAATCACTTCTCTTTATCTTCTCAAGTTCTTTCTAGTTCCTAATTCATTGATTTATTTATTCACCAAACATTTGTTGAATACTTCTCTATATTACATACAGAATGTTTGAATATTAACAGTTAATTTGACTTCCTATTCATATGGACAGTATGGTGAAATATGAACGTAACAATAATGTGGCCAGATTAATTCCTGATTTGTTAAATCACACCTAAACATGTAGACTAATTACTGATTTGATATCAATCTGAGGGAATGCCAAAATCTTTATTCCAGGCTCAATTTTAATCAATATGTCCCCCATAGTCTTAAATACTGAAAGGAATAATGCTCACCGTGCATGCAGATACACAAACAAAACAAAATTTTAAGTGATAGGCAACATTATAGAAAATAAAATGAGAATTCAATTTTTCTCCCATTATCATGTTATAAGCTCCAGGAATTGAGTCTATATTATTATTAATAATAATATTGATGGGAGTTAATGCTTTTAAAATAGAACTAATTACGTATCGACTATCAACCATTGGGCTAAATATTTTACCAGTTTTATTTCATCCTTACTAGAAATTTTGGGGTGCAGTAACCATTTCATAGATGAGGAATAAGGGTCAAATTGATTAGGTGACAAAATTTCCAGCTAGTCATGAGCAAATCAGGATTCCAGTCTGTTCTTCTGATCATAAAGTCTATCCTACTTTTTCTGCAATGTCTTTTTATCTGAGTACACCTAAAATGTTCTCTTTAGCTTCTCAGTTTTTTCCCCAATCTTTAATTCATTCTGAAGGATTTCTGCTCTACTCATATGATATCTACAGATCTCAGTCTTCTTGACCTTTAAAATAAAAAAAACAAAAGGATGAATTCAGCACGGACCTCCCTATGTAGACACCAATGACTTTACGTGCTTCTCTCTCTCCTCTCCCTCTGAAAGGATTCTTTTGTAACAGTGTTTCTACTCCTTCTTACTCTCCTTAATTCATCATGAGTGACCATAGAGGGCCCAGTCTAGTTTCTTTAAAGTTTTTTACTGTTTACTTTTTCAAAGACTAGTGACCTTAATGCCTATGCCCAATACAAGCTTTTTTGACTGTTATACATTCTAAAATGTCATGGTCCCAAGGTTTCTGTCAGTTTCTCTTCATCAACCCTCTGCAGTCTTTGTAACTGGGCTTATTGCTTTCTCTAAAATTTGAAAAATGAAATTGTCCTGAAGAGAAGTCAAACATTTACCAGATGCACTGATTTTTAGCAGGATGTAGCTTTAGAAAATGCCTGGGCCATTAACTTTTTCCATTAGGCGTACATTTTGTTTCTGGAACAGCTTTGTGATTGCCTTTAGCAGCACCTTCCACAACTCCCATCTGACTAGACAGTCCCAGTTCATAGTTATCGCACCATAGCATCATTGTTCGTTTTTATTTTCATCAAGATGTGATCCTCTCATCTCTATTCTTAGAGGACATCCAGTGTTTCTTCCAAAACAAGATTCTATTATTTGTGTTTTCTACCATTAAAAGCATATCACTAAGGGGAGATGTCCTGAAGGGATAACTTTGACATTTATTTATTTATTTATTTGTGGTTTACTTTTTAAGTAATAATAATCATTATTAATTATATAATTGTGGTAGGACAGAGGAGTAGTATCTGCAAACTTATTTTGAATATTTTAAACAGATTGCTACTATGTATTAATTGCATTTATCCATGTAAATATCTAATTGAATTTCCCTAAATGAATTTTTCAGAGAATCACAAGGCAACCTCTCCTTTAGTAAAAAGAGACTCAGATTCATAATGTCATGAAGGAACCCGGGATTTAACTCCAAACATACTTGACTCAACACAAAGACCTAATTCTATATCCTTTCCATAATTCCTGTAGCAGAAAGTGCAGGTTAGATGTTACTATTGATAAGATCATTTTCTGTGCAATTTGAATAGCCTTATCCAATCAACAATGAAAGAGTGAAAAGTGCCTGGAAAATAAGAATTATTTTTGATATTTAAAAAATGTGGTTCAATATTAATTGAGTTCATGGATATACACAGAACTAGTTTCCAAAGCAACGGTAACTCAGTTGCCCCTAGAAATTCAACTTTTGAATTATTTATTTCTCAGAGAGTTTTCAGTAGGGAAAATAAAAACATACTAATAATAATATAAACATACTACTACTAATAAAAACATAAGTACATAGTAGCTATCCCATATTTACAGCAGCTGATATTTGAAAGAAAAATAATGTTGCATTTAGAATAAATAAATATTCTGAGCCACTACAGTTTGTACATGATTCTTCCTATTTACCTCATCTTACCTGTATGGAAAAATACATGCAAGAGGAGAGATGGATGTTGGGCTTTTTATGTCATGCACAGGGTTAAGCAGGGATATTGTGTTCAACAGAGATACATAGCTAATGGGGAGTAAAATATCTAAGCACCGTTCTACCAGAAAGCCTCTCTATTTGGGTGGAGAGGGAACTCTTATTTTCCATGAAGCAGGGCCATTTTGTCCACTCTGCCTACTGATGAGTGGGTAGTGATTCAATAGGTAATAGACAACAGGAGTGCGGAGGTGATTTCACCAGCTGACACCAAAAAGATTCAAGTTTCAGATGCATTTAAGCAACCTGTGATATCTATCCACCGTCACTGACGGATGAGATTTTTCTCTATAGTCCTTCCATAAGGTCCCTCAGAATGATCTTTGAGAATATATTTTTGTTTTTGAGAATATATATTTTGCTTTTGAGAATATATATTTTGTTTGAATTTATTTATTTTGTTGTTCTTGTGGTTTTTGTTTTTTGGGTTTGTTTATTTTGTTTTTATTTTATTTTATTTTATTTTTTTGAGATGGAGTCTCACTCTGTTGTCCAGGCTGGAGCATGGTGGTGTGATCTTGACTCACTGCAACCTCCACCTCCCAGGTTCAAGCGAGTCTCCTTCCTTAGCCTCCTGAGTAGCTGGGACTACAGGTGTGCACCATCACGCCTGGCTAATTTTTGTATTTTTAGTAGATACAGGGTTTCATCATGTTGATCAGGCTGGCCTCGAACTTCCAACCTCAAGTGATCCGCCCACCTCGGCCTCCCAAAGTGTTGGGATTACAGGCGTGAGCCACCGTGCCCAGCCGAAAATATATTTTTTTCTCTTCAAGCCTGAACTTTTGTTCCTTTAAACCTGCTTTCTCCATATGCAAAGCTGAGTGACAGTGCTGAATATTTAGCATTTCCTGTATTAGGCATAACTTAAAGTGTTAGTTTTAGGGCCTAACATCTCTTTTCTCTCAATCTGTAACTTTAACAAAAATTATATTGTAGCATGAGGCTTTCTATCTAGCTCAGTTTTCTGACAAGGACATGAACATGATGCCATGCTTTCCTCAGGCTGTTAAAGGGCTCCCATTCAGCTCTGTCACTGGTTCAATGTTACTAAGAACAATAGATATGAAAGGCTGAATCAATGGCTTCAGTCTTGGTGTTCTCTCTTGGACAGAAAAAAGCAAAGGATGATGGAAACACAGCATAGCTGCTCAGAAACATCTAATACATATGTTGTCCTAAAAAATGTAGTTGAATTGAGCAAAATGCAACCTCTATCTGTCCTGGACTGTGTATTGGAAATACAGACAAACTGTTAAAAGTAATTTTAATATTTTGTAATTGTTCTTTTTAAAACTGCCTTAGTGATGAAAAACACTTCCTTTCTGTGAAATAGAAAATTGACATTTATTGAAGAAAGTTTGTACTGCTTGTTTGTTTCCTCAGGTGACATTCCATTTATATTTAATTTTCCAAGGTGTGTTTATTGATGTTTAGCAATTAATTAGTTGTGATCATTTGAGTAATTAGTCTCCCCAAAATGATGATAAATGGTTCTTCTTAAAATGGAGTCTACCAGCAACAATAGTCCATTGAAGTTATATAACTTTGACACTTAATTAAAAGGTAGTAAATGGGCAGCTATTTAACTACTGGCATAGGACTCCAAAAATTAAAAACTTCCCAACTTTCAGCAATTCTAATTTTCCCACAAATTCCATGGGCTGAGTATCACAACCCAAAATAATTGGTTCTCAAATAGATGCTATCGTCTCTAGATGTCTCTACTCCTAGACATAGTATCCCAGTATTAATTATAAGAGAGAGTAAAGATCTGAAAACATATTCAAAATCTTTTGCTAGCAATGGATCAATATAGACTTTGCTTACAACTGTCATAAATACTTTCCTGTACCTGTCTCATTCCAATAAGGTTTGCAGGCATTATTTTATAATCACTGAGGAGAGGAAGGAGGAATGAATAAAAGCTGATTACAATTAGTTACCCAATTTACTACCATTAGGATGCAACAAATATGAAGAAAAAATTGTTTTAATTTAATAATCTGAATTAGTTCTGTGCTCAGCTAAGTACAATATTTGAACACAGGATTAACGCTTAGTGACGGAAAGAATGTCTGCCATTGGATATTGGAATGGTGGAAAGAAGAGGAAAGGGCTCCTGGAGAGAGAAATGGAGCCAAAGTTAGGGAATGGGGTGGGTGGGTTGCCAAAGGCATACTTCCCCCCTTGAAAACTCCTGGATTGAGGAGAGAATGGGGAGTCATATTATGGCACATATTAATCATAGTTGTTATGAATGATTCATAGAAATATGATGAACTCAAATGTAAATGAAAACCCTATTCATTCACTTGAATTTCAAACTTTCTTATTTTTCTGTGCATGCATAAATTTTATTCATTGCATGTTTGCAGTAAATTCACTTGTTCATTCATTCATATATTTTAAGAGCCTTACTGTGTTTCAGGAATTGTGCTATACACAGGAAATAGGGAAACCCTGTTTGCCCAAGTTTTGCAGTAGGGTAAAAATGTTATGGTAGAGATCAACAAATAGTGGTGGGGGTAGGGGGAGGAATCCAGGAAAATTTAACTTAGGAAGAAACATATGAACTGGTGAAGAAGAGTTAAGAGAGAGGAAGAGCATTCCAGCTCAAGAAAACCACAGATGAAACCCCAAACCCATAAAGATGATGTGATGGGGGAGTACCCCAAGGTACAGTTACTTGGCAGGTTTAGGAGCATAAAAAGGAGAAAGAAAGAAAATGCAGCTGAAAAGGTAGGCTGAAGAGAAAGGACTCTGCAAGTCAGGGTTTGGCATTTTATCATTTGGGCACTAGGGAGACCCTACAATTTTTTAAAGCAGAGGAATAAAATGATAAGATTTGTATCTTTGGACAAAAGGTAGACTTAAAAGAGGAGAAAATGAGTGAAAAGAAACCAGTAGTCAGGCTAATTTTTGTATGTGTCTTATTTGGTACAATGTATAGGCTCAGTGGATAACTGAGGAAAGAGTAGATAGTCACTGGTTAAAAATATAGATGTGAAGCTCAGAAGAGACATGGAGCTATACAGGAATGGCTGATAATATCAGTTGGGTGAGGTGCCTAGGAAGAGGAAGAAAACATGGCATAGGACCCTAGAAAACACCAATATAGGGCATTAGGCAGAAAATGAGAAATCAGCCAGAGGTCTAGTGGAATGGAGAAAAACCAGGAGACTTTAGTGCTCATGAGCCTGATGGAAGCAAATTTTAATTAAGAAAAATGAACAAAATAAAATGGCACAGCAAGGTCCAGTAAGATGAGTGTTGGTTTCATTTTTCGAAGGCCATTGACGACCATAATGACAGTGGCTGCAGCAGAGTGACTACAGAAGGAAGCAATCTGTGGTGAGGCAGGTAGGAAAAGAAAGTGAAGGTATGTATAGCGGAGGGAGGAGAATGACGGGATTGCAGCGGAAGTGGGAGAGAGTGTTAAGTAGTGTGAAGGCTTTTTTTTTTTTTTTTTTTTTTTTTTTTTAATTTAACGTGGGAAGAGCTGGACCTGTTTACAAACTGGGATGAGTGGTCAATGGAAAAGGAATAACTAAAGAAGGGAGAGAGAGACAGAGGCAAAGACAGAGAGAAGGAGAGAATAATTGATGGATCAAATCCCAGAGAAGGCCATATACTTACCAAGCAACTATATATCACTAAATTGATTGAGAGATGTTTTATGAGAAGGATATCAGCTTAAAAAATGTTGGAAATGGAGGAGGAGTAGGGGACAGAATTGAGCCATGACAATTCATTCATACATCTGACATCAAAAAGTTGATCCAAATTGAATCCCTAATTCTGGTAAGAAGGGTAAAACACTCCATTTGAATGGCTATTTTTTATCTTATTAATTATTTGTAGATTCATAGATTTTAGATTTGAAAGGGACTTTAGAGGATCTCTTAAAGCTCCTGTCAGGTCAGAGAGGCATTGGTAATGGAGGGAAATCATGACTTCAGGGTCTCTTTGTTTTTTGGATCTTGCTTCTAGTGGTTGCCACTGTTAATGGACCGGGGGAGGTGCTCCTCTCTGCCTTCTCCGGCTGCTCCCGTAGCTGCAGGGAGGTCCAGATGGTAGGTGGGAGAGGATGGGGGCTGAGATCTGTCTGGATCTGCTCCTAAGTGCAGTGAGGATTTATTTTCATTGCTTTTGATTAGTGGTCTCTCTGTTGAGAAAGGGTTCCAAGAGTCCTTTGGGCCTCATAGCAGAAAATCAAAACCACTTTTAAAAACTTCAATGGGAATAAGATAATATGAAGTTAGAAACTATAAGGTAGAAATTTCAGATGCAAGTACAAAGTGATGTCACCATAGCAACTCAGCTTGCACACAGGAAACTGGATATAATGTCAGGGTTTCACAAACACCCAATATTTTAAAAAGCTAAGTATTATCGAGGAACAAAAATTAATTTTAATGTTACTTCATCAAAAAATTGATTTGCATTAAAAAACATACTTTTTGTAATATAACTTTCAACACTGAGAAATAATGAATGTTCGAAATGTTTCAAGATCTGCTTTTCAATTAGCAAAGAAAATTATTTTTCTTGATTATACACTATATATAATTAAGACATCAAATATGTATTACAATAATACAAAGAATGTTTTTAAAAATTGTATAAAATACCACCATCTAGAGATAAACACAATTTTTATTTAGGTGAGTATCTCCTCAGATATATTATTGTAAAGCACACAAACATAGAGCTACCATAATTTTACTAAATAATTCTTTAATGTTTAATGACCTTATGAAGCATTCAAGAATATAAATTCCTGGGGGATGGAGACCATAGGTTCTAAACATCCTCAGTGTTAGGTCCTATACTGAAATGTGGATATTCAGAAACATTTTGCATGTAAGGATATTTTATGTTGGTCACATCAGTAGCCATTGCTTTTTTTTTTTTTTTTTTTTTTTTTAAGACAGTGGTGCTATCTTGGCTCACTGCAGCCTCTGCCTCCAGATTCAAGCGGTTCTCCTGCCTTAGCCTCTGGAGTAGCTGGGACTACAAACGGTACACCACCATGCGTGGCTAATTTTTGTATTTTTAGTAGAGATGGTGTTTCACCATGTTGCCCAAGTTGGTCTCAAACTCCTGACCTCAAGTGATCTGCCTATCTTGGTCTTCTAAAGTGTTAGGATTAGAGGCGTGAGCCACCACACCCTGATGACACTGTTTACAATTAGAAAATGACCAGTTCAGCAGAAGTTCTTTTGTGTTTTAAAGTGATTCTCCTTCACCACCCACTCTGACCCTTTTCATATAAATCTTTATGACACCTTCCATATCCTACCAGCCGTGTTTTTCATCAGTAAACAGAAAGAAGGGCACAGCACTCAACAATGATGATATTTATTTTCCATGTAAGGACATAAAAATTTGTCATGAAAATAATTGTATTTGCTTAAACTAAGAAGTTTTAATCACAGTTTGAAGACATGATGTCGGGAGACTTACTCAAAATGAAAAAGGGAATCATATTTTTGTCTGTTGAAGAGATTGTAGGAAAAAAAGTCATTACCATGTGACTTAGGAGTTGTTCTCTGCCAGACAAAAGGAGGAACCAAAAGACATACGGGAAAGGTGAGGGAGGCTTTCTAAATTCCCAAAGAGAGATGATAGTGCATCCTCTTCAAGGCAGTGCCTCAAGGAGAGCACTATTTTGTACTTCAAGGAGAGAACCTATTTTGGTGGGACAGTTTAAAAGAGTCAGGAAAATAATGAAAAGTGAAGGAGAGCAGGAAGATAGAAAAGAAAAGAGAGGGAGAGAAAGAAAAGAGAGGCAGAGGTGGTACAGGGGAGCCAGCACTGCCAACTCCCAGGACCCCTAGTTCCTTTCTCTGTCTGGCAGGGGTGAGCTCCTTGTTCCAGGATCCAGTCCTGAAACAATCGCTTCTGATCATTAGACGACACGGATTTGCTCCATTTGTGCCAGTATTGACAGCGTTTTGATTTGCTGTCTGGTCTTTGATTCCTATTCTTCACTTGGCCTTTCTTGTGTTTACCAAGAAAAGTAAGATTAAAGGCCTTAAAGATATGAGTATCAGGATAAAATATCTGAGGAAGACCAGACATCATGCATGGCCAGTGTAGTGACCTGTGTGCATCTCAAATTTCTGTTCAGATTAAGTCTCCTGACTTCCATCTTGAGCCAAATAAGCATCGAGCAGTGACCCTTAGCCCTCCTAGATAGGATGGTGGCCAGGAGCAAAGAGTAGAAAGATCATTGCAAAAGTTCCATCTTTGTTGGACACTTAAGTTATAACTCTACCACAGTTTTCAGTATTTAGTGTCACATATTCTGGCAATATTTACCCATTTGTACTACTTATTGTTTTTTAAAAGAGACTCTTGAAAGATATTTGTGAATAGCCTGTCCTTTTTCCTATTGTAGTTTCAGTTGAACGGCACCTTTGAAGTAGCTTTTCTGTGGATTTTAATCAAATGGAAACAACAGGAGAAATAAAGTGTTCTCTTAGAGTTTTCTAATATATGAAAAGAATTGGTGCTTTGGCTTTTCTACAGAAACTAAAATAAAAATTTAACCCTTTGACCCTTTCACAGGCTAACTAAATCATGCCCTGCTGAAGTAAACATGCAGTAAAGTTAAGCCCAGAGGGTTATCACCCCAGTCTCTGGGGTAATCTTATACTCTAGGCCTGATTATTTCTAATTTAAGAGATGATTATTATTATTATTTTTTTTTTTTTTTGAGACGGAGTCTCGCTCTGTCGCCCGGGCTGGAGTGCAGTGGCCGGATCTCAGCTCACTGCAAGCTCCGCCTCCCGGGTTTACGCATTCTCCTGCCTCAGCCTCCGGAGTAGCTGGGACTGCAGGCGCCCGCCACCTCGCCCGGCTAGTTTTTTGTACTTTTTAGTAGAGATGATTAAATGTACTTCGGTATATAGCCTTTGCCATCCTCCTCCTTTTCTGCAGATACACATATACACAATAATTTTTACAGAAAATAAAATGTTACGAAGTAATATTTTGCCCCCAAAAATGACTGAAAGTAAATAAGACAATATTAGTTGTTATTTATTCTAGTTGGAGGGAATATAGGCATTGTGTTATTCTTATGCTTTTCTAAGAATTTTAAGTATTTCAAAAGAACTTTTTGCTGATTTCAGTTTTTTATTTTAACATCATTTCATAATTAAAGAATAATTGCAAGAATAGTACAAAAGTTCCTATATACCCTTTGTTCATATTATCAAAAATTAGCATTTTATCACATTATCTTTAGCACTTAGTCTTTATACACATAGAGGTTTATATTTCCTGAACTATTTTAGGGTAAGTTGTATATATGCCATCCTTTTTCCCATAAATACTTCAGTGTATTTTGCTGAAAATCAAGGACATTCTCTTACATAACAGCAGCACAATTAAGACAAATCAGAAAATGAATACAATATTAGTATTATGTTGATAAAATACTAGTTGCTAATCTACAGACTGTACTCAAATTTTTCCAACTGTCTTTGTAAAGAAAGGAAATTCTGGATTATGAGTGTATTTGACTATCAAATCTACTCAGTCTTCTTTAATGTGGAAGAATTCTTCAGTCTTCCCATGTCTGTTACGACTCTGGCATTTTTAAAGAGCATTGACCAGCTATTTTTTATAAAATGCCCTTAAACTTGGGTCCTCAAAAAATTTGGTTTTACGGTTTTAGAGGCAGTTTGTTCCCGTTTCTCAAACTATTAAACTCACATTTAAAATTGCATACCCTTACCCTCCACCAGAACTAATTCTCTCCATATCTTATTTCCATAAAAGTTTTTATCAGTTTCCAGTTGTTCAATCCAAGAACCTAGGAATTACCCTTCTCCTCCTCATTCAGCCCTCATGGCAGAGATTATATCTTATAAGCACGGTTTTGTCATCTTCTCCTCTTCTCCCTCCCCACCACTATTCCTGAGTTTGGGTCTGGCTCCCTTCCAGTAGCCTCTAGGTCATCTCCAGTCTGCACCAACTCACCCCGTGTGAGTGCTATATCCCTAGAGCTCTCAAAACAGTTCTTTAAATCTCAAATAGAAGTCTTTTGGTGTTTCCTCACTATTTAAGATACTTCAAAGATTATACAGAGTTTGTGGAATAAATTACAAATATCTTTTTAGTGCATCCCAAGCCTACCTTGCTGGCTTTAACTCCCAGCCCTCCCTGCACACCTCCGATGCTCCAGTCATAGTGAACTTCTTGGAAATTCCAAAACAACCCCATTGGTTTATGACTCATAGTCTTTGCATATGCTGTTCCTTTTGCCTGAAACATGCTCCTCCCTCCCCACTCACACATTATTTTTTATACAGCTGTGTTTTTTGTTTTTTGTTTTTCTATTAAAACTCACCTCAAGTAGCACTTCCTTAGCCAGGACTTCCCTATCTTCATCCTCCACTGCTATTCCATCCAATCCAACAGAAGCTTGTCCTTTATTTTCTCTGATATCTGGGGGAAGAGGGAGCAAGTTTATGAAAGTAAAACCATCAAAGAACACTTCGTCATAGATGAAAACATTCCTGAACCAAACTAACAATCCAGAAGCCAGAACTCAACTGTGTCACCCTAAAAAGCATAAAGGGTTTATTGATTTTATTCTTCCTATTTTGCCCTGCAAAAGTTAGCTTATTTATGACTACTCTAAGATGTATTTACCTGTATGTCTGGTTATGTGAAGTGTCTTATGATTTTGCTGTTATACTTTAAGCTCTCAAACTGAGGGTTTTCCTCCTGAAAGTGGACTCCCGTTTGTCTTTTTAAAATCACTTCACTACTAATTGCCATAGATATTGGAATTATAAGAATAGTGAATGGTAGCAATGTTACCACCGTAAAGATTAATTACCTAGGGAAAAAGTTCAATGTGATTATTATTGTCAATGTGTTTTGGAAAGCACAATTGGTTGATATAAATGGTTTATGGGTACCTGGCTAGGCTTTCTCTACTCTACGTCATTTTGTGCCTAGCAAACTGCCTAGAACACAATAAATATTTGTGAACTAAATAGTGCCTTGTCAAGCCTAAGATACAATCAAACCTGTGAAGAAATGGAGAAACTATTTTTCATGTTTTCTGCATCAAAGAAAAGACTCAGTGCTGTAGGCATTAAAACCAATTTTGACATACTTTCGCCCAGACTCCTGAAACTGTGGCCAGAGTCTTGTACTGAGCTTGTCTTTCCTGTAAACTTACTCCAGCTTGTGTTTCATTTCTAATTTTCTTTCCTGTAAGTCACTGATTTTCTGCTTTCACATGAGAATCATCTAGTACACTTTGAAAAAAAGTTCTGATGCCTGGGACCCACCGCTAGAGATTCTGATTTGACTCTCTCCAGCACTAGTATTTTTGGAAATTGAGCATTTTAATATAAAGTGCCATTTGGAAATGATAGCTAGAAAAGAATCTATATTCTTTCTGTGTGATGTTAGAAGAAAAAAATCTTTTATAATTTCACTGTTGTGTAAGTTGGGTTTATTTTTTAGAGTTTGCATGGGCCTACCATGCTAGTTAGACCTTGCATAATCATCTTTTATGTAGATGTAGACATCACTGTGTTTAGCACATGGAAACCCTAGAGAGATTTGACATTTAATCATTTGAAACTCCACATAAAAGTTCTGGAAAAACATCAGTATAATTTTAACACTGAAGTTATCAATGCTTAAATAATGATACATCTAAACTTCTCCATTTTTTTGAGTTATACTATGAAAACTACTAATAGGCTTTTCTGAGTTCCAGGAAAAATAAAATAGCTAGGCACTCGAGCAGCTGAGAATCTGAACACAGTTTAAAGTAGATGGAAGACTTTTAACTGATGAATGATTGTTGAGTCATCTAGTTCTTTTTCAAGTGGCCACATGTCTAGTCTTTCATGAAATGAAGAGTTTTCACTGATAGAACAATAAATTAAAACAGTTAACTTTCAGTTTAGGCTATCAAATTGCATAGCAACTGCAGACAAAACTTGTTAAATAACACTGGTTATTTTGTTGATGTATAGTTTAGAGGTCAATCCAAAACTTGAACTCGGAAAACATTCTTTTTATTAGATTTCATTGTTTTTCCATATTGCAGTTTCTTTTTTTGTTTCTAAAATTTTACTCTAAATTCATAGTCTATTTCAGCTGGACACATGCAAAGATTAAAGAATGTGTAAACAAATTATAGTTAGATTTGGCAAGGCTTGACACTAGATTAATGTATTACAAAGTAAAATTAGGATTGTGAACATTTTTACTATGCTGGAAGTAACTCAAACTCGGTACATAAGGAGAAGTGAGAGTGCTTAAAATAATTCATAATGGGCCAAATTCAAGTCCCTAGTTCTAAGATGCTAATAGGAAAACCGTCTTAAATAATATTATTGTCATATATTTGTAAGTAAGTTGGAAACATGTATTCTGTTTTTATTAAAATACAATTATTAAAAGACTGGCAAAAGTGTAGAAGATAAAAAAGGAGTGACCAGTCTTCAACTGACACTTGTGCACACACAGATACTGGTCTTGATTTGACCTTTTCTACTGGGCCCAAACTTCTTAGCATAATGTTCCAGTGGAAAGACTGTTCCTAAGTATCCTCTGCCAGTAAGCAAGGAAAGTACTGGTCAATTGATCAATGGTTGTAATACACATACTGTTTACAAAAAATAATGGGAAAGTCTCCAATGTGTCCTGTATCACCAAATTGGAACATAATGATTGTAAATACACAATTAGAGAGCTGCTTCAGAGGTTGTGTGACTTATTTGACAATGTGCATCCTGTGGGAACTCGCTTGCTTGGCACCCAGTTATCTTCCCCCTTTGGCTCTGACTTTATAATTGGGAGGTATAGGAGGCAATTCGCTACCAGGATTTCAAATTTACAAGAGGAATTGCTGTTTCTGTTGCTCTGCCTGCAGAGTTTTCAAATATCCCCTTTTATTTGAGTATTCAAATATCCCCTCTACAATTATTTCTAAAACAGTGATGATTGTATGATTATAACACAGGGAGTATGAGAATTGTATTTTACTTACCAATGGCTCTAGGAATCTTATTTTATATCATATAAATATAACTAGCCAAATTGAAAACTTTATAAGCTATGGAGCAAGTGTCAATTGACATTCCTTATGTACAAAATTGCAATGCCTCCTAGGCATCTGTGACTTTTAAACAACAGTAAGGTCATGCTTAAATTTTTTCTGCAGTATTTCTGTTGCCTGACCATGGGAATAATTGTCATGACTCCTACTTACTGAGAGCTTCTGCTGGAGAGTACCATAGTTTCTCTTCATCCGTAATCAGGGAGAATCTGATTGTCTAAGACCAGAGGCAGTGTAAGTTAGTGGATTTTGAGAGCATTCTCAGTGATGTCTTGGAGGGCTCCTCTAAAGTGTTCTGTGTTCATAGAAATTAAATATTCAGACATGGCTTGATACGCTGGTGTAGGAGATTTGAAATGGAAATTGATTTTTTTTTTTTAATAAAGGCGTTTTTCATCAGTCAGTCTGTTCGTTCATCCCCTACCAGTTATGATACAATGGTGAAGGGTATTAATGGCATTACATAGACTCATTTGCTCGAGGGAAGTAGGTACAGTTGTGATAACTCGAGTGGAAGTGATTTTGTTGACATTTTTGCACAGTTGAAGGCAAAGGAGATTTGCTGCCACTCAAAGAGGAAGAAGCTGAGGAGAACATTGCAGTGGGGATGGGCTCAAATGCTAGGAGAAGAGAAAGAAACTCCATTTTCTATCCTCAAATCTGTAAAATGGGACAAGTTGTGTTTTGGTCAATATTTTAAAAAATAAAATAATTTCAAAATAAAGTATTATTTTGAGGAGTCTGAGGAGAAATGTTTAAATTTAAGATTTTGTAGAAGAGTTTACATACATTGGCCAAAGTAGGAAAGTACTCTTCTCAGTCAGCCGCCTGAGCTACCTTACATTCATCGCCACAAAACATGGCTTCACCAGCACTCAGGGAAAGAATGGCTGAGCTTTCCACAAAACCCCTAGGAGTTGCTATCTGTTTCTTATCGAGCATCATAGAATTTTAATCTATTTAGCAAGGAACTATAGTAACAATGGGTACTACTGTATTATAAGAAAGATTTTTTAATAGACAAAAGACCATCACCTAAAGGACTTTCATATCGATTGGTTGTCTGCTCACCACTCTGATTTTAAAAAGAAAGAAAGAAAACTGTTTTACAAAAAAAGAGTGCCTCTTCATCGTGACTACTTTAAAACAAACATTTATCACAGCATGTTTTAAGTACCCTGACTCCTTCCCAGATGAAGCATCCTCTAGTATTATGAATTCAGATATGACATAAATTTGGATATAATGTGATCAGTGATTGGCCAACTTTCACCAAGCCCCTCATTTCATTAACCTAGAAAATCATTATCCCCACATTTTACTCAACTGAAGGTTTTGGACTCCTCATAATATATGATGAGTTTGTACTATATTGCTAAATTATGTTTCAGAACTAAACGCTAAAACTTAGGATGTTACATATTGCTCATTTTCCTCAAAAATATTTGGAAAGGAAGAAATAGTCATACGGAGTGTCAGATAACGTCATCATGATTTATAGTCATTATGATTCAGATGGGAAGAACTGGAGTGCTAGTGTTGTGTAACTGAACTGAACTCTCTCTGAAGACCTTGTTTCTATATATGAGTGAAGGCTGGAGGGATTGTGGATGGGTAGGAGGGTCCTTAATTTTTCTTTTTTCTTTTTTGAGACTGAGCATCACTCTGTTGGCCAGGCTGGAGTGTAGTGGCGTGATCTCAGCTCACTGCAACCTCTGCCTCCAGGGTTTAAGCGATTCTTCTGCCTCAGTCTCCCAAGCAGTTGGGATTACAGGCATGCGCCATCACCCAGCTAATTTTTGTATTTATAGTAGAGACAGAGTTTCACCATGTTGGCCAGGCTGGTCTCGAATTCCTGACCTCAAGTGATCCATCCGCCTCAGCTTCCCAAAGTGCTGGGATTACAGATGTGAGCCACAGTACTTAGGCCAATTTTTCTAATTAAAGGGAATTTTCTTTTTGAAAATATGTCCCTCCCAGATTAGTTCATCTTATTGGGAAAAATGCTCAGACTTTCATAGTTCTTTCCCCTCCTTTTCCTCTTTCTCTTCAGCCAGAGGCATGTGAGCACCAAGAAATTTTGAAACCTCATGGCCTCAGAGGGTTGTCTGACACATGCTGACCTAGGGTGTTCTCTGGCCTCCGTGGGGTGTTTTATCCCCAGGGGTCTTTACAATACTCTGTAGTCATGGATGCTACATATATTTGGGGCAAGTCATCCAAATATATCCAGTAGTTGTTGCCTCTGATGTCTGTGGTCCTTGCTGTGGCTTCTGGTAGTAGTATCTTCACTCTACTTTAACTCAAGAATCTCCCAATATACATGCCCTCTTGGCATTTTAAAAAATCCTCCCTGAGATGAAATTCTGGAGCTTTCCCTGACTTGGGGAACCCAGAGCAGATACTCATGAGACCTCTGTGTACCTGAACACAGCTAATCGCTATTTCTATTCAATAATAGCTATCCCATGTCATCACTGTTTGCCAGCTGGGAGGTGAGGCATAAATCCTATCTGCCCTTAGATTCCTCTGCGCCCAGTACCCTGCACATCCCCAATCAAGGTTTCATTCTAGAAGAGGGGGAGGACTAAGCCCTTCTCAGAAGCACCACATTCACCTCACAGACTCTCATCACTCTCCAGGCTGTCATCCCTGTGTGACAAAACATTGTCTTCAGAAAAATCATAATGAACGTCCTTTCTCTTCCACAGCTTGCAGCACATTTCTATGCTCTGTGATTTTTTTTTTTTTTTATATTTAAAGGGGAGCTTTAGGAATTTAAGGAACACTTTCCCTTCTCAGGCACAAGGGTGTTACAGGAAGCCTTTGTTTTCATGACCATCTCTAGTTAACTTCCTGTTAGTTTATTTTGAAACATTGTTCTTGGTTGGTTCTGCTCATGCTCTCAAGTAATGGCCACTTCATCTCTGATGAGTAAAGGGCTGAGGACAGCAAAAATTACTAGAATGGAAAATTATATTCAGTGATATTTTAAAATATAATTTCTAACACAATGATTAACAACTTGTAATTATTCCCTAACAAAAGTGTATTCTTTTCCAGGGACAAGCATGATAGGCAAGTTACAAACAATGAAAGGACTATTTGGTGATAGACTAAAACCATCCTATGAAATAAGCTTAAGGAATGCAGAGTTTCTGCTTCTTAAACCATATGGGCCCAGTGGAAGAGGGGGGCGTAGGAAACAGACTGTATTAGTGTGTTAGCAGGTATTACATAACTAGTTACAACATGAACTTTATATGTTGGCCAAATTACTTTATTCACATTATTCCTATTCTCTCAAGACTTTTTTTCGGGATCCGAATGTCTGGATTTAGTGACAGACAACTGAGAGCAGTAATGCCTCACCAGGAATAACTTCATTAATCAGCTTGAAGCAGAGACCAACTTCGAGGCAACCGTCTTTGCCATCACTACAGCCTAAAAGTTCCCATTTATAATTGATATCAATGTGAAGGTGGAAATAGCAAAAAACGTTTTAATCTCTTATTTCTTAACCTCATTATCTTTTAAAAAGTAAGCAACTCTAAGCAGCAACTTAACTTGTTCCAAAAGAACCACTGATATGCTGATATATCTATGTTCTCTGATTGCTTCACAGGAGAAGGTTTTCCCTTTATAATAAAATTAAGAGACTTTAAGAGTAGTGATCATGTTATAGATATATTGTGCATCTTTGGGAATGTCCAACCAATACTAGGCGTGTTCTAAATCAATTGTTATATTATACTCAGTTGATAGATTGATTTTTCATAATTTCATGGTGGATACTCACAGAGGAATCATGGAAATCGTTTTGCACGATATATGGAAAGTAAGATAAGATTTCCCTTGTACTTTGAACATTGATAGGCATTAGTTAAGGAGTGAGAGGACAGTTATATTCAGTGAGAAGGCTGGGGAAAGTGAATGCAGTGCATTAAGAGAGAGCATGCACATCCATTTGAATATAGATGGGACAAAACAAAATTAGAAGCTGACTGCTGGAATGTTAAAATATAGACATCAAAGAGTAGTGAGGTGGCATGATGGAAACAGGTTAGGTTCATATTTCCCACACTTCCACCTACATGGAGGATTAATGGGGACCCAATAGTACAAAAGAAACAAAGAAGATGCATTCTGACTTCGGTACTAGCTTTCCTCAAGTCATTTAGAAAGATTCCGGGGTGCATTATGAGTAACTCTGATTGGCTTCTTCCTGCCTATCTTGTGTTCCCTCCAACTCCCTGTGATAGACCCTACCAATGGCTGCGCACGTTCTGAACCATTGCTAAGACATCACCTGTCATCTCTGGTGTAGACATTGTGGCACCCAGATCATGGTCATCTCTCCTGCTTTTAATGCACTTCTGGTGGCCATAACATTCAGCTCTTCCCTAGTCCCTTTGCTGAAGTGGGATAACTCCTACTTATACTATACTCTGTTACTTGGTCCATGAAGTAGCAGGTTCTCTCTTCTCAGAGTCTTGTTGAAAATTATTATCGCAGTCTATTGCCCCCTGGGCTCTGACCACAAGTTGTAGGGGATAAGGAGAAGGCCAGAAAACAAGGTGGATTTACACATACTAAACTGTTATATTAGTTATCTATTGTTGCATAAAAATTATCCTGAAACTTAGAAGCTTGAAACAATAAGTATTTATTATCTCATGGTTTCTGTCAGTGAGGAATCTAGGCATGGCTTACCTGGGTCCCCTGGCTTGGGGTCCTTTGAAGTCTTCAGTTAAGGTATTAACAAGGGCTGTAGTCATCTCAAGGCTCAACTGGGGGAGGATCTACTTCCAAGTTTACTCACATGGCTGTTGGCAGGGCTCGGTCTCCTATTGACTAGACACCAGCTCCTTGCCACATTGGCCTATCATACAGTAGCTCAGAACATGACAGCTGGCTTCTCTCAGAGCAAGTGAGGAAAAGAGAGAATGAGAGCAAGCAAGAGGAAAATCATGGTTTATTTTTTGTAAATTGATCTCTGAAATGACATCTCCTCACTTTTGCCATATTCTCTTTGTTACATGCAAACCAGTAGGTCCAGCCTACGTTCAAGGGGAGGGAATTACATAAGGGTATGAATACCAGAAAGGAGAGATCACAGGGGCCATTTTAGAGGCTGCCTATCACAACTATTGAGAATTTCCCTTCTTTTCAGGTGACAGTAACCTTTGAAGATCTGAAGTTTCTTATGTAACTATCAGGCAAACTCAGACAAGTGTGAATTTGTCTAGGTGTTCACTCTCAGACCCTGGTTTTACAATTTTTTTTTTTTTTCAGAAAAAGAATCTGACAAAAAGGTACTAGATGGATTAAAGAGAACTTGTGGTTGGGGATGTAAACCAAGGGACTATTGTAACAGTCTTGACATGAAGTAATAAAAATCTAAACCAGGATGCTGGTAGGAAACTTGAATGAAGGAGAGGGACACAAAAGAGACAGAAAAGCAAGAATCAAAAATACTTCATTTCAGACTGAATACTGAAAGTGGTAACAAAGGAACAACAATGCCTTGGATTCCCAGGTGCCTCCAGAGTATGGGCGACATTTATGAAAAATGAGAAAGTTTGGGGAAAGAAAATCCAGGTTTGGGGAAAAATGGCTAGATTTGATGTGTTAAATTGAGGTTTTATTTAAATTATGAATGAGCAAATATAATCTCCCTAGTTTTGTCCTGGTTGGTTGGTCTGAGACATGTGAAGACACAGAAAAGAGTTCCATGACCTTGAGGATGTTATAACGTCTAGACAGCTGAGCCGGTGACTGAAGCTGGAAACAGAGGTCACGATAGGAGTTTTATAGTTATTTGTCATCAATACAGAAACTTTGAGAGAAGATAAGGTAAAAAGGAAGGCTCAAAGTTGGGAGACAGGAGAAAGAAGAGCCCTCAGATAATACCTTAGACTCAAAATCACTCTGTGATTTAAAACGTACTCTAACTTAAATTGTTTTTTTCTTTGATATAGCTGTTACAGTTATATCCATGTTTTGCATGAGTAGAGAAAGGATGGATCAAAGGTTAAGGAGTGACCTTCCTAATGTCATACAATTTGTAAATAATAAAACTGGGATTTGACTACAGATCTTTTGATGTCCTGCCCAATGTTTTTTTCCACTCCCCTGGAACCACCTTTTTAAAATATGTGGTAAAATAAAAAAGAGAAAAGAAGTATTTTAGCATAATATGGAGTTAGGAAAAAAAAAAAAAAACCAGAAAGCAGAGCAGTCCTCTTGTAAAGGAGGTAATTATTAGTCACAAACATTGTAGAAAATTTGCAGAGAATTACTATGAAAAAAGACCACTGATGAAAATAAAGACTTCATTACTTGAGGAGTGAAACAATCTAATCTTTTACACATTCAAAAAGCAGCAGATTGGGAGTGTATGGTGCAAGCTGTTAGGTCACTCTGATTCTTAGGAAGAGTAATTCTTACAAAAATGTTCTCAAAGCTCTGAGTAATGAAGCCAGAATTGTGAACAGCATATTCAAGGAGTGACTGTAGGATTTGATGTTTTTCATTATAGTAGAAAAAATATCAATTACAAGGCATACACACCAATGGAAAGTATATTTTACCAATGTTGTAAGTTCAGAGTTTGAAACAAGTTTATATGAGCTAAATCCATGAATATTTCCCTTTTTTGTTTTTTTTGGTACTGTAAGAACTAGAATTTGTTTTGGACATTTAATCTTTTCTATGTCCTAACTGTTACACAATTCAAGATTTTTAATATTTCATTGACAAGGAAGGCAGCCATTTCTTTCTTCATAATATCAGTGTTGTTTACATGTTAAAGTTGTATCAGACCATAAGAAAATAAAAGAGTTCCATGGCACTTCTAACAATGACCTAATTGGAAATACCACATAAAAAATAAGCAGGAGTATTTTCTCCTTTGGCACATAAAAAAGTTGCATATAGAATTATATCTATACCATGAAGAACTAAATGCTTATGAATCAGTTTCATTAAGTCAGCATGTCCTAGTTTTGAAGGAAGTGTCACTATCTGGAATTCTTTTGGCAGCAAGGGAGAGTAGCAAAGCTCTTCACCCTTTCTTCTTCTATTGGCCCCTCTCTCCCTCACAGACCCCCACTTCCAAATCCAGCGCAGCTCCAGGAATAAAAGGCCTCTGTCTACTGATTCCTATATGACTTTTGACATTTCATGTTATTATAAATTAAAACATCAGTATTCTTACTTTTGAAGTGATACAAAATGTTTCATGATTTAAACAACCCGAAGTCTGAACCATTTATAACTTGACTTCAAAGAACATTCACTTAATTATTCAATGCATGCAAAAGAGAAACCAAGGCCCAGTGTGCAAGTCTAGACCACCGCTCTGCCGGATGAGCCAGTTAGCATCTGTGCAATGGTGTGGTGAAGCTGCTAGGTCACAATGCTGCTATGTCTAGTCAGACACTTGCCAAGTGAGTGGATTATCAACATGACAGTGATGACATGATCACAACCAGAGCTGCATGGCCATTCCACCTGCCTACAGGGAAACTAACGAAGATGAAGAGGAGAAGAAATGCTTTTTCTGAAGGAAAATCTCCAGTTTGCTATTATAGAAAGATTGCAGTCCTTGCAGCAAAAGGAAAATAAAACAGCCCTTCTAATTAAAGAAAAAAAAAAGAGAGAGAGAACCAAACAACAAGCAAAAATGAAACTAACCAACCAAACAAAATGCCCTGAAAGTTTTTTTTTTTAATTCATTATACTTTAAGTTCTGGGATACATGTGCAGAACGTGCAGGCTTTTTACGTAGGTATACACATGTCATGGTGTTTGCTGCACCCATCAACCCATCATCTACATTAGGTATTTCTCCTAATGCTGTCCCTCCCCTAACCCCCCCAACCCCCAACAGGTCCCGGTGTGTGATGTTCCCCTCCCTGTGTCCAAGTGTTCTCATTGTTCAACTCCCACCTATGAGTGAGAACATGCAGTGTTTGGTTTTCTGTTCTTGTGTTAGTTTGCCTAAAATGATGGTTTCCAACTGCATCCATGTCTCTGCAAAGGACATGAACTCATCGTTTTTATGGCTGCATAGTATTCTATGGTGTATATGTGCCATATTTTCTTTTTCCAGTCTATCATTGATGGGCATTTGGGTTGGTTCCAAGTCTTTGCTATTGTGAACAGTGCCACAATAAACATACGTGTGCATGTGTCTTTATAGTAGAATGATTTATAATCCTTTGGGTATATACCTAGTAATGGGATTGCTGGGTCAAATGGTATTTCTGGTTCTAAATCCTTGGGGAATCACCACACTGTCTTTCACAGTTGAACTAATTTGCACTCCCACCAACAGTGTAAAAGCATTCCTATTTCTCCATATCCTCTCCAGCATCTGTTGCTTCCAGACTTTTTAATGATAGCCATTCTAACTGGCATGAGATAATATCTCATTGTGGTTTTGATTTGCATTTTTGATAGGATTAATTAAACAAATCTGAGAATAATATTTGGATGCAGCTTATTTTGAACTCTTCCCTATTTCTCCCCTCTCCTATCTCTTTACCTTTTTCACTGTTTTCTCTCCTGCCCCCTCATCTTCTCTCTTTCTCCTGAATTCTCCTCTCCTTCCTTCCCTTCATCCCCTGCAGACATTCCTATCCTTCAATGTCTAATTCCCACAACCAACTAATTTTGGGGTTGAGACTTTCGGAAGTGAAGGTGGGTGGATGGGGAGCAGACTCATAAGCAAGATCTTAACCATGGACTCTGTCCCATTAGGGTAAGAATCCTAAGCTCTCCTGGCAGTTGGCAAGGAGAATGTTTATAGATTTTCTGTTCTCTCTGAACTCATTTACAGCAGAGTTGAACAAATGGTAAATAAAAGGTTTTCTGGAGAATTATAAACTATTATAAAATATAAATATAAAATATTAGACAATGCTATAAAGGTGGAATACTTCATTTCTAATTTCTTTTGTAAATGGATTGTTAGTATAAGGAATATTCTTTAGACAGCTTTTCTTAAAAATTGAAATCTTATAGAATATGGAAGTGATCAAAAGCATTAACATAAAATTTAATTATGAACATTTTGTAGGAAATAATTCAAAATGTCAAAAGTATTTTTAGTATAGCACTTTTAGTATAGCAAAATATGTGTTACGGAACTGTGTAAAAATGGAGCTGTAGATCCATAAATCATGGTGTATACATACAATGGAATCTTGTGCAGCTTCTAAAAATGATTCTTTCCAAGTTTTCAGTGAAAAATGGAAGTGCCTAAGGAGGAAGAAGAAAGTGTGCATACATTATACAGCCAGCTAAAAAATGTCATTAATCTACATGTATTGATCTGCAGCCATCTTCAAGACAGATGATGTAACAAGATTTTCATACTCACAAGCTTTGTTGAGCAAAAATATAGTTTTACTTCTTTCATTGCTTGCCATAATATCTGACTCTTATTTCCCATTAGAGTTGAGGAAGACATAATCTAGTCATTTCTAGGTAGCCTCCATCAAAGGCAGTGATTTCTTAGTCATTTCAAAATTTAGACCCAAGCAAATCAAGTAACTAGAGGCTAAAACTCTGCCATGGCTAACTCTGAAATACCTAGATGCCTTCGCCACTGTACTTGCCACACAGCACATGTCCATTCTCTCATGCACTCACTTCTATATCCAAATCTCACTGTGGGTTCATCTGATTGCCAATTAAGCTACACACCTGCCCAGTTTCAAGAGGATCTCAGGATATAATATAATTTGTTGTTTTGTTTTACTTTCCAGCATTTCTGGTAAGGAATGGAGCCCATAAGAGGTTGGAACCATTTGGTAATAGAACCATAAGTGACTTCAGCATCATTTCAGTTAAAATGGCCAGATTGGTCTACTGTTTGCCGTTACCCAAAGTGTACCAGCCCCTTGGTACCTAATAATTAATATTAATGATCAAATCTGATTATTCAACTGACTGCAAAAAGAACGACTTTAGTATATTTTCCTTTCCAAATATGTCCTATTTATCCCTGTGAAATTATAAATCATTCTTAGAATGATAACATTTGTCAAATGACAAGCTTTCATTTAGCAATCATCAGTATCCATTAACCACCATGTGCAAGACAATAAAACAGAAATTAATCATGCCTTATTTATTGTACAATGTTTTTATAGAATACACCTGTATGGTTTCTTACTTGATCCTAAAAATAAGTTTGTGAAGTGGACTGGGTAGAGATCCCATTTTATAGATGAGGAAACTAAGAAGAGTCAGAGTTGAACCACTTGCCCTATGTCAAATTGCTAATAAATGATGAAGTTGAGGCCAGGAATCAGTCAGTTGTGCATTGAGTACTGTTTCCAATATACCACATCGTCACACTTTCTATTGACTCTGTAAAGAGGTTTTGTTAAGGACACGAGTAATCCTGAGGAATGCGAAGGGGTTATCTCTGGAATGAGGAAGATGAAGGAGGGCAGCTTTTAAAAAGAGAAGGCAGTGGAGCTGAGTGCTATGCTTTCACCAATGTGCACCTCTTTTACCCAGTTTTCTATAGAAACTCAGTATCCAATGCCAGCAAAAGGAAAGGAACAAAGGGATGAAAACAAGAAACACCAATCTCTTTCACAGTAGAAAGGAATGAAGAGACACATTATGTTAATAATTTTAGCTGTGTTCTGTCAATCTGAAGATAGAAACACAATTGACCTGCTTAGAAAATCCTCCTGCTTCTCTTGATGGAGCCCGGGTGGTAGTGGTGGTTCTTCCCATGCATTTGGTTTGGGAATGTGTTTTCACATCAGCGCTTGCTAAGTTTAGTCATCACATTGTGATAGTGAAGCCAAAGTTGTGGGTTTGGTTGGTTACTTGTTTATTCATTTACACCTTGTCTTGTTCCAAAAATGGTCTGAGGTGGCAGTATCCAATAATGAGTTGTGCTTTGTGCCTCGTTCACATCTAGTGAGTTATTAAAAGCACAGGTGATCATTTCAAAGGACACTTGGGTGAACAGAAGGGTACAGATTTATCACTATGGTTAGGAAAATAAGCCAGATTTTTTAAAAATTAAACTAATAATAGGTCTGTAACATTTCAGCAATAGATTAAGGGCAGCAAATTTTAGTTAAATATAATAAACAGTGTGCTGTACTCTGAGGCATCAGGAAGGCCTGCTGAGACCAAACTACCCCAGAAGTGTACTCCTGTGAGCCTCAGCCTCAGAGAATTTTAACCCAAATCTGTGCCTCTTGTACTAGAAAAATTATAGTATAGAGACACTGGATGTGTCACTAAGGCCTGAAGTAGATTTTCGTATAATTACTGATAATTCTACTCAAGCTAATTTTAATTTCATACTAAATCAGGATCTCCCTGTCTGATGTTCAAGAACAAAACATTTATTATGGCAGAATTGGAAAATGGTTAAAAGTGAAGTCTCTATCTTTAGAGAGATGAGATTGAGGACTGCTGCCACCATTTTCTACTAGTTATATGGACTTAGACAAGTCACTTAAATTCCCAGTGCCTCCCTTTCCTCATCTGAATGTGATAGTAAGAGTACCTGCTTCATTGCCTTGTTGTATCAAAAGAAACAACACTTTTAAAATGCTCAGAAAATTGTAAAAGCTTGTTGATGTTGACTATTTTTACCATGTGCTTCATAATGTCTTAGGCCTTACAGATGCCAAGGTGACTAAATACAAAATATTCAACAAGCTGGTAACATGGTATAGACAGATGTGTACATAAGTCACTATAATTGACTGAGGAAAGTGCAATAATGAAAGAATATACAAAGAGCTTTCATAGTCCTGAGAAGGAAGATCCTAATCAACCTGAGGTAGTTGGACAAGGTTTCTAGCAGTTGTGTATTGACCTTGCAATTTGGGGAGTTGTTTTCTGTGTCTAATGAATGGAGGGACACATAGAATTCTAGGCCATTTCTTGCCTACTTGGTTGCTAGCATGCCAGTTCAAGTGACCATCATTTTCACTACACTATTTCACTAGACTTCTAACTGGCCTCCCTCCTTTGATTTTTGTGCCTGTACAATCAGTTCTTCATACAGTAGCCAACAGGAGCCTTTAAATCCACAAATAAGCCCATGGTACACCCTGCTCTCAATACTCCAATCATTTTCCACCACACTGGGTAGAAAATTCCTAACACTACAATGCCCTACATAATATGACACTTCCTAACCTCTCCAACCTAATTTCCTGTAACTTTCCTTCTCTGTTGCTGGCTTCAGCTACACCAGACTCCTTCATGAGCCTGACAAACGAGCTTTGCTTTCAGGGCATTTTTTTTCTAATGTGGAACATTTATCCTATAAATATTCATATAGCTGTCTTCCTCACTTCATTCAGGTCTCTGCTCAAAGTCGGCAGCTTTAAATGACACAATATGCCTGTTATCAACCTATCCTTCTTCCTTTAGTTTTGCTTGTTTTTTGTTATTCTCGTTTTGCACACCTCTAGAAAGTTTCTCGCGTGAGATGATGTTTGACTTGGATTTTTAAGAATGGGTTAGCAGGTGAGAAAGGGAGAGAAGAGAATCCTAGGTCAAAGGACCAGCATGTGAAAAGGCTCAGCAGCAAGAAACAGAATGGCACCTTGGGGAAATGCACGTGGTTCAGCTAGCACAAAAGGTGCTGTGCAGGTGACTGAGTGAAAGGAACCTGGAAAGGAAGACAGGACCATTTGGTGAACATGCAAATATGGATGCCTATAGGTCCTGCTTCTCTTGCCCATGTCTGCCAGCACCACATCCTTCTTTATGAGGTACTAGTCTCATATTTCATGTCTTACAACAGTGTTTCTCAACTTCTTTTTCATATAATTCCCCTGAGTGTATTTAAACATTTTTTCCTAATACCACCTTCTATGAAATTTTAACACCACAGATATGCTGTGTATCTATTTATATACTGTATGTATATCTGTACTTTATACATTAAAATGATAAGATTTTTCATCTCCTCCAGAGAGCCAGTTTTCACTCCCGTTGAGTATACATGTCTTGCACATCTTACAGATTTTACTGACAGCATTGTTATGTTTCTTTCTACCTTTATTGCTCTGTCTCTCTCTATCTCTTTATCTCTCTTTCTTGATTTCCTTCAGACATAAGTTTCTAAGGAGCACCTGAATATCGCAGAAAGTTATAGCATCACAAGAACTGAGCCACTTTTGCATTTAAATTCACATAAATCATGGTATGACTTTTCTTTTGCTACTATAAAAGGTTAATGGTACTTTGCTAATTCTGCCCCATCTCCCATATATGGACCTCATTCTATATCGATGCTTCTTAAGTGGCATTTGGGACTCTGAAACATTCCAAATGATAACAGATACCAGACTCTTAGAGTTCTACCTTCAGTGATAACTCAATCATTCGGAGGTTATTCACCCTCAAAGTCATCCTCTGCTCCCACTCAGGACAGAGCTGAAGATGCATGGCATAGGAAGGAAGCAAAAAGGACTGGGAAAAACTACCCTCAATACCACCCTGTCCATGCAGCAAAGTTTGTGTATTTCTTTTACACCAATTGTTTATACAATATTTATTTACATTTAATGCACACACAATCCTATTAAGATTGGTATTCTAAACTCATGATTGAGTTGAGGTAGCAAAATAGAAAGGAGAACAAAGGGCTGATGCAGGCACACACATGACAGTGAAAAGTGGGTGCTGATGACAACCGGAAAAATAAAATACAGAAATGCAGTGAAAAAATCACATCTCATAATATACAAACACATCAGTCTCAGGCCAGTTTGTATAGGTGTTAAATGTTCCCAGGGATGTTAACAAACAGAGCTTTACTGGTATTTATAATGGTATTCCTAAATGATCACCATATTACCTCTAATTTAGGAATGCAGACCATGTGAAATTTATTTTCTTAAATTTACAACTAAAATGGTTAGAACGAAGTACACTGCTTAAAGTGCTTACTGCTTACACTGCTTACACTGCTTAAATGCTTCCTCTAACTGGAAAATTTTGTTATCTATAAAGAATTATGCAAATAGATGGATGGTAATCAAAGCTCCCATGAGACAAAATATAGACCTCGTTTATTTTTGAATAATGACTTATAGTATGTGTGAGTCTAAAATGAAAAGTTTAAAAGTTATTTGGTTTACATAATCCAATATCACAAGTAGCTATTACATGGGTCAGCACATGCTGTGATGAAAGTTGTCACTAATTCTCTTGATAGTGGTAATAGAAACTAAATGTGTACAGAGATTTACTTATATTGATATATGTTGATGAGTTGACTCAGTGATTGAGCAGTGTTATGTAGCTAGCAGAATTGTGTTCAGGGTAAGCACTTTGTAAAGAGGAATATTGCCTGTAAAGATATTAAGCCTTTAGGATAAATTCATTTCCAATTAATCTAATACCTGAGTTTCACTGAGAAAAAAAAATAAAGCAATGCCTTAGTGGCAGGAGGATTAGCCAGGTGTGGTGGTGGGCACCTGTAATCCAGACTGCTTGGGAGGCTGAGGCAGGAGAATTGCTTGAACCCGGGAGGTGAAAGTTGCAGTGAGCCAAGATCATGCCACTGCACTCCAACCTGGGCGACAGAGTGAGACTCCATCTCAAAAAACAAAACAAAACAAAAAACTGTCGTCCCTAACATAGAGCAATATGGTAAACACCCTCAGTGGGCCTCAGGGTCTCAGGGAGAGTGATCGTAGGTGGAGAAAAGGGAACAGACCTAAAGGGAAAAATGAAATACTATTGGTTCTTCTTGCCCACTCTTCGAAAGCTGCTGCTTTCCTCACCAGCCTGCTTACTTGACATGAGACTCAGAAAGTTCTGAAGAGCTTCTTTATTTGGAGGAGATGAAAATGAAACTTTAGCCAGACATGATGGTGCACACCTACAGACCAGCTGCTTGATAGGCTGAGGCAGGACAATTCCTTGAGCCCAGGAGTTTAAGGCTGTAGTGGGCTATAATAGTGCTTGTGAATAGCCACTGCACTCCAGCCTGGGGAACATAGAAAGACCGTGTCTTCAAAACAATAAATAAAAGAAAGGAAACTTTGAGGAGAGGATGTTTGGCAATCTAACAAAAATCCTTGACAATGACTGGCATAAAAGTTACAATCGTGTTGTATTAACAAGAGGTAAATTCACACTGGTCAGGCTAATTGCCCTGCCCATTTCCTTTATTTCTATTTTGCTATGATCTTTCTAAATCGTAATTTTTGGAAGAATGTCCAAACTTCAAAAATTTTTAAATCTTGGAGAGTGATTCCTGTGTAGACAATCCTGGAATTCTAAGCAGTCAATTTTAAGAGGTAATTTCATGAGTTAATGTTTTGAAAATACAGAATTTGAGGCTCTGCTCATTTTCCTTAAAACTTTCTTCTCCCTGAGTTACATCGCACCAATTTCTGGTTCTCTCCTCCCTCCCTGACTATTTCTGCTGTTTACATTCACAGGTTCCTCATCAGAGCCCACCCGTGGATTTCCCATCCTTAGATCTTTGGCAATTCCTCTCTTCTAACTCTAAATACTCTGTCTTGGCAGTTCAACTTTATGTTATTGATTGGACTCTTATCCATATTCTGTGAGTATTCTATATAAAAAGAAAAAAGCTTGTCAAAGAGTATTCCTTATACTAACAATCACCAGTTATAAGAGAATCTAGAAATGAAATATTCCCCTTTATGACATTCTATAAGATAGAAACTCTACAATAGTTTCTATTTATATTTATAGAGAGCATATTTACAGAGAGCATTTAATTTACCCTTTTTTTTTTGGCTCTGCTGTAAATGAGTTTAGAGAGAACAGAGATCCTATAAACTCTCTCTGTCATGATTGATGACCAGCTAAGGTCTCGTATACAGGTTACTCTCAGGGTATACCATAGTAGAACCACATAACAAAGCCATCTGGTGTTTATTTGGATAATACTTTATTATTTTTAAAATTCAGAATCTATCTTATTTTTCTTGATCTCAGAAACCAAAGACTTAAAATACTAAAATTTATAAAAGTTTTACAAAATAAAAGAAAAATATAAATGTTTAAAAATAGAAGCTCAGTGGTTGAACTAGGAAGGTGCAGACTTTTCTGATATGCTTACAAAGAGAGCCCAGATGGTGACTCAGTGCCTGGGTCCTGGCAACTCATGGGGTTGGGTCCTCCTAGACCTGCCCACTTTCGCCACCCTGAGTGATATCCTGTCAAGCACTGGACCTGCTTATCTTTCAAGTACCAAGGCTCCAAATCCAAGCTGGGAAGGAAAAGATTGCCACTTGGTGGCTGCTGGGACTAGATCGGAATTTGCATCCCCACCAGATTCCTGGGGATCAAAGCCCACAGTTCATCCTTTCACACAATCCAGCCCTGGAAGGGATTTAACCCAACTTCATCCACACCCACCACCTTACATTAGTTACTTGTAGGAAGTAAAGACTGGAAGCAAGGAGAGGAGGTTTGAGGAGGGAAGAGAAAAGATGAGGGGGCAGGAGAGAAAAAATTTCAAGAAGGTTAAAAACATGAGAGAGGGAAAAAGGGAAGGACTATGAAGAAGAATCCCATATCTGGTTTAATAATTTTGAGGATTCTTTAAAAACAATTTTTGGATTTCTTGTTTGGTTGGTTGGTGAGTTTGGATTTGTGTGTGTTGGTTGGTTGATTTTACATCATTTTAAATTTTAAGAGTTGCTTTATATCGTTTTGTGACAAGGACTGCAGGAAGCATTTCCTGAAGCCCCATCTAATGAGATGTTCTTATCTGTGACCCACTGGAGTGTACCCCTAACACTACTGTGGCACTTACAGCTCTCTGTTCTGCCATGTTTGTTGTCAATTTAAACCACCAGGAAAGCAGGGGCTGATCTGTCATGTGTGTGTGTGTGTGTGTGTGTGTGTTTACTTTTTGTTTTTTATGTCATGAATTCATCAGAAAATAATCTTTTCTGCAATGCAGAACCTGCCCATAGAAATCCTCATTACATAATATGTGAGCAATGAGAGGAAAGTACAAATACCTGTGGGTGTGTTTATTATCTCATAATTCAATTCTACTTCATGTGAACATGTGTGTATTATTGTGGCTCAATGAGAGACATACTCAAATTATATCTCTTTGGTCTTCCCTTTGAAACCCTCCCTAACTGATAACATGTTTGGCTAGCCCCTCTACTAGGTTGTGAATACTTTGAAACTGGAAAATTTTTTAAATGTTAGCAGAACATCTGGGTAGTTGTGAAAATTGATTTTGGCTGAATTTGCAACTGCAGGGTCTCTCTGCTTTGTTCAAGAGTGTTTGTTCCCATATGGTTGCACTTGCATCTAACTTCTACCAAACCTAAATAACAAGGAATTTTACCTATAGCCACCGTTCTTATTCCCCCTCCAAAACCTAGAAACCTAAACGCCAATTTTTCATCCTTATTTTTGACTTATTTCCAATCTTTCCTGCTTATTAAGCCCATTCCTGAGCCTTGGCATCTATTAGTTTCTCATGCTATAACATTTTAATCCATATATAACTTTCTTATGTCTTTAAGTTATGCCATCCTCTAATTCATTCTTTTATGCACACATTCATTCATGTGTTCCATAAATATTAAGGAGTTGCCTTGTCACCACTAGAGATAAAAGTCGTGGTTTCTGTTCTCAAGAAATTTGCTATAGGGAAATAGATACACAGCCCATTACAGTACAATACCCTAAGTGCTATTAATATTTATTCGGTCAAGTAGTTTCTGAGCTCCTACTCTGTCCAGACACTGTGCAAAATAGAAGTTATGAATAGATTGCCTACAGAAGGGGCATTTAAATGGGGGTAGAGAGAGTCTTCAGAAGTCCTCTCCATGTTTGGTCCTAAATGATAAGGAGGCTTTAACTAGAAAGATTGCTACAGGGGAGGAGGGGAGGGATGGGCATGTTCTAAACAAAGACAGCAGCACCTGAAAAGTTTTAGAAGCAGGAAAAATCTGCTGGGGCATTGCAAGCTCTTGGCTGTGGCTGGCCCTTAGACAAGTAGGAACTGAGTTCTGGGTCTGTCATAGCAGCATTTTTCAAATGTTTGTTGAATGAAGAAATAGAGCAAAATGGGGCTAGAGAGGCAAGAAAGAATGAAGTCTTACAAAGCCTCATAAGCAATGCTAAGGAGTTTGGACTTCATCTTGACAATTAGAGGGGTTCATTGAAAAGAATGGTAGCATGGGTGGAGCTGGAACTGGGGGTAAGAAAGAGATGTTACCAACCTTATATTTTAAATTTTTTACTTTGGTGTTACTGTTAAGAATGGCATAGGCAAGGGTGGAATCAGGGAGCCCATGAAAGAAGTTATTGCTGTAATCTAGATTTTAGTAACCCAAAATGTGGTCCTAGAACAAGAGCATCATTTGAATCACCCTAGAACTTGTTAGAAATGTAGAATCTTGGACCATAGCCAGACCTAATGAGTCAGATTCTGCATTTTAATAAGTTCATTTAGTGATTCAAATTCATATTAAAGTTTCAGATGCATAGGTCTAGACTTTGTCATGTTAGTGGTAGGAGGGTAGGAAGAATGGAAAGATTTGATAGGTATGTCACTGTAACACTTGACCAGACTTTGGGAATTAATGATGAGGAGAGGAAGATGGGTGGCCAAATATGATGACTCTAAGTGAAGAAAAAGGGTTAGGGAGAGAGCAGATACTAATAATCTCTTGGGCCTGTACTTTTTCAAATTGATTTGCAATCTATACATAGTAGTAGCAAAATTGATATATAGCTCATCTCTACTCTAAAAACTACAGCCAGGGGAATGTTTAGAATGGTAACATAGGAAGTATCATGGAGCCAAAAGATGTCAGCTCAGTAGGGCAGCATTTTTTAGATTACACCTACCTCAAAATGTCTCTCTTCATGGCAACATATCAGGGGCTGAAATAATATTTTGTCTTATTTCAGCTTAGCAAGAGACAGGCAGATCAGAGAGGGAGAAAGAAATAAGAAAGAAAGAAATAGACCAATCAATGCATTTTCAAAGCCATAGCTACAGCCACCATTTTTTGAAGTATGTTGGAGAAAAGTGGACGTCCTCATACATAAAGTTGACACAAATCCTAAATATAAGGTAATTCCTCCTTAAAAACTGAAGGTAATTGATAAGATACCTAATGCCTACTATGTGCTCATGACTGCCAAGTCACTGTAGGTATTTAATCTCATTTATTTCTCTTTACAATCCTGTAAGATCAGAATTCCCATCCCTCCTTACAGTTAAGGAGCTTGAATATAACAAGTGTGCAGGTGTTTGCCCAAGGCAGATCAGCCAAAGGAACTTCAACCCCAGATTTCAACCCAGGGAGTGCAGCCTTTCCCGACCACGTCACATTGCCTTTTAAAACAGATAGCTCTGCATTTGACAAAACAGAAAAACAAAAATGAAACAAAACATGTACAAAGAGCAAACATTCCAGCAGAGGCAAAGCAGGACATGGATACTATGTGCAGAGGGACACTTCCAGCCCAAGACAAGAAGATGCAACCAGACACAGTCAGAAATATTCCCCTTATCCACAGAACTGCAAATGTCATCAGTTCCTAAGAAAGCAAAGGTTAGAAAAGTTAATGCTAGATCCATAATGCATATTATTTGAACTTATATATAATTGTTTTTTATTAATTTTATGTCACTATCATTGCCTTGTACATTGTTAGTCTCAACATTTCCCTTTGTAGTCTTTGTATTGTCTCCATGTAACACAATGCTTTTAATTTAATTAAAGCAGGTGAATTCAATTGACAATTATAGCCAGGAATTTGGAAACAGAAAAAAGTAGAATGATGCTTTCACAGGGCTAATTCTTGTCCATGCTGGAATTTACAAATTCACTCAAATTTTGAGCACATTTTAGGGCAAGGCATTGTGGAAGACACAAAAATCAATAAACTGTAGGTTCTGCCATCAAAGACCTAGTGATCTAGGATGGGAGATACGATATATTTAGTAATATCAATAGTGAAAGAATAGGTTAAGTACCAAATGCAAGACAGAGATTAAAAAAAAGTGAGAGTTTTCATTATTAAGACTGTGTTACAAGCTATCCCGAGACTTAGTGGTGTGCAATACCCACTTCTGTGGCTTAGGAATAAGGACAGGGTACAGCAGGGACAGTTTGTCTCTGCTTCGTGATGTCTGGGGCCTCAGTTAGATGACTGAAAGTCTGAGGTCTGGAGTCATCTGAAGACTTGTTTGTTTGCATGTCTGGCAGTTAAGGGTGACTAGATTCAAAGGGCTGGTGGGCTGGAATCGCTGAGGCTCCTCAGGCATCTCACCCTGTCTTTTTGTGGGCTCTTCACCTGTTTTCTCCAGTTTCGCATGTGTCTGGAGAGAGTGCCTGGCAAAAGCTGTATGACTTCATATAGCCTTACTTTATAGTATGACTTTATAGTAACATCTACCACATCCTGTTCATTAGCATCAATTCACTAAGGCTACCCCATGTTTAAAGGGAAGGGAATTAGACTCCACCCTTTTTGGGAGTAGTAGAAAAGAATTTGCAGGCACGTTGAAAACCACCACACTGGGGGATCAGAAACGCTTCATGAAAGTACTACCACAACTGGTAGTACTGGGTATTAAAAGATGAATGTAATTTGAATAAGCAGAGGTGAGATAACTGGAGGTAAACACGGGGATCTACCTCATCAGCAGGTAAGCAATGCGTGAGCAGAAAGACTAGTTAGGCCAGGCCACTGCAAGTGTAGGAAATGAGGCTGAAAACAGATCGGAGCAAGCTGCAAGCTGAGGCAAGATGGAAATGCCAAGCTAAGGAGCTTGGATTCAATTCACCTGGGAACGGAAAACTATTACAGTAGTGGTTTCCAGCCTTGGCTGCCATTGGAATCATCTGGGGAGCTATAAAAAAACTAAGGCCTGAGTCCTACCCCCAGAGATTCTAACTCAGTTGTTCTGAAATATGGCCTAAGCAGCAGGGCTTGTGAAGGCTTCACAGGTGAATCTAATCTTGGCCAAGGTTGAGAACTGCTGCATCCAAGGATTTTGAGGAGAGGAGTGACATTATCAGAGATCATTTGGAACTTTCTCTGGAAAACCAGTAAGTAGTTTACAGCAGAGCTGTTTTCATTTGTTTGTTTGTCAATAAAGCCAGACTCCTGAAGGCTTTTATGGCAGTTTGCATGAGGTGTCCCGGGGGTCAATAATTCTGAATTCACTAAAATGTAGGCTTCTCCTTTTAAATATTAGATATTACAGTTTTAATGTAATCTTGAAGAAAAAACCTACTAGTGTGTTGCACTTCCCCAAAGCCAGCATTTCTGAGCAGCTCACTCCCTCACCAGGACCCTGGCAGATCTTCTTAGCCCTGAAAACGAAGTGCTCATTCAGTAAACTTTATACCATCACATTGTATCACTCATCTCAGGATTTTTAGGAATTCTAATATCCTCAGGCATTTTTTAAAGCCATCAGAATCCTCACATTTTCCCCTCTGTATTAGGATTCTCCAGAGAAACATTTATTATGAGGAATTGGCTCACATAATTATGAAGGCTGAGAAGTCCCAAGATCTGCCATCTGCAAGCTGGTGACTCAGGAAAGCCAGTGGCGTCATTCAGTCCAAGTCCAAGGGCCTGATAACTAAGGGAGCTGATGACATATATCTCAGTCCGAGGGTCTATGAGATGATGAGATGAGATGTCCCAGCTCAAGTCTTTTGTTCAATTCAGGCCCTCAATGGATTGATTGGATGATGCCCACCCACATTTGGGAGGGCAACCTACTTTACTGAGCCTACTGAGTCCAATGCTAATCATGTCCAGAAACATGCTCACAGACACATCCAGAAATAATGTTTAATCTGGACACCCAGTGGTCAGTCATGCTGACACATAAAACCACACCCACCTACCTTACAACCTAGCTCCACATTCTAAGAATAAAAGGTAACTGTACTAAGGTACCCATGGAAGAGATGCCTAGTGTTGTAAAGTAAGTATATTCTTAAAATACTGCAAATTGGAAAGCTGACAAATGGAAACGTCAGACACTGAACTCAAGAACCATCAATGTAATATTGGGTCATCCTGATATTCCACATCTCAGTGGTATGGAGGATGTTATTTCACCCCTTATGTATAAACACCAGTTTGTGGTTAATATACTTTCAAGTGTGTTATATGTATTATTCAACAATTCTTTAAGGAAAGTCTTACTATCCTTACTTCACAAATGAGGAAAATTTAGATTTATAAGGATGTTACTTGGTCAACATCATAAAGGTAAGTAGGTGGCACAATGAAATTTGAGTACAGTTCTTCTGACTTTAGTGTTCTTTATAGCATAGCATACTTTATGTTGAGAGAATTGGAACATAGTTTTTTTATCATTATAGCAATCTCAGAAATGTAGTGATACAAACATTCTTGTTCTCTTTAATATATTTTTTAGATTATATTAAATCCTATTAAAGTTTCATATACATTTTCAGCACATCTACTTTATAAACTAATGAGATATATAAATTTACTGTGTGCTTTTGTAAGTTCTTTTTATTTGACCTATATTTATGTCTTTTCAATCTCAAAAAATACCTCATATTTATTACACACTGAATTTTGGGGGAGAGAAAATCCATTTGTGTTATGCGCCAGTAGCTATGATGAGTAAATCTGTAAAGCTTTTCCAAAATGACTCTCTTTCTGGAGATAAAATGACAAGAAATTCATGAGGCAGTTCCAGTGAGGCTAAAGCTGGTGTGGACAAGGAGTTGATAAGGATTTCTGTCTGATAGTCATCCTTACTATACTCATCTCTTAGCCTTCTTGATTGTCAAGTTAATGCCTTCAGTAAATGGCCTTCAATGCATTTTAGATGATTTTCTTATAAGAAATTAATAGGCCAAACATACCTTCCTGTAAATCATAATTTTAAAATTTTACAAGTTTAATTTTTATTTGATCCTTAATGAGTAATCTTACATTTTCCCATATTAAAACTATTTTTGTCACTTTACCCACTGACACCACCTTGTGCTCTCTAGTGACCCAAATCCAGAATAACCTGTTGTTCTTTTAATTGCTAAAGCATGATTATCTGCTCCATTTACTTAATTTTTAATTTTAATTTTTTATTTTATTTATTTTATTTATTTATTTATTTTTGAGATGGAGTTTCACTCTTGTCGCCCAGGCTGGAGCACGATCTTGGCTCCCTTCAACCTCTGCCTCCCGGGTTCAAGTGATTCTCCTGCCTCAGCCTCCCACATAGCTGGGATGACAAGTGCATACCACCATGTCCGGCTAATTTTGTATTTTTAGTAGAGATGGGATTTCACCATGTTGGATAGGCTGATCTTGAACTCCTGACTTGCCTCGGTCTCCCAAAGTGCTGGGATTACAGGTATGAGCCACCATGCCCGGCCTGCTCCACTTATTTTATACTGATATATGTTGCCAATTACTTTTACTCATCTTTTGATGAAGGTACTCTGTCATTCCTGCTAGATCTCAATCTTATTATAAAGGACCATATCAGGCTGGGTGTGGTGGCTCATGCCTGTAATCCCAGCACTTTGGGAGGCCGAGGCAGGTGAAACACAAGGTCAGGAGTTCGAGACCAGCCTGGCCAACATGGAGAAACCCTGTCTCTACTAAAAAACACAAAAAACAAAAAAAAATTCACTGGGTGTGGTGACAGGTGCCTGTAATCCCAGCTACCTGGGAGACTGAGGCAGGAGACTCACTTGAACCGGGGAGGCGGAGGTTGCAGTGAGGCAAGATCACACCACTGCACTCCAGCCCAGGTGGCAGTGCGAGACTCCATCTCAAAAATAAATAAATAAATAAAGAAAGAACCATGTCTTGGCTTTCTCTCTGTCTTCAGCATCTGGCTCAGTGCCCAGTACACAATCATCACCCAGTGAAAGCTTATTGGTGGTGATCTTACAAAATACCATGAGAATCACTTAAATGTTATTGACTACATATTATTTGAGAGATGCATTGTCTGAATGTTTTGACAAGAGCACCATTTCTTCATTCATAAGGAAATCAGCCTTGCAACTTTAAACACTAGCTAATGGATGTCCAGAAGTTGAGTCTACTGAAATTTGCTCTGGACATGAAACGGTTTTAGTAATTGTCAAAATGACCAGTACAAGTTACCTAGTAGATTTCACAGAACTTATGTGTTTTTTAACCCTGGAGGTATTAAACGTCACCAAGATCCCTAACTGTAAGTCTGCCTCTATGTTAGTAAAAGGAAATATAAAATAAAAATAGGTTACATTTATAGAATATTTTACATATACTTATTTAATATTTACAACAACCCTTGGAGGTAGGTAATAACATTATTGCCATTTTATAGATGAAGACACAGGATACAGAATGGTTAGGTAACTTGCTCAAGGTTACACCGCTGATAAAAAAGAGAGCTGGGATTTGACTAGACGGCCTGTCTCCAGAGTCTGTACTCCTAATTACAACATACTGCCTTTGATAAATAAAATAAAGGATTTAATTCCCATCCTCAAGAAACTCATAATGTAATAGGGTCAAATGAATACACCATGAAATATTTTGGTTTCTCATATTTTAGAATAAATGGTCAGATATGAACTAGCAAAATTTATTAAAGAAATTTGAGTATTAGGTAGGTGCCTCTTTCAATTGGGAATGAAGACCACATGAGTGGTGAAAAAGCCCCTGAGAGGAAATGCATCACACCAGCTCAAGGTCAGCCTGTGATACTCAGTTACTTTCCCATCTTTAAGTTATTTTCCATCAGTGTGAAAGCAGAAACAGAAGCCCTGGCTGAGGTGAAGAGGGCCTTTCATCTTCTCAGGCAGGGGACCACTTGGGAAGGCAGGCTGATGAGAGCTGCGGGGGAGCTGAGCCATTTTAAAAACACATGAAAGTAAGAGCTTAAGAGAGAATTTTTATGAGGATGGCAAAGTCGAGGGTGTACACTTCTGCATGCATGCAGGAAACGTGGGTTAAAACTGATCAGTGATTAAAATTCCTTAGACCTTTAAAATGCAAATGATTTGAAAAATGTCATATATTTGAAAAGTAAGCGTTCTCGTTTATGGGAGATACAAAGTGGCACTCTATTTTAGAGAATACTTGAAGTTGCATGGAATTCACCAGGTCTCCAGTACAAATTATCAGATAAAAATATTGCCTGCTGGGCTTGGAAAATAATTCTATTGATTTCTCATCCCTACCTTTTTATCCTTCAGAAAGTGGTGGGGCAATTAAACTTTTCCTTCTTTAACCTTTATGCAGATAATGGCATGAGTGCTTCAGTATAAACTGGGAAGACAATGTCACAGGCCCCTGCTTTTCAAAGCAAATTTCAACTTACTGCTTTGGTTTCTTGGAGATCGAAGTCAGAAACACAATATTTTCAATGCCTCCCATTTTTTATTTGTCCTTCTGGACTTGCTGCTGCAGTTTTCTCTAACTAATGCACACTGCCAGCCAGGTTCTATGTGAATAGCGACTGCTCTGTCTTTCTCACTGGGAACCTCTAATTATAAGGCTAAGTTTGAAGATTTCAACTTATTTTGTCACACAGGGTGGTGACTCAAGATTTAATTCTCTCCTCAGGCTATCTAATTAATAAAACTCTCTAATTTTTGTCAGGATACATTCAGCAGGGGTTTAAATAACTAGTTCTCAAAGAGCCATATTTTGCTATTGTCTAAAACTGTTCTTTAGATCTGCTAAAAATATCTCAGAATAAAGTAAAAGGAATGCACAGCTTCTTTCCCTTGTGAAAATATGGAGAGTTTCTTTGCATTTGGCCGTTTTAAATATATGTCAAGAGGAGAGGGAAGAGGAGGTGGGGAATTTGGGGCACCAAAAACTACAGGGCTCAAGTGACTAAAGTTGTCCTTCATCCAAAGGAGTAGGGAGAAGTTTTGAATTTTTAGGCTTGTCCTTTCTTCCTTTCTATCCTTTATTTGAAATCTGCACATTCTATCTGAACAAATGATTTTTACCAAAAAACAAGTTGCAGTTGCATTCTTCTTCCAAGAAATAAGGTAGGGAATTTTCCCTTTGGTTTTGCCTTAACTAGATTCTATTATAATTAGCAGTCAAGGATAGGAAATCAAATCAATCACTGACCAACAGAAATTACATGTGAGGGTCAAGAAATATACTATTATTTTGAAAATATATACATTATGAAAGGATTCCAAATCTTTATGGTGCTTATGATTCACCTACAGAATGATATACTCTGTGTAATTGCAGTGAAGCGAACAGCATTTAATGTCTCTGGTTCACTGCAGTGAAATTGGCTCATGTATATTTCTTAAAATTCATCTTAGGAAAATAATTCATTAATTTAATGAATATTTATTGAAAATTTTATATGTGCCAGACAGTAAAATTTGGTTGTTATGCTACTTTATTTCAGAAAAGTTATCCATTCAATGAATATCTATTGAACATCTTTTATGTAATAACATTCTAGGTGCTGAAAAACAGCAGAGAATGAAACAGACAAAAATCTCTTCCTTCACTGAGTGTGCATTATAGTGGGGGAGACAATTAACAAGCAAGCAAAATACAAGTTAATGTTAGACAGTAACAACTGCTAAGGAGAAAAAATAGGGAATGGGGAATACAAAGTGTCCTAGGGAAATGTTACTACAGATAGAGAGAGTGGCCAGAGAAGGCCTAGTTGAGAAGCTGACATTTAGATAAAAACTGGAGAGGAGTGAGGGGAAGAAGGTTCCCTGCAAGGGAACCAATACAGAGACCCTCTGAAGTTGGAGCAAGCCAGGTGGTCCCAGATACGTCAAGGGAACTGTGATTGGCACAGAGTAAGCAAGGAGAGGAGAGGGGATGAGTCAGAGAGGTACTGGGGGCCTGAGGGTTTTATACATAATTATGAGGACTTTGTCTTTTGCTCAGAGTAAGATAAGATTTTTGAGCAGATAGAGGTTTGAGGCAGAAGAACAATATGATCTGACAGCTTTTAACAGGATTGCTCTGGCAGCTGTTTTGAGAATAAGGTGAAGGTAGGGCAGAAGCAGGGAAAGCAGATTGGAGATTTCTGCAATAATGCAGGTGAGAGATGTTGATGCATTGGACTAGCATGGATCAAGGGAGGTGGGTCAAATTACATATATATACATATGTATATATGTATATATACATATATATGTATGTGATGTGTGTATATGTGCTATATATGTGTGTATATGTGCATATATATGTATGTGTGTATATGTGCATATATGTATATATGTGTATACATGTGTATATTTGTGTATATATGTATATAATGTGTATATATGTATATATACACTATATACATATATATATAGAGAGAGAGAGAGAAGTTGTAGATGACAGGCTCTACTGATGATCAGCAGTGATGAGAGATAGTGAGCCTAGAATGGCCACGGTAACTAGAAGGATAAGATTGCCTTGCAAGATGAACTGCAAGAGGAACAAGTTTTGGGGAAAATGTCAGTTTTGGAAATGTTAAATTTGAGAGGTTCCCATCACACATCTGAGTGAATGAGATATTAAGTCTAGAGTTCATGTCTTTAATTTACAGATGGTATATAAAGCCATAAGATTGAATCAGATCTCCAAGCAAATGAGTATGGAAAAGAGAAGTCTAAGGACTAAATCTTGGGTCATGTCAGCACTTCAAATTCAGGTAGCTAAAGAGTCAACAGTCAAAGAAACTGAAATGGGGTGATGACAGAGGTAGGGGTGTGTCAGGCAAGTGTGGTGGGTTAACCCAGGTCCTCTCTGCAGAAGCCAAGACAGAATTAAATATGCAACTATTTTATTAGGGAAAAGTCCATGAGCGAAAGTGGAGGAGGGAACCACATAAGACCAGAATATCTGAGACCGTATTGCAAGTCTGACCATGAGTGAAGAAGAGAAGAAGGAAGGTTGAGTGGATGCAGTTTACAGAAAGTTCAGTGGTCCACTGGGAAGTCCTCAACAAAGTCATCCATCTGGAGAGTCCTGTGCCTCCCAGGGATGGATCTGCTTAATACCCCTGCCATATCTAGCCATTGGGAAGCTTAGTCTTGATGTGAACATGATACTGTATTTCAGAAGCAGCAGTTTGGGGCCCCTGATCAATTAAGCTTCCTCTAGTTGGAGGCATGTCTTCATGCCTGCCAAATGTGGTGACCTGTTTATTTATTGCTGTCTGATAAACCAACTCAAAATTTTGTGTCTTAAGCTAACAATGTTTTATATGTAAGGATTCTATGAAGTGACTGAGCTGAGTTAGGTGATTGTTGCTTTAGATGCCTGTCATCCAGTTGCAGTCAGATATTGGCTGGATCTGGGGTTATCTGACCCAGCTGATCTTGGCTGAAAGGCTAAAATGGCTTCTCTAGCCACATATCTGGCACCTCACATGTAACTCTTCCATGTGGCCCTCCTAGTTTTTCTACATGGCAATTCAGAGATACAGGAGGCAGGAAACAGGATTTTCCACTCCTCTTAAAGGATAGATCTGAACTTAAAGTGTTATTTCCACCGTATTCTATTTCTCAAAAATAAACAGCCCAACCCAGATTTAAGGGAGTGGAGGAATGCACACCATTTCTCAATAAGGATGTGGTATGCACTTACAGGGAGGGAAAGAATTGATCATAGCTGTCTTTGGAGATAAGCTACCTCAGCAAGTAAAGAAAATGTTTGAAGGAAGAAGAGAGTAATCAATTATGTCAAATGCCACTGAGAGGTGGTTAACAATGAGGGAAAGATGTACTTTCCAATGTAACTTTGTTAAGAAAACATCCCCTGTGATAAAATAGGTAAAAGTTGACTAGGGTGTTTTGAAGAGAATATGGGAGGGAGAAAATTGGAGCTAGATAGTATAGACAATTTTTTCAAGGAGTTTTGTTGGAAAAGGAATGAGAAAAATGAGACAGTGGCAAAAACAGAAAGAGGGATTAAGAGAAGGTTATTTTAAACTTTGAGAAATAGCATCATGTTATGCCCATGGTAATGATCCAATAGGGAAAGGGAAATTGACAATGAAGAAAAAGGAAAAATTGCTAAGTCATTTCTTAAGCAGGCCAAGAGAGTGGAAATAAAGTACAAGTGGAAAGTTTGGCCTCAGGCACAAGGACAGCTTATGAGCACAGATGTAGGTAGTTGGGTAGATGTAGTTGAGTTGCTGGGGGATTTCTTTTCTGATTACATGTATGTTCTCAACAAAATAGGAAGAAAGGTGATCCATTGTGAATAAGGAAGGGGAGAAGATATTCAAGTTTTGTGGAGAGAAGAGAGACATGAAAGTTATCCCAAAGAGTAAGAGAAAAAATTATTTAGGAAATAGAATGATTGCTGTTCAACCTTAGAGAACCTCTGAGGTTCATGATATTAAAGGGTGACCAGTCAGCATAGGTTTGTATTTTACTCATGCATATCAGAAGCACAGTGCAGGCATGGACTAGTAGAAGACATAGACTTAACCAGGGTTGTGGCTTAGCCAAGGGGGTAAGACAAGGCTAGAGTGAAGCAAGAGAATTGTACGCACATGCAAAAAGGTGATTATAATGATTGTGCAGTTTAAGATGTTGACTTTTATCACCAAAGTGGTGTCCATCTCAAAATGCTATACTTGTGACTTTTCACATTTTGACTGTGTTTTATTTCTTCCTTGAGTGAATTAAAACTTCCAACAACTAAATGAGCATGCCCAGAAGGCAATGAGTTACTTAGCTTTGGAAGTATCCATGCAGAAACTCAGCAGATGCCTTGTGTGAGATAGTTAAAATAATTTATATTTCAGAAAAATATTGGACTGAAACACTTTTAGGAGTTTCCTGGGGTTCAACTCTGATAGCCTATGTTTCTCCTAAAGATTGTGCATCTGTTATGTGTAGTTCTGCATTGTGGGGGGAGGGTGCTACCAGGACTTATAAAGATGTATTGGATATACTGTCTGACCACAGAATGGTAATAATTTAGTATGTTTAAAGTAAATTTACAATATAGGTATACTTAAGTATTGAGCAGTTGATAAATGTCAATTACTTGTCTATCTATTATTTCTGCTCATATGCAGCTTCCATGGTGGGTTCACCCCATGTTTGCCCTGGCCCTACCACATTATTAGTCAACTCCAGGGTTGAGTAATTTTGCCTCCCAGAAACCTAGACCTGGGGGTTGGGTTGGGGGAACTGGCTGGTTTTACTTTAAAAATGTATCTCAAAAATGGTAGATTCAAAGGATTTGTTCGTGCAGAATCAGTGGCAAATGTGGGGCACCCTGATGACCCTAAGAAGGAAAGAACATCCTCCTTTTGCTGGCATGTAAACAGAATCATAGTCTTCTTTGTATGGAAAAAAATGTTGGCAGTATCTAGGCCATTTCTATATTCAGCCCCTGCATTGAACTGGGGCACAGCTGATGCATTCATTTCAGACAGTACCAATTGCTGCAGATGGACTTTTCATTATCAGTTGGCATATTCATTTACTTGGCAGAAATGATTGGTTTAATTGTGCCACATTCTGGTTGTTTTATGTATAGAGTCCTGGTGTTACTTTAGATACACTGGACCTTCAGGCAGAAAACATCATCAGTGTAGAAGTTTATTACTCTTGACATTTGTATCATCCAGAAGACACCAATTTGGTACTAAATACAGTGTATGCTTGCAGGACTGAGGAGCCGTAGGGAGGGCTTTCTTTACTATATAGAGGTTTTATAGTAACAAGTACTATAACCCAGTTAGGTTGGAATTATTCTCCTTCTGTAGACAAGAAGGATTATCAATGACACAAGTTATTCTCAGGTTACTGGAGTGTTCTACTTTAATAAAATTTAATCTAAATGTATGAAAAATATACATTGGAGAAATGATTCATAGTATAAAAGAATCATGTACAATGTATAAATGTGTGCTCTGGAAATCCTATAAATATTCTATTAGAGTTATATTTTTAAGTTTCCCAATTTACAAAAAAATGATTTTTTGTATTTATTGCATAACATGAATTGCAGGAGAACATCAAATGTCACACTTATTACTTGTAATTGAAACTTTAAGAAAAATGAGATGCTGTGGGTTAAATTGCACACTGCAAAGCTCATTCTATTAAAAATCATAATGTGTCAGAGGGGCAGACAAAGCCAGATCCATAGTTCAGGTAAGCAGGTGGGCAGGCAGCAGGTGGGTAGGTGGGTGGTCCCAATAGTGAAGCGGTAGATACGTAAACTGGTAGACTATTCCATCCATGTATGAGGAAGGCTTGATAGGCAGGGTCCAGAGAGTGGCAAGACAGATTGGTATCCAGAGGAGCCTCAGAAAATATGGTTGGTGGACGTTAATATTAAAACAAAGGTTATTTGCTTTGTGCTTGCTCTGTGTGGGCAAATCACCTGCTACATGTGGGCAGTCCTGGCCCACAGGGCTATGAAGAGCCAGAAAATGTCAGGAGCTCAAGTGATTTCTACCCATGATGAGAGATGCTAAAATTATCCTCAGAATAGCCTTGTGACTGTGAAGGAGTAGATCACTAGCAGAACTCTCCCTGTGCCTCTGGGAGTGGATGATAGCAGAAATAACTCTGCATTCTCTACCAGGGACTTCAGTCATGCAACAGTTGTGAGGAATTTCAGTCACACAGCAGGTGTCACCAGATACTATGAGGAGAGCATGGCCCAAGAGGCCAGATGGACTTCCTTGATGTTACAAAAGACCCTGATGGAATTGGAAGTCAATTTCACTTGAGTCTCTTGCTCGGATATGCCTCAATTAATTTATTAGTGAATATATAAACCCTATGGCTAATATGTTTTAGTTTGTAAGAAAAAGATTGATTAAACTAGAAACAATTTTTTAAAAGTGTCAGTTGTCAGGTTGATTGAACTAGAAACAATAAAAACGAACAAACAAAAACTGTCAGGTGTCAGGGAGACTATTGGTTCCTCAGTAATGAGGCAGGGAGGAGGTATGGGGTAGTTGCTTTTCCTTCTGAGACCAAACACCATCTTTAACATCCTGAGGATGCAGAGGGAGCTCACCACTAAATACATAATAGAAACAGAATCCAGTGGGCCAGATAAGGTTAAGTGATGCCTATATCAAAGATTGTCTGCATGTTGACAATCCTCAGTGATTTTGCTGGATGCTCTACTCCCAGATGGTGGTGTATTTCCAGAGTACATTTATTCATTGTTTTAATGAGTTTTCTTAGAACTAACTATGGCAAATTCTGTAGGGCTACAAAGACTTATAAGAAGTTAGGTGAACTAATACCTCTCACCTAACTTTCTTCATTCCTCTCAGTCTTGTCACTTTCTTTTGGGAACTCTAAATTCTCTACTGGTAATTTACATTTTGAAGTTCACCAAAGCTTCATTTTTGGCCTACTTATGCTCCCCTTCCTGAGTAATCTCATCTACTCCTATGGGCCCCCATACGATCTCGTGAACTAAAGAATCCCAGATGTAAAGATCTACCTCAGTGGTTCTCAAAATACAGTCCCTGAACCAGCAGCAAGAGCACCAGCTGGGTACTTATTAGAAATTCAAATTCTCACCTCTCTATTCCCCATGCCCCTAGTTACAAAATAAGAAACTCTAGGAGTGAGGTCCAATCATCTAGGGTTTAACAATCTCCACAGGTGAATCTGATGCTAACTGAAGTCAGAGAACCATTGCTTTGGTTTGCACTATTTTTCTGAGCTCCATGCTGGTGTAACCAACCAACTACAACTTCATGGGTGTCTAACAGAACATATCCAAAGTGGAAACCATGATCTTCCTCTATGCATTCTCCAACTTGTTTCACTTTTGGCACTCCATACTTCAGTAAATGGTATCATCGCTTAGTTTCTGAAGCCGAAAACCTGTCATCTTTGACACTTGCATCTACCTGACTTCCCACATTCAATTAATCATCATATTGTGTTTAATTTTATCTCCAGGATGTATTTGGCACCTATTCTCTCCATTACCATTACCAATACTAGCACCATCCTTTCCCACCTGGACTACTGAAATAATCTAACTGGTATCCCTATTGCCTCTTTTGGCCCAAAACAATCCACTCTTCATTTACTCTTTCTGCAGTTTCTGATCACATCAGTCCTTAACATAACAACTTTCAAGGGCTCTCATTTGCACTTAGAATTAGGACCCAAATATTTAATAGGTTCTACAAGCCAGTGTTGCTCAAAGTATGGGCAGCATACAACTAAATTAGAATCTCTTGGGATAGGGGCTAGAAACTTGTATGTATAATATTAAATAAAGTACTCCTATTATAGTTAATCTTCAGAAAATTTCATTTTATGCAATGTTTAATGTTATAATATATAATTACTTTTTAGCAGTAAACATTATTCTCTTTCACTAAAAGCCTAAGGAGATTTTATTGTTCATCTCATTTCAAGAAGCTTTTTCATTAAAAGCTTACTTTTATGTTTAATTTACAAAAAAATTAATATTTTTGTTATTTGGAACAAGACTATACTATTAAAAATTATATTGGTAACTCAACCCAGAAAAACATCACAGCATTTAAAGTTTCATGGTTAGAGATAATTACAAAGTAAAATTTAAAACTATATGTGCCATTTGTTACAGATAAGCATGGTATGATGATCAACAAAATAGATTTTAAGCACAAAGTATATTACATAACAATAAATATCTGAGAAGTATAGTAAAATATTAATGTGAGTTCACAAAAAAAGAAGGAAGAATGAATATTTCTAAATGTTAAGAAAGAATTTATAAATACATTTTAAATGGATTATGGTGGTTATCATATAGCACTTGATTTCTCATAAAATACTTAGAAGAATGTTGTAATAGTTTTATTTGCTAAAGTCCAACTTTTACAATGTGCCAGAAGTTAAATGTTTTACAATTACTTAATATTGTGATGATTTTTTTCCTGAAAACAAACTTTGAGGAGGTAAATTGTATCTCAAAATTTTGGAAAGGATTTATGAGAAAAAATATAACGACCACTATTCTAAGTCAGAGTGGTAGTGTTTAACATGAGTTTCTCCATCCCAGTTTATTGAGTTCTCAACTGATGTAAAAGTGTGTGACCAATTAATTTTATTTGTCATTAAGATAAAATTTTTATTTCTCTATCCCAGCTAGTTGAGTTCTCAGCTCTTTTAAAAGTGTTTGACAAATTAATTTTATTTGCCATTAAAAGTAATAACAAAAACTCCAATTACTTTTGCACTAACTAATTGGCGTTGAGACACCTATGGAGTATTGTGCATAAGGATATTCTTTAAGTTGGAAAAAGTCTAATAAGGGCCCCTCTTATTTATTTATTTTCCCAGAATAAGCCTCAAAAAGAGGCTGTGTCCCCAAAGTTGTAGGTTAAAGAATGGTTATATAACCAATAAAGTATATTTAATTCCTAAGGGCCTGGAGACTTAAGGAAAGACAATCCTTCCTATCTTGACTTAAAATGACTGTCACATAGACACATGTCTGAATAGATAAGAATCTAGAAATATGCAGAAAAGTAGACCTAGACAGGAAGTATCTGAAGACTGGGAAGTCTGAGATTTCCTAAGAGTTATGCCACTGTTGAGAATTTGACCAGAATTGAAATTCCTTGTTTTCACAGCAGGGCTCTGGAGTTCATCTGTTGTGGTTAGAATTTTTCCCATCCATTTTCTGCATTAAATAAGGTTCTGCCTTCTGTTATCCTGCATTTCTTTACCTGTTAAACAGAATTACTGTGTAAAAATTTATTATCCTTTTATCTTAGAATATTTTCCTTCCCACTCCTTTACTAGTATACAGGATTGTGTGTGTGTGTGTGTGTGTTTCTGAAACTTGTTTAGTCTACTGAAGATGGGCCTTGAGCAGGGAGAGGGATACAAGTGATAACTGAGGCAAAAATGTCAAGCTGATTTCTTCAAAGAATGCCAGATACTAATAAGATAAAGAAAAAAATAACAGGGCAAACATGGAAATTAGGGGGAAATTAAGCTTGCATTATAGTGGAAAAGACAATAAACAATATAAATAACTAAAATATATAGAGATAAACACTAAGGAGAAAAAAGTGTGGAAGAAAGAATTTGCAAAGTAGGAAGTAAGCCATGAGACTCTCAGGGAAATGCAATTAAAATGAAAAAACAGCCAGTTAAAGATCTGGGTGGTGGCAGCATGCCTAGTAAACATCGGTAACATAGGAGAAAAATAAGGGTTGAGGCCGAAGAGTTGATGGTGACCAGGTCATACAAAATATTACGAATGACTTGAGGGACTTCAGCTTTTATTCTGAGTAAGCTGGGAAACCATTACTGGATTTTCAAGCAGAAATGTGATAGGTTATGACAGAATTGATTGAGATCTGACTGACGTGGAGCAAAGGTAGACTCCAAATGCAAGTTAGACAAGGACATTAATACAGGTGAGATTTGATAGTGATTCAGACAATGGAAATCACAAACAGAGGTGGTGAGAAATTGTTGTAGTGTGGATAAGATTTGAAGGTATCAAAGACTTTACTAAGTAGAAAAAGTCGTAAACAGTTTATAGGTCTGCTGAAAATAGCATGACATGAATAATATCTAGAGACTTTTCAAGCTGTGCCCATCTATTATATTCCCCCGATACCTTAAAGGCAAAATATACTGAAAAGGGAGTTTATCCTTGTAGAAATCAAATGCCTAGAAACAGGTTGTTGGCTCTTTTTGTAGGGAATGCTGGACTGTTGCCATTGCCTGGGGCCAGAAGACAGTCAGTGGTCTACCTGAGCCTGGCATTGGGAACAGGGAGATAGAATTATAGGCCAACCACCAAAAAGGCCAGGTGGGAAGCACCTGATGCTGCCTAAGGCAATTAGCTCAATGATAAAGATGCACAGATATGTGGTAGGGGTGAAAATTTGAATTTGTAGCCATATGTGTCCTTTTTATAGTGATATTTTCTCAGCAGGCAGGAGCCATGGGTTGGAGAGGTGAGGTGAGGGGACTGGTGCAGAAAGTCAGAACACATGGAGTTGAGCATTTGCTTCTCAGATGAAACAGTCAGATTTCTTTCCAACTGACAACACACCCAGAGCTCTCAATGTTGTTCCAGAAGGTTCTTTGTTCTCCTAGTTGAACATACATCTGCTAGCTGACAGCTTGGGAATTTGAGCATTTAATTCTCTTTCCTGCCAGAAACCAGCCCTTCCTGCTAGACTCAGGACTAAGTGATTGCCAAAGTAGCCAATTAGTCTTATATCCTTTCCGAAGAGACACCAGCTATATTTTCACATAAAAGGGAGCATTCCCAGTTACAAAATCCACAGGAATATAATTACAGTTTGGGTGGGTGGTGGGAGAGAGGTGATTATTTAGGAGAGGGAAGGTGAATTATAGAAATCCAGTATAAAAAGTTAGATGGAATATGCCAAGAACCTAATCCAGGTCCCTCTGCTCACATTTTATCTTGGATGATAATTGTTCATCAGAAAACCATAAAGGATCTAATAAATGCTGTTTCAGATGATTTTTACATAGCAGTGAAATATTCATATATCTGGTTACAGAGGGAAATAACCTTCCTTTGAATATTACTGACCACATTTTTTTTTTCTTTCACTGGCTCTCATGACATTATAGATCAAATTGACCACAAATATCTAACTACCTCTTCAAGATCATTTGCACTTCTTCTTTTTACCTTTCCCACTTCCCTCTATTTAGTTATTTTAATGTACTCATACATAATTGCATAGAATTATAACACTCTATTAAGTGAAATAACTAAGCAACAAACTTTACTGTCACTAGGTCAAAGTCAAAGGCCATTAAACTCTCTCAGGATATTAGGCTCTTTGAGAAATATACAAATACATAAATCCTCAGACAAGAGCCATGAGGCCTTTAAGACGGTGGTGTGTGTTGCCAATCTACTGTTAATAGACTTCTACTTCAGGTTCCTAGGTAAACTTTCTGAAAAAGTAGCTCAGGCTCCAGTCTCCTGTATAGTCCTCCTGAAAAGATAACTAGGACATTTAAAATGTTAAAGCGCTAAGCAAGGCTACATAATGAAGAGACTTTACATTTTTCATTTTATAATCCCAACTTTTGAGATCAGCACAAGGCGGGGGGCGGGGGCGGGTGGGGGAGGGAGTGTACCTGTCCATGGTTCTGAAAGGGTGGTCATTTTGAAATAATTCGTTTGTTTAACAATGTCTACTAATGTCTAGTAGATTTTCAGTATCCCTTGGTGTAGCATGTATCAATGACTTCCCACAGCTCTTTGGTTTGGTTTACCACTCCACTGTGAATAACTGATACACAGATTGGTGTGAATTGGTTTGAAAATTTCCCAGTCCTTAAGAGAAAGATGCTACACTAAGGCTGAATCCGCTGAACTACTATGAAAATGAGGTTTAAACAGTAAAGAAGTATGATAAACAATGAAAGAATGTTGAAGAATGAAAAGTAAATTTATGTGGGGCAAGATTGACCACACAATGTATTAATATGTTCAAACAGAATTTTATAAGGAAGACTTTAAAATCTGAAGATAACTTAAACTGAAAAGGGAATCAAAAGTTCAAGCATGATGAAATATTGATATCAATTTGACACAAAGTGATATTATAAGATATAACAGAAAGTAGTGTCTATCTTTTTGTATGATTTAGATTTAAAAAAGATAATATGGTTTGTACACATTTGGAATACAACTGGCTAGGAAGGGAACTACTTCAAAGAACTATGCTGAAGCCAAATGAGATTATCAAGGACAGCAAGTGACTTCCTTTCTTGCAATGTCACATCGGTAAAAGCCTAAGTGCAACACCAAATTAGGGACTTTTTCACTGAAAACCTGCGTGGAGTCAAAAGACAGAACAAAGATTAAAATGATCATGGGTTTTGTATAAATATTTAAATTTCTAAATGAAGAGAAGACTATCCTTGGAGGAAAGCTGATTCAATTTAGTGACAAATAAACTTCTGAATGATTTAATTCATCAGCAAGTATTGTCTGTTTTCATTGCCAGGGAAAGAGAGACCCATGTAGATGCTGTGGTATAAAATAAATCATTAAATTATTTAATACACAATAATTCTACCAGCATCCATGTCACTCCCAAGTGCATGAGCAAGAAGGAGATGAAAGGGAGTGTTCAGGATACAACTGACTAAAACCTTTAAGAACACAAAATTTTTTAATGTTCTAAAACCTTACTTTTTGCCTCCATTAAAATAAGGATAACAACAAACCAGAAAACCAGTGAAAAATCCTATTGGATATTTTCTAGGTTGGACCAGATCAGGTGTTCTTGGCAATTCACACACCCTTCAGTGTTTAAGATGCAAAACTTAGACATACGCCCCATGCAAGATAGTTCCTGCACTAGCACACAACCGTTCAAGCCTTCAGGTGGACATAATAATCCCGCCACTAAGATACAGTGCACCAAGTGCCTGAACCCTTTATCTCTATTGGTTGAGTCTAAGCAAAGAAAATCAACTTGTCAGGACAAGGACTTCCTCTCTTTCTGGAGTCTAGGATTCAAAGGAGATGTTCTGTGATCCATGAGATGCTAAAAGGGAGTGCCATCTTTTTGCACAAACCTAACCATTTCACCCAAGAATTTGTTTGAAATTGAAGATCAGGAGAAAACGTATTCTTGAAGAACTTCCCAAATAAATGCTGTATGTGGAACAGACTAGGAGAAGGCCATGTGCATCTTGATGTTAGAATTTTTAAGCATTGGTGGTACTTACCTGTATTATCCCTATGACTGTCTTCTAATATCAGATCCTCCATGATAAGGGGCTCCCAATCAAGAGGTAATGCCTCAGCTGCAAAGATCCTTGATCCCCAAATGTGGCCATGGCCATGGTTACTGGTTGGCCTATACTGAGTTTTTTCAGAGGAAGTATTATTCATGTCTAGATTTTCAGAAGAGATTGCTGCTTAATGTGTTATTCTGCTTGCTCTGCGGCTGGAAGCCTCCCTTCTGCTGCTCAGTTGTGTGAGCTCCCTACACCCTTTAAGGTGAGCTTTCAGGGAGGCAAACCACAAAGTTCAGGAGAAATCTTGTTTCTAAATTTTAAAAAGCACTGTAAAATAATTGATTTAATCCAATGTAACAACCATCTCAATCAGAATAGACTCATGAATAGATACCTAAGACTAAATTAGAATCCTCCCAAAGTTATTTTGTTCTTTCTAATACTTCTTACAGTTCTTACAGAGTTCAAGGAAGGATAGGAAAATAATATTTTTTCCACCTCACTCAGACCAGTGCTGTCTTAGTAAAGTAATACAGGTGCTGGATGTGTGTCCATGGCTCATTTCAAATTCATGAGGGTGTGCTTTTAACCAGTATTCCAGCCAGAGGGTCCATCTGGAACCAGGTTCATCTATCTTAACCAAGAATATTATTTGAGAATAAACAGGACCTCTCTAAATAGTAGAGTAGGACCACCAACAGGTAGAAAGTTGGTCTTAGAATTGAAGCCATATGGTTCCCTCATTGGCAGGTTTGCATAAACACAACCTGACTCTTAATTGTTTTTCAGTACATGTAACCAAAGCAGTTTTTGTATGGGGAAAAATGATTTGTCTAAATTCTATCCCTGTGAATTGGCTTGTGGAAATGAGACTTGTTATTTATATGAAAATGGCATCCTCAATGTAGCTGTTATGCTACCACTAACTGTTCAGTAACAGTGAAATTCTGCAAGCTGAGACACACCTATTCAAAATTCTGTTCTTTGTTTTATCTGCATCCATGTCTGTTCGTTTATGCATGTCAAAAAGATTGTTCACATGTTTTATATTGGAATAAATACATTCTGCAAGTGTGAGCATCTCAGCTGAGGAGCTGGTAATGTAAACACAATTACTAATATATATCTGTAGAATAATTGTTCCTATGTACATGGAATAAAGGAGAAAAACTCAGAATTTTCCATTTGCTTTGTATTTTATTCTACATACACTTACCAGCAGGAATGGAATGTAACTACAGCCAGAATCAGGGACAAATCTGGCTCAGAATCCTAGTCCCAGTCATTTGCTTGTTTGCTTTCAGCTCTGCAGTATATTACAGAATGCTAAACCCCGCAGATTATGCATCCCAGGATTCCATACCAACTGGCTTCCTGTTAGGTTCAGCCAAGGGAAGTCACAGGTAGGAGACTGAAGAGCAAGTAAAGAGGGGAAAGGAAAGTTTTCTTCTCTCAGCTTTAGAAAACATCTCCAGCAGAGGCTGCATCTGTATGGTTCCAGCTGCTGTTGGGAAGCAGCTCCTTTGAAGACCTCAGCTCCCAAAGGCAGCCCAAGCTCTTACTTGTTAGTGCAGTTGACACTTGGGTTCAACCTGGATTTGAATTATACGGGTCCACTTAAAAATAAATACAGCCAGCTCCTTCATATCCTTGGATATTGCATGCATGGTTGCAACCAAGCACATATCGAAAATACAGTGTTTTCAGGAGCAAAACCTTCCGATATAGATGGTTGACTTCTTGTATTCATGGATTCCACAGAGCCAATTGTGAGAAGTGAGCATGTGCACATTTTGGTATCTGGGGGGCTCCTGGAATAAATCCCCTATGGATACTGAGGGATGACTCTAAAAATGTTTTCTTCTTTATCCCTCAAGCTCTACAAGGTGGTATGTAGCTTCTTTTTGTCCATCTCCGAGTTGTCTGCCCAGACTGTTTTTCTTTTCAGCACTTCCAACACTTCTAAACTAGTATCCACATTCAATTCCTTTTGCTGTACTACTGGGCATAAGTCTATTTTCCCTAAGTAGACTCTGACTGTTACCATAAAGTAGAATGCGGGCAGTTAATTACTGTCTGAAAAGTCAAAAATCGCGTTTGGCACTGATAACTGGAGGTATATATATGAACTTTTGACCATTTAGAGCACACTGCTTGCAAAAGTGTTAATGTGTACGGTAGTTTTTGCTAATCGTCACATAAAACAAAGGCATTCTCTGGCCATTCCGGATTATCCCACAACAATCTACTTGCTAACATGAATGCAGTCTCTTGAAAGGTACATAAAGGTACTAAAGCAATGGTTCAACCTCAGTTGCATATTAGCATAACCCAAGCATTAAGAAACTCCCATGCATTTAAGAAAATCACAACGTCCAGTTTGTATCACAGACAAAATGAGAGACCCTGGTAATGAAACCTAGGCATCCCTACATTTTAAAACTTTCTAGGTTGCCGGGCGCGGTGGCTCAAGCCTGTAATCCCAGCACTTTGGGAGGCCGAGACGGGCGGATCACGAGGTCAGGAGATCGAGACCATCCTGGCTAACACGGTGAAACCCCGTCTCTACTAAAAAATACGAAAAAAAACTAGCCGGGCGAGGTGGCGGGGGCCTGTAGTCCCAGCCAGCCACTCGGGAGGCTGAGGCAGGAGAATGGCGTAAACCCGGGAGGCGGAGCTTGCAGTGAGCTGAGATCCGGCCACTGCACTCCAGCCTGGGCGACAGAGCGAGACTCCGTCTCAAAAAAAAAAAAAAAAAAAAAAAAAAAACAACTTTCTAGGTGATTTCAACATGAAGCCAAGATGAGAACCACTATATTAAAGGCTGTTGTTTCTTCTGTTGACCCAGTTGTTTGTAGATGTAAATAACTTAGTGTTAGCTGATTCAGGTAGTTGCTCTCTCTTTATCTGCGGTCAGCATTATCACTAGGACTGGTTCTTCACATAGGAGACAAGTGGCACTCACTCCCTTAGTAGTGCGTGTGACTTGAATTGAAGTCGTTGGGGTTGTAGCAATTGTGATAGCCCACCACCATCGTTGACTCACTCTCCTTGATCTTTATAGCTGCAGGAAGGGTGAGACTGCCAGGAGAGAGTGTAAATGAGGTTGTCAACACCAGAGAGAGGAGAGCAGGGTAGAATTCAGTTTCAAAAGATTTAAAAATTATACGTTCTCACTTTGATAAAAAAAAAAAAATCTGGGTCTGTTACAAATATTTGCAAAATTTGTTGTTATATGTAACATATTTATTCTATTGTATGGTCTATTACTTCCAGAGTTTATAAATCTTCTCTTACTCTTGTATTTTTTATCCTGGCTAATGATTGCCACTAATTTCTCAATCCTCTAAATGAGAAACCTAGGATTTATCTCAAACCTTTCCTCACCCATAGCTTCACCCCCATCACCACCACCCACATATCCAATCAACCACCAAGCCTTGTTGACCCTAAGTCCTGTTGAGCCTAATTTCTAAATAATACTCAAGCTCATCTCTTTATTTCTGTCCCCATTAACTTGGCTAAGGCCAGTGGTTCTCAACCCTAGCTGCATAATAGAATCACTTGGGGAGCTTTAAAAATCCTAATGGCCAAGTCACACTCCAGACCAATGAAAAGAGAATCTCTGAGTGTGGTACCCAGGCATTATAGTCACTTGGCCCTCTGTGTCAGCACTCAGGGTCCACATCCTGGAACTATTATCACATGGATACCTAAGGACCACTGCAGTTTTAAATATTTCCCAGGTGATTCCAATGAACAGCTGACTATGAGAACTACTAACCTAGGTGTTTTTTTTTCCTCATCTGAACCATTGTAGTTAAGTTCCTAATTGGCTTCTTAGTCCTGTATCACTCTCAGTTCATCCTCTATGTTGCTGCCAAAGAAATCCTTCCAAAGTGCAAATCTGATCATATTACATGGCAGTGTGAAATTCTCAAATGGCTTCTTATTGCTTATAAGGAAATAATCTCCAAACACCTATATGTGATATAGAGAAGAGAAATGCATGCTTGAAGACTAACCAGATCTGCAATCAAATTCTATCTATATCCAAGCTATGTAACATAGGAAAAAATACTTCATCTCTCTGAGCTGCAATTTCAACTATAAACTCCCTCATAGAACAATGTATGTAAAGTACTTGACATAGTACCAGGCACATATTGTCAAGTAAATAAAAAATAGTTGTTGCAACAGTAGTATATAAACCTGTGGCTGCTACTGACTTCTTCAATCTCACTTTTCCCTCTTCTCCTGTTGCCCACTAAACTCCAATAGGATTTAGAATTTAGACAAAGGTTGGGATGCAGACTCCCAATATCAAGCCATTTGTGACTGCATTCCTGTATATAAGTGTGGTTCCTTCAGCTTAAAGTGCCATTCTCCCATCTTGCTGCCCAATCCTACTCACTACTAGACCCAGTTCAAAGTGTCACTTCTGTGAGGGTTTCTCTGTCCATCTTCACCTTTGCAAACTCCTCTTTCTGTTGTGCAACTCCATTACATTACATTATATTAAGATTATGTACATGCTTCTGTCTTTATCACTAGATTATGAGTTATTTTGGTTCAGAGGCCGCCTTATGCCTTTACATACCCAGTAGCAAGTATAGTGCCTGGCACTTGGTTGGTACACCAGTGTTTATTACATGACTGTATACCTGAGAATAATCAATAAATTACATAAGTTTAAGAGTAGATTAAAGAACTGACAGGATTGTATAGCACAAACCTCTGAGGGCAATGCAGTGCAGTGCAGAGGAACAACCACCTTCTTCCACAAAGAGATTCTAATATCCTTTGAGAGAGAACACTGGAATATAAAGACTATGGTTCATATATCTTGTGGTACAAACCATGTGTTTTTATTTTGGAAGATGAGATTCTAAGAGACAGCGTCAGAAAGATTTCCTCTTAGCTCCACTATTTGCTAGCTCTATGATTGTGGGTAAATTACCTAACCTCTCTAAAACAAAGTTTCCTTTTCTATAAGATGAGACAATAAAAATAATATCTACTCTGTGGTGCTGCTACGGGAAAGGAATGACATAATATGCATAAAGTATTTGGTATAATAAGTCCTCATTAAATGGAAGTTGTCATTGTTATTATTATCATCATTAGAAAAATAAGCACTGCATCTGCTTTCTTTCTTATTTTGTTTTACACGACAAAACTGGTTTGATTTTCTGGACCAGGTGATCTAATAGAAATATTCAAATTGGTTAATGTGAATACACAAAACCCACACATAGGTAGCTAATGTGGGGAGCTGCTATGCCCCTGCATTTATTTGTGAGGGTATAGTAATGTGTTTGAAATTATTTAATTTAGAAGTCTTACCTAAAACAATCTGAGCTTATACAAACATAGCTAAGAGTATCATTTGTTGGTAGTTAGGACCTTTTTCCTCAACTGATGCTTGGTTCTATTCTCTGCCTCTATGGAGACATCTTGTCCCATCTCAGTGGTTACCATGGTAATAGTGTATTTTTGTCAAGAGATAAGGTAGCAGGCCCCTTCCATTGCTACTGCTAATATTCCTGAATTATCTTAATGAGGAAAAAATAGTAGTTTCTCTCCCCACAGAGAGAGACAATATTTAACATTCTCTGTAACTTAATTTTTCTTATTCTTTTTTACTCACATATTCCAAACTTCAGACACTAATATATTTGTAGATGGTTTTAAGAGATTAGCAACTTCTGTTTACTCTCCTCTGAAAGGAAGTGGCTAAGGACTTGAAATTTAGATCACATAACTCAGAATTAAGTGTGTAATTTGCAATTACATTCTTTACCTGTATATTACATAAGCAATATTTCCTAAACCTGAGTAATGGTCAGAATCAGTTGGAGAACTCAAAAACACAAGTGGAGTCCCCAAGCCTAGGTATATCAGAATCTCTAGAGGTGTGGCTTCAGAATCTATGTTTTTAAAACCTCTTCAGGTGACGCTAATGATCCAGTCGGGTTTAGGAAATTTTGCCCCATAGAATTTAATATATATTTTGCACATAGGAGATGCATAGTGAAGATTTACTGAGCTGAACTGCTGTGCAGCAAAATGGGATATATTACTCAAGACAAAACTATGTTTTTGATTCTCAAGCCCATGATGGTATCACATTTTTAATTACTCAGACCAAATCAAAATGTCCTTATTGTTTATCGATCTGGAAGTTTCTCTTAAGATTTAGCAAATATTTACAGAATACCTAGTTTGTGCAAAGCTAAAAATGGATCCTTGAGATGGGAAATAAAAAGAAGGGTATTAACTGGGCACGGTGGTGTGTGCCTGTAGTTCCAGCTACCTAGGAGGCTGAGGCAGGAGGATCACCTGAGCCTGGGAGGTCAAGGCTGCAATGAGCCTGACTGCACCACTGCATTCCAGCCTGGGCAACAGAGTGAGACCTTGTCTTAAATAAATAAAGAGAGAGAAAGAGAGAGAGAGAGAGAGAGAGAGAAGGGTGATTCTTGCTCTTAAAAGTTTATTCACTTTGGGAGGCCAAAGTAGGTGAAGTGTTTCAGCCCAATAATTTCAGACCAGCATTGGCAACATAGTGAAAATTCCATTCTCTAGAAAAAAATGGAAAAATTAGTTACAGGTGGTGGCACATGTCTATAGTCTCAGCTACTTGGGAGGCTGAGGAGAGAGGATCATCTTAGCTAGGAGTTTGAAGCTGCAGTGAGTCGTGATTGTGCCAATGCACTCCAACCTGGGTGACAGAGTGAGGTTTTATCTCATTACAGAAAATTTTTTTTACGATGTGCTAGAAAAGAAAGCTATATACCCAAGTAATACAAGGCTTATTACAATAAAAGTTTGGGGAACACTAAGTTTAGGGAATACTAAGTAAGGTTCCAGATTGGATAATTGGGTCAATGGTCTGGGTAAGGTAATTTTAAAGTCTCATCCCAGCCATGTTGCTCATGAAATACCCTCCTATGGATAAAGCAGCAGGTTGGAGAAAATGATACTTTTGATAAAATAAAGAATGTCTGCTCCCGTCTCTGTTTTAACATAGATTTTTGAACATACCTCCTGCTTGCATTTAATGCATTTTTTTGTTATTTATTTGCATGATCTCTTCAGTTTTTCCTATCTATAAAATGAGAAGCTAATTTTGTTTTCAGTTTAATTCTATGATCCAATTAATTTTAATAGTGAAAACAATCAAATTGAATCACTAAAATAGAAAATAAGTTTTCCTCTTGATAAAGCAAAAATACTAGATTGGGAGGGAAGCTAGGAAGCTATCTAAGCTCATTCAATATTTTACAGATGAGTTTCTTAGACGTGGAAGGAGCACAGAAAATTTTCCAAAACATGCAACTGGCTTACTGGCAGAGCCATGATCAAAAGACAAATCTTTTAGTTCCCACTTCCATACTCACAATCATACCTGCTCTTTTAACTATGTTGTGTGTTTGTGTTTATGTGTATGGCTGTTAAGCCAGGCTAAGAAATGCAGAAAACAATTCACACTATTTACAAAATAAGAAATGTATCTACAAGTTCATTTTTCATCTATTTATGGAGCATTTGCAATGAGTGCTTTGGGCTAGATGTAATAGCATAGGAAGTTATGGGGGATGCGGCATACCAAAAGAGTGTATCATTGAGTTTTTTGCGGATTTTTCTATGTGAACTATAGCCCCAAGATTGATAGATCACCCAACTTTTTAGGAGAAGCCAAAAATATAGATTTTGTCCAAATATCTCGCTTTTTAAATGCATCAAAAATGTTTAACAGTGTGCAGGTGGAACAAAACGCATTTATAGGTTGAACCTAGCCTCTTGGCTATAAGATTTAAGGCTTCTTGTCCATACACTAATACACTTGCTGTCTCACCAAGTGTGCAGGGCTCTGACCACGAAAGTGGTTCCTGTATTGGTCACCATGTAGTTTGACAACTTCGTAGGAGTTTTGCAAACCAAACTGGCTGAAATGCATGGAACTATTCTAGGAATAACATTCCCTGTCTTTGGCTGTAATTGTTTAATTCTGAGAACAGTCTAAGTATATAGTGTTTAGATACATTAAATTATTAAAGTTTACCTACAAATATCCTGAGAACCTGCATTTTCATGTAATGAAATGCAATGTAATGTAAATGATATGGCAACTGTAAATAATACACTATGTGTTACACAAGGTAAACCAAGACTTAAAGATTCATCCTTAAGGTCTTAATTATGGTTTTCTCCCCACGCCATGCTCACATATTCTATCTCTGAACTACCTGTATAGAGTTTATTTTTTCTGGCCCTGAAACAATCCAGGCAAAAATTATGTCCTGCAAGGGAGAACTACATTTTGAAGAAGAAAAGAAAGGGGACATAAAGCCAGATAATGCTCCTTTGCATCTAATATCTAAGATCAAGGAGTTTAAAATTATATTCGAGCATTGGTTATATGGCTGACTAATCCCTGATACCTTTTCTGTGTCTATTTTATCTACCTTCTCCTTTATCCTGCTTCAAATTTGTCTTCTAGTTCAAAGAAACTGTGTAAGGGATAAAAGGTCCCTATGTTATGAAAGAACCTTTGTAATCCTCGACTTTACTTTGGAAAGCCTTGAACAAATATTTATGGCAGCAAAATGGGACATATTTTCACAGTGGGAGTAAGGAGATTTCCCAAATCGAGTACTATGACTGTTATGTCCCTAATCCAGGGGAGCTGAGAAGTAATGACATTCCTGGTCTTTTGCCTCTGATTCAATGAGGAACCACAGGGCACTTAGCACCACAGCTGACCTGGGTAACCTTCATCCCCGCCCGAGAAACTGCAATCCCTTGGTCTGGGCCAGATTTCACTTCGTGTTACTACTCTCTTTGGAATATATGCAGCACCAAAACGCAGGCACTAATCCAGAGCACTCACTCTGGGCAAGCAGGCTAATTAACATGTTTCAGTGTGGCACCTTTCCATGATTCCTGAAGGGTTTGCCGACATGGACAGAAGATAAAATGGAAGGCCAAGCCAGATCTGCTTATGTTTTTCTGGCATCCAACGTGACTAATCTGACACAAAGATGGGTGCCCATTTTCTTGTAATGGTGGGGGTGGTGTTAATTTGCTTTGCTGGCTCGACTAATATCCATGATCCTAAATATATTTGAAAATTGTTTGCACAGATAGGATAGGATGGAATTTGTCAAAATTACTTAATAAGGATTCATGCTGACAGTGTGGTCACTGACAGTATTATTTAAGAGATTTTTGAGGATCTGTGCCAAGCTTTTTATGTGAAAAGGGTTCAGAAATGCTGTTTTTCATACTTCAGCTCTACGATATGGCACATTTACAGGAAACTATCACTAAAATCCCTGAATTTAGTGCATTTAGTGCAAAAGATAACTCTACATTGAAGTTCTAAAAAGTAAAAAGGCAATTTTGTCTTTCTTAAATGTACACAGTAAAGTGAACCTGGCTGTTTTACTAAATAAAGATCTTAGGCTACATTATCAAACAGATGCAACTAGTATACAATGAGCATGTTTCGTGATGATAAATTCTTTTAATGTCCTTAAACACAGTATTTTTTTCCTACTGGCTTAATCAGTCTCCCTATAATCTTTTCCATAACATTGTTTTGGGTTTTTTTTTTTTTTTTTTTTAGCATTTGATTCTTTTATAATTACAAAAGAACTTAGACCTGATATTCAATTTTCCTGAAATTTGAATCTGTTAAAATTAATGGGTTTTTTGTTCTTTCTTTGCATCAGCTGACAATTATGTCTGCACCTCTCCCTACGTCCTCCATTTATCTCAGTCACACAATGGTCTTCCTTACCACCCAGTGACTATAATAGTGGCAATATTAAGGGAACACAATGAAGCACAGAACTAAATTATCTTTATGAATTACCTTGCTTAATGCTGAAAACATCCCCATAAAGTAGGTACTATTGTGATTCCATCTTTAGTGGATCAGAAGCCTGAACTGCCCACGATCACAGAGCCAAAAATAATAGTGGTCACTGCCCATGCTTTTAGCCCCATCGTTGGCTTTTCACTACTCTTCTAACAGCACCACAAGAGTTGAAAACGTTTTAAAATAATTTTTATCCCATGCCACATCTCTAGGGACTACACACTCTCTATGATAGATCATGGAAAGTGCTGGTAAGGGACCAGAAAAAAAAAGAGGAGAAATGGTGTCCTGAGCATAGGTCGCATATTGGTAAATAAATAAATAAATAAATAAATGTTATGACTGTTTTAAGACTTAGACCTTCACACACACACACAAATTTGAAACTGCAGAAACAATATAAACTCTTTGGTATATGAGTAGCAAGTTATATTCTCTTTTAATTCAATTAAAATAAAGTACAGTTGGTAACTCTTTCAGACAGAAACATACTTGGGAGAATAAAACACACCCAAAGAACACTTTCCCTTGAATTGCCCACCTCTTTGTTTTAATCGCTATCCCTTCAGTGAGTGGTTCTGGAAGGAAAGACTATTCCCCCACTCCCAGCTCCCCTACCAGCTGCTCATTTTCTTTGATTTTTATCATCTAGTTTTAATTCTAGGTTTGACATCTCACAATTTGCTGTAATGGAACAGATAAGCATGTTTAAATCCTTGCACAATTCAACTTAAACTAAATTAGCCAGTAGGTACATCCGTTTACACCTTACAAAGCTCTTTTTCACATGCATTATCTCATTTAACTGTCACAAAACTCAATTAGGAAGAAATGATTGGCAGGAAAGAACTGAACCTTTGCTTAAAGCACAGATGTACTGGTAAATCAATAAACAGAAATTATTGCAAAAGAAAAATGATAATATTTCTGTGAACCAGCAACAGATTGTGGATGTTTATTGATGTTGACCTCTACACATCAGTTTTCCTTTGGCCTTCCCATCAGTATATAAGCAAGGTTGTTGATCTAGATTCCCCCCTTCCCATAAAAATACTTCATTTATTGCAGTTGCAGAAATAATTGGCCATCTGTTCATTTTCCTCATTGTGCCATGATAAATAATAATGGATCCTGGAACAAGTTTCCCTTTTACTTTCCACTTCAGGTGAATTCTGTGGGTTGAGGGGATGTAGCTATTGCTGTACCAGCTGTGCCATAGTAATGGTTTCAGAAAATATTCAGATGTATTCTCATTTAATTCCTTTTACATCATGTTATTTTTTCATTGATAATTTATTTTGATTGTGCTTCAGACAAAAGGTATTGTTTTAGCCTCATGAAGTGATTCTTATTTCAAATGTCCACACCTCTCCAGACATGCTTGCTTGGCTATCCTGTGTTTACTCAAGGCCAATCTCGGTAACAGGGGACAATTATCGTGCTCGGAACTTTAAGCGCATCACCTCATTCAGTCTTCATAGTAATCTCAAAAAGTAGGGCATTTTATTATCCCCATCTAGTGGAGGAAGACCCTGAGCTTAATAGTTAAAAGGGACTGGTATAACAGTGATAGGATTCCAATCCATGTCTACATACTCCAAAATTTGAATTAGTAATCACAACATTCTTCACAACTGATTAATGAGTTCAATATTCACCATCACTTAACTGATTAAAAGTATGGAAGAGGCCGGGTGCAGTGGCTCAGCACTGTGGGAGGCCGAGGCAGGCAGATCACCTGAGGTTAGGAGTTCAAGACCAGCCTGGCCAACACAGTGAAACCCCTGTCTCTACTAAAAATACAAAAATTAGCCAGGCGTGGTGGTGGGTGCCTGTAATCTCAGCTACTCAGGAGGCTGAGGCAGGAGAATTGCTTGAACTTGGGAGGTGGAGGTTGCGGTAAGCTGAGATTGTGCCACTTCACTCCAGCCTGGTGACAGAGTGCAACTCTATCTCAAAAAAAAAAAAGAAAGAAAGAAAGAAAGAAAGAAAAAGAAAAAAAGTATGGAAGAGCTGGGAAATTAAGATATACCAGTTTTTGTTACAATAATACTAGAAAACAAATCAGTAGCTTAAAACAATAATTATTTATTCTTACTCACACACTTACAGATGAGCTCATGCATGGCTGATTGAAGCTTGATTTGGCTGGGCATGGTTCCATGCTGCAGACTAGGCCTTTGTCTGTTGCACAAATCTTTTATCCTATCCTCCCACCAATGAGATACCTGGCACATATTCTTCTCATGGCACTACCAGAAGTGAAAAATTGGCAAGTAGAAACACATAATGTCTCTTAAGGTCTAGACTTAGAACTGGCACACTGCCATTTCTGTCCATGTTCCATGGGCAAACTAAAGCAACATGGTAAAGCCCACCGTCAATGAGATGGTAAAATATACTCCATCTCTAGTTGGAGGAAATGCAATGCCATATGGCAACAAGTGTGAATACAGGGAGAAATGAGGAATGAGAACAATTTATACAGTAACATGAGGAGATAAGCAGTTAAGAAAATGAGCTCTACATGTTGTATGAATGTTTGTATGGAAGAAGAGAAAGGAGTATGAACTCAGCTGAACAGAGGATAGGATTTAATGTTCTATTCCTGTTTCTTATATTTAGAGATGAAAAAGAATATCCAAAAGGTCTCTGGGACTATTGCCTCAAAATCTACCTGCTGAGCAATGATTTTAAGGCTAAGCAGGGCAGCAGGGAAAATACTGTGTTACAGCATGTGTGCTTCTAAGATAGAACTGGCCGACAAGTAAGATTATAATATATATGAGAATTGAAACAATTGTAATTGGGAATACATGAAAAACTGAGGCCTTACAGAACCCATAGTCTACAGAATACTTTTAAATGATGTTTAGCCCCTCCAATCTAAGCATACAATTCTAGACTCTGAGTTGAAAAGGATCTTTAAGGTCTTCGAGTCTAAATACCTACTCAATGCTTGAATTCTCTCTGTAACATGCAGCTTATATTTGAACATGTCCTGTAACATTACTTTCCAATTCCATTTTGAAAATTTCCATCTTCTTTTTCCTTATCATTGTCATTTAAATACAGTCCACGTCTCCACACTACTCATCAGTGAGTCCATGAGCAAGTAAGAACCACCCAAAAATGATAAACCCAGGGACACTCCTCTCCTTCCTGGTGATGACCTATTGTTATGCCAGGCCAGTTTCAAAGGGCCTTCTGCATGACTTAATACTCTGCTGTCACAGTCTTGAAATTCTTAAGTTCTTAACAAGCAACTGCATTTTCATTTTCTGGGCTTCACAAATTTGGTAGCTGATCTTGTTCCTAAGTCATCACCAGCACTGTCTATACCTCAGTCAGGTCCCCACCTCCTGATACCTTCTTCTAGCCATTCCACTAGGGCAACTCCACTCTCTGTCTTACCAGATTAGGTTCCTGATTGATTCTCTGTTCTTCAGGGTTTCTGGATTTCACTGTTACTCAGTTTTTGTGGAACAAATCCCTCAATCTGTCCCAGCTGGACCAGACCCTCACTGACACCTTACTTTCTCCCTCAGCAGAAAGAGATTTTGACCATAGCTCTCAGATACTTCTTCCTAAGCTAAATTTTGATCTGAGCCATTGATGCTTTCTCTCCTTCTTGGAGCTATGCAAAATAAATCTTTTTGATTCTTCATCTACTTTGAAGCTAGCCCTTCAAAGCAGAATGGAGGAATCACTTGATAGGGAGACATAGTTGAACTTTGGGGAAGGAGCAGGTGGCAGCTGGTCATTGATGAGGGGTGAATAGAATGTGCTCAGCTTGAGCTAACATTATTCTCATCTTCCTACTGTTCTTATCATACATCAGCTGAACTGATTTGGTGCCCTCTTGCTTAAGGTTGGATGTGGTGGACTCCATCTTTTTTTTTTTTTTTGAGACGGAGTCTTGCTGTGTCGCCCGGGCTGGAGTGCGGTGGCCGGATCTCAGCTCACTGCAAGCTCCGCCTCCTGGCTTTACGCCATTCTCCTGCCTCAGCCTCCTGAGTAGCTGGGACTACAGGCGCCCGCCACCTCGCCCGGCTAGCTTTTTGTATTTTTAGTAGAGACGGGGTTTCACCGTGTTTGCCAGGATGGTCTTGATCTCCTGACCTCGTGATCCGCCCGTCTCGGCCTCCCAAAGTGCTGGGATTACAGGCTTGAGCCACCGCGCCCGGCCGTACTCCATCTTTAAATGGCCGAGTCATACTATCATTAACAATCTAAATTCAACAATCACGAAACCAAGTGATTTGTATTGAAGACGGTATCTTCCCCATAAGTATGTAAATTATTCAAGCGGATCCTTTACATTTATGGTAGAAGGAACAGTGTAAACATGAGAATTTGACAGACCTTTTGAATATACTTAATTTGGGCTTTTATATTTCATGCCAAATTTTGAAATAGTATTTAGTGCTTGGCTTTCTTTTTTTCTTGTTTGCAAAAGTAGCACTTCTTTTCGTAGGAAACTTAGAAAAGAATTTAAAACCACAAAGGAAAATAAACATCTCTTACAGTTATACCTACTAAAAATAACTACAGATAACATACAGTTTAATATCTCTTTATCTTTTACCCTGAACACATACACATATATATCTTAAAAGATCATATTAACTGCAGTTAATATAGTTTAATATCATTATCTTTTACTATGAACATATATACATATATATGTACACTCATATGAATATATGCACATATTATATATATTAAAATACACTATTATGAGCATATTATGGATAGTGTTTCATAACTTACTGTTTTTTAAAATTTTTGTCAAAATGATTTTTCTATGTGATAGGAAACTGGAAAGCAAACATAGTTAAAGCCATCCAGTGACACAATTGGATAGTTCTGTAAAAACCAGTCAATTCAGGAGGAAAGACATTAGAGGGATGTACTTCTAGTTATGTAGGCCAAATAGCAGGTTGATTTTCTCACTATCTACTAACACTAACATCCACAACCAGTTGACATGCTGGTGATGTGTGATGAGAGTAAAGACTTAAGATTTAAGTTATACATTGTTTTAATAAATACTTAGCTGCTTTGGATCCTTTTTACTTTTCAATAAAAGAAGTTTGCCGGGGGATTTTATTTTAAAATAAAGGGCTCAGTTCAGAAGGAAAGAGTTTTATCTTCTTTAATGAGTTGCAAAAACATGCAAAATAATATCCTGAGCCTGTTAAAATTAGAATTTCTAAGCCTAAAGGGGTCAGAAAAACCCAGGAGTATTTTGATGCCCTGAGTTTTTTTTGTTTGATTTGCCTGGAGGTATATATTTAATAACTAAGTGCATTTTCTTCCCCTTTTAAGCTTCTCATCTTCAAAGATTGTGCAGTATATGATTATTTGTTCTATTACTAATCTGTTCATTAAAAAATATGTTTAAAAGCACCTGAATCCATTATTTAGTGAATATTCTTTAAATGTATAACTGTAGATTAAAAATCTCTATTCAAAAAATAATTCCTGTACAAATGGATATTGATAGTCTCTCTGTCTCTGTCTCTCTCTCTCTCTCTGTTCCACTCCCTCTCCCCCTCTCTCCATCCCTCCATTCCCACCTCTCTCCATCCTTCCCTCCCCTCACTCCTTCTCTCTCCATCTCTCTGTCTCTCTTGTGCACATGCCACATTTTAATCATCCCTGGAGTTTTTTCAAAGCTTATACTAACAGGCATCTTCCAAAGAGTTAAATGTTGTGTTTATTTTATTTTTGAAAGTGTGAAGCAACTTAACATTTGCCTTATTCCATCTATATTTCAAAATCTGTGTAGCTTAGTTGATTTTTTATGTTATTTTTACTAACTTTACATTGGTCCTCAGATTTGATTCTTTCAAAAATAGGCATGATAATAAGTGGTCTACAACAGACTGTTGACAGTGAATGAACTGAAAACCTCCTGCAATCTTCAGGATAATCATAGAACAAATGCGAAAAAAAACAAAACAAAACAAAAATTCAACATTTCTGGACATTGACTTCTGCTTTACCCTATCACCTTCTATGAAAAACAGAAGAAAATTGAAAAATATGACAGATGAATTCTCAAACCTTGATACTGAGCATATTTCACTTGCAGACCTCTGTTCTTTCCTCCCTACCCTTTATTGTATTCTTAATGTAAGTTTGTTTAATATAATGAGAGAAGCTGCTTTCCTCAATGTCTCTAAGACAATGCATTAAGACTTCCACACTTATTTACTAAGTGCACACTCCGAATTTATAGTTACAGATTATCACCTTGACCTCTTGTTACCATGTATGCACTGATTCATTACATTTTTTAGACTAAGTTTTACCCAAGATACCACAGGCAGTGTATATTCAGATTTGAAGAGCTTGAATTATTCTTCAAAATGCCTTGAGATTATGGTCTTACTCAAAACAGCCCTAGATCTTACTTTGTGGAAGACAAGTTGGTGGCTTAGACTGAGCATTGGTCTGGTGCCAGGTATACCTGGCTTCAAATCCCTGTCCTCCCTTTATGACACTTGGGACTCTTAGCATCTATATTCCCATTTGTAAAATGGAAACATGAATGTTACATAATTAATTTGGTATAAATTAAATGATACATGAATTATGAAAATTAAGTGAAATAATGTACACAAAGATTTTGAACTGATTAAGTGCTCAAATTGTTAGTTCCTATTATTTTTACATCATTCCAGATTAGTTCATGAGTAGGAGAGTGACCTCATTGCTTCATAGTCATATTTTATTATAGTCTTACAGTACTATTCTCCAGACTTATCAGCCATTTTATCTATGAGATTTGTCTTTAAATGACTTTTTACTGTGCTTAAGAAGCAAATTTACCCTTGCATTTAAAAAACAGAAAAAAAAATGTCACGAAGTTTAATGAAAACTCAAGGCATTCTGAGGCATGACTCAAACACACTCTCAAGATCAAGCATATCAGTAAAGAAAATAATTGTGATATCAGGAGGTAGAAAATGGGAGTCTCCTTTAACTACTTCAATTCTGCAGGCATTCACTGAGTACCTGTGCTTTGGCCACCTAGGTACCCAACCTCCTCCAGCAGTGTGTAAAATTCCTGGAGAGTGGAGTCCAGATCTTTTTCAGCATTTCATCCTCAACATTTAGGGATTATGGAGGAGAAAATTTAAGGACTTGGTCTTGGTTCAAAGGCATGCATATACACACACACACACACACACACATATATACGCATGCAGACATATTTTTTTCATAAGAGTTTTTGGGGAACAGGTCGTATTTGGTTATATGAGTAATTTCTTTAGTGGTGATTTGTGAGATTTTGGTGCACCTATCACCAGAGCAGTATACACTGAACTCAATTGGTAGTCTTTTATCCCTCACCCACTTTTTACCCTTTCCCCCTGAGTCCCCAAAGTCCACTGTGTCATTCTTATGCCTTTACATCCTCACAGTTTAATTCCCATTTATCAGTGAGAACATACAATGTTTGGTTTTCCATTCCTGAGTTACTTCACTTAGAGTAATAGTCTCCAATCTCATCCAGGTTGCTGCAAATGTCATTAATTCATTCCTTTTTATGGCTGAGTAGTATTCTGTTGTGTGTATGTATATATATATCTCACAGCTTTTTTATCCACCTGTTGATTGATGGGCATTTGGATTGGTTCCACGTTTTTCCAATTGTGAATTGTGCTGCTATAAACATGCATGTTCAAGTAGCTTTTTTGTACCATAACCTCTTTTTCTCTGGGTAGATAACCAGTAGTGGGATTACTGGATCAAATGGTAGTTCTGCTTTTAGCTCTTTAAATCTTCACACTGTTTTCTATAATGGTTGTGCTAGTTTACATTCCTAGCAGCATAGAAGTGTTCCCTTTTCACTGCACCCACGCCAACATCTATTATTTTTTGATTTTTTGATTATGGCCATTCCTGCAGGAGAAAGGTGGTATCACATTGTGGTTTTGATTTGCATTTCCATGGTCATTAGTGATGTTGAGCATTTTTTCATGTTTGTTGGCCATTTGTATATCTTCTTTTGAGAATTGCCCATTCATGTCCTTAGCTCACTTTTTGATGGGATAGTTTGTTTTCTTGCTAATTTATTTGAGTTCATTGTAAATTCCAGGTATTAGTCCTTTGTCAGATGTATAGATTGTGAAGATTTTCTCCCACTCTGTGGGTTGTCTGTTTACTCTGCTGACTGTTCCTTTTGCCATGCAAAAGCTCTTTAGTTTAATTAAGTCCCAGGTATTTACCTTCGTTTTTATTGCATTTGCTTTTGGGTTCTTGTTCATGAAATCCTTGCCTAAGCCAGTGTTTAGAAAGCTTTCTCCAATGTTATCTTCTAGAATTTTTATAGTTTTGGGTCTTAGATTTAAGTCTTTGATCTATCTTGAGTTGATTTTTGTATAAGGTGAGAGATGAGGATCCAATTTCATTCTCCTACGTGTGGTTTGCCAATTATTTCAGCACCATTTGTTAAATATGGCATCTTTTCCCCCACTTGGTTTTGTTTGCCTTGTCAAAGATCCATTGGCGGTAAGTATTTGGGTTTATTTCTGGGTCCTCTATTCTGTTCCATTGTTCTACGTGCCTATTTTTATCCCAGTACCATGCTGTTTTGGTGACTATGGCCTCATAGTATAGTTTGAAATCAGATAATGTGATGCCTCCAGATTTGTACTTTTTGTTTGATCTTGCTATGGCTACGCAGGCTTTTTTTGGTTCCATATAAATTTTAGGATTTTTTTCTAGTTCTGTGAAGAACGATGGTGGTATTTTGATGGGAATTGCATTGAATATGAAGATTGCTTTGGGAAGTATGGTCATTTTCACAATACTTCATGGGATATGTTTCCATTTTTTGTGTCATCTGTGATTTCTTTCAGCAGTATTTTGTAAGTTTGCTTGTAGAAATCTTCTACTTCCTTGGTCAGGTATATTCCTAAGTATCTTATGTTATTTTTGCAGCTATCATAAAAGGGATTGAGTTCTTGGTTTGATTCTCAGCTTAGTTGTTGTCAGTGTATAGCAAAGCTACTGATTTTCGTACATTAATTTTTTTATACTGAAACTTTGCTGAATTCGTTTATTGGTTCTCGGAGCTTTTTGGAGGAGTCTTTAGGGTTTTCTAGGTATACAATCATATAATTAGCAAACAAAAATGGTTTGATATCCTCTTTACTGATTTAGATGCCTTTATTTGTTTCTCTCGTCTGATCGCTCTGGCTAGAACTTCCAGTACCATGTTGAATAGAAGTAGTGAGAGTGCGCATCCTTGTCTTGTCTCAGAGAGAAAGCTTTCAACTTTTCCCCATTCAGTATTATGTTGTCTGTGGGTTTGTCATAGATGGTTTTTATTACATTGAGGCATATATCTTGTATGCCAATTTTTCTGAGGGTTTTAATCATAAAGAAATGCTGAAGTTTTTCAAATGCTTTTTCTGCATCTAGTAAGATGATCATGTGATTTTTGTTCTTAATTCTGTTTATGTGGCATATCACATTTATTGACTTGCATATCTTAAACCATCCCTGCATCCCTGGTATGAAACCCACTTGATCGTGGTGGATTATATTTTTAATATGTTGTTGGGTTTGGTAAGCCAGTATTTTGTTAAGGATTTTTGCATCTATGTTCATCAGGGATATTGATGTGTAATATTCTTTTTTGGCTATGTCTTTTCCTGGTTTTGGGATTAGGGTGATACTGGTTTCATATATTTATTTAGGAAGGATTCCCTCTTTCCCTGTCTTGTGGAATAGCATCAATAGGATTGGCACCAATTCTTTTTTGAATGTCTGGTAGATTTCAGCTGTGAACCCATCTGGTCCAGGACTTTTTTTGTTGTTGGCAATTTTTAAGTTACCATTTCAAACTTGCTGCTTGTTATTGGTTGGTTTAGAGTATCTAATTCTTTCTGCTTCAAGGTAGGAGGGTTGAATCTTTCCAAGAATTTGTCCATATCCTCTAGATTTTTTAGTTTATGCACTTAAAGGTGTTCATAGTAGCCTTGAATGAGTTTTTGTGTTTCTGTGGTGTCTGTTGTAATATCTCCAATTTCATTTGTAATTGAGTTTATTTGGATTTTCTCTCTTTTTTTCTTGGTTAATTTTGCTAATGGTCTATCAATGTTATGTATCTTTTCAAAGAATCAGCTTTTTGTTTCATTTATCTTTTGTATTTTTTCATTCAATTTCATTTACTTCTGCTCTGATCTTGGTTGTTTCCTTTCTTCTGCTGGGTTTGGGTTTGGTATGTTCTTGTTTCTCCAGTTCCTTGAGGCATGGCCTTAGATTGTCTATTTGTGCTCTGTCAGACTTTTTGATGTAGGCATTTAGGGTTACAAGTTTCCTCTTAGCACCCTCTTTGCTGTATCCCAGAGGTTTTGATAGGTTGTGCCACTGTTGTCATTCAGTTCAAAGAATGTTTTAATTTCCATATTGATTTCATTGTTGATCCAATGATCATTCAAGAGCAGGTTATTTAATTTCCACATATTTGCATGGTTTTGAAGGTTCCTTTTGTAGTTGATTTCCAGTTTTATTCCACTGTGGTCTGAGAGAGTACATGATATAATTTCAGTTTTCTTAAATTTATTGAGACTTGTTTTGTGGCCTATCATATATGGTCTATCTTGGAGAAAATTCCATGAGCTAATGAATAGGATGTATATTCTGCAGCTGTTGGGTAGAATGTTCTGTAAATATCTGTTAAATCAATTTGTTCCAGGGTATAGTTTAAATTTTTGTTTCTTTGTTGACTTTCTGCCTTGGTGACCTGTCTAGTGCTGTCATTGGACTATTGAACTTTCCCACTATTATTGTGTTGCTGTCTATCTCATTTCTTAGGTCTAGCAGTAATTATTTTATAAATTTGGGAGCTCCAGTGTTAGGTGCATATATAGTTGGGATTGTGATATTTTCCTTTTGATTAAGGCCTTTTATCATTATATAACGTCCCTCTTTCTCTCTTTTAACTGCTGTTGCTTTAAAGTTTGTTTTGTCTGATACAATAATAGCTACACCTACTGGCTTTTGGTGTCCATTTGTGTGGAATGTCTTTTTCCATCCCTTTAAGTTAAATTCAAGTGAGTCCTTACGTGTTAGACGAACCTCTTGATGACAGCAGATAGTTCGTTGGTGAATTCATATCTATTTTGCACATTTTAAGTGCAGCATTTAGGCCATTTACATACAGTGTTAGTATTGAGATATGAGTTATTATTCCATCCATTGTGCTATTTGTTGCCTGTATACCTTGGTTTTTTTAATTGTATTTTTGTTTTATATGTCCTGTGAGATTTATGCTTTAAAGAGGTTCTGTTTTGATGTGTTTCCAGGATTTGGTTCAAGATTTAGAGCTCCTTTTAGCAGTTCTTGTAGTGCTGGCTTGGTACTTGTTACTTCTCTTAGCATTTGTTTGTCTGAAAAAGACTATATCTTTTCTTCATTTATGAAGGTTGGTTTTGCTGGATGCAAAATTCCTGGCTGATGATTGTTTTGTTTAAGGAGCTGAAGATAGGCCCGAATTCCTTCTAACTGGTAGGGTTTCAGCTGAGAAATCTGCTGTTAATCTGACAGGTTTTCCTCTATAGGTTACCTGGTGCTTTTGTCTCACAGTTCTTAAGATGGTCTTAACTTTAGACAACTTGATGATGATGGGCCTAAGCGATGATCTTTTTGTGATGAATTTCCCAGGCGTTCTTTGAGCTTCTTGTATTTGGATGTCTGGGTCTCTATCAAGGCCAGGGAAGTTTTCCTCGATTATTCCCCCAAATATGTTTTCCAAACTTTTAAATTTCTCTTCTTCCTCAGGAACACCAATTATACTTAGTTTGGTCATTTAATGTAATCCCAAACTTCTTGGAGGCTTTGTTCACTTTTTCTTATTCTTTTTTCTTTGTCTTTGTTGGATTGGGTTAATTTGAAAACCTTGTTTTTGAGCTCTGAAGTTCTTTCTATCCTTGTTCGATTCTATTGCTGGGACTTTCCAGAGCATTTTGTATTTCTCTAAGTGCATCCATTATTTCCTGAAGTTTTTATTGTTTTTTTATTTATGCTATCTATTTCACTGAAGATTTCTCCCCTCATTTCTTGTTTCATGTTTTTGATTTCCTTAAATTGGACTTCACCTTTCTCTGGCACCTCCTTGATTAGCTGAATAACTGACCTTCTGAATTATTTTTCAAGTAACTCAGGGATTTATTCTTGGTTTGGCCCATTGCTGGTGAGCTAGTGTGATTTTCAGGGGTGTCAAAGAACCTTGTTTTATCATATTACCAGAATTGTTTTTCTGATTTTTTCTCATTTGGGTAGCCTATGTCAGAGTGAAAGTCTAGAGCTCGTTACTGTTCAGATTCTTTTGTCCCACGGGGTGTTCCCTTGGTGTAGTACTCTCCTCCTTTTCCTAGAGATGTGGTTTCCTGAGAGCTTCTGGATCTAGCCACCCAGCAGGTCTACCAGGCTCTGGAGTGGTACTGAGGGTTGTCTGCACAGAGTCCTATCATGGGAATCATCTACAGGTCTCTCAGCCATGGAGCCCAGCATCTGCTCCAGTGGAGGTGGAAGGGGAGTAAAATGGACTCTGTGAGGGTTCTTAGTTTTGGTTTTTTAATACATTATTTTTGTGCTGGTTGGTCTCCTGCCAGGAGATAGTGTTTTGAAGAGAGCATCAGCTGTGGTAGTATAGGGAGGAAACCGGCAGTGGGTGGGGCCCTAGAGTCCCCAAGAGTATATGCCCTTTGTCTTCAGCTACCATGGTGGGTAGGGAAGGACCATCAGGTGGGGCAGGGCTAGGTGTCTCTGAGTTCAGACTCTCCTTGGGTGGGTCTTGCTGCAGCTGAGTATTTGGGGTATCTTCCAGGTCCTGCAAGAGCAATCTGCTTCCTTCAGACGATCTGGGGTTCTCTTGGCTTTCCTGCTTTATTCCTGCAGTAATTCTGGAGCAAAAGTTCGAGATGCAAGTCTCCACACACTGCTGTGTCTGTCTGCATGGGAGCTGCAATCTAGTCCTGTGTCTTGCCCACCATGATCTTTTCTATCTCAAAGGCATTTTTCTCTTCAGATAAAAAGAGAGAGCACCAACAATTATTTAGAGATTTTGATGGGGTAATGAGTGGTAACTACGAGAAAGGAGCAATATCTCTGACCTATTCTCAGCAGAGTCTACTTTCTAGGAACACATTCAGTAGTGTTAATGAACTGCAGAGTCTATTGTGACAATGCTGTGATTTGGGTTGGGCTCCCCATGTGAGAATTTTGGGATATATGTCACAGACCAACCTAAAGGAGGAATGAACCTACAGAGCTGGCATCTTGTGAACCATGCATCAAGCTAACATCTATCAGTCTTCAAAGACTGAGCCTACTAATTGCCCAGCACTGAAAAACACTAAAGGACATAGAAAAATACAACCCATAATCATCACTTTCAGCCATATAGCAGTTTCTCACCTTTATTATCTTTTCTATTAGGTAGTCTCAACTAACAGGCTTTCCATCTATGCAATGAGAATATTTCCAGCTCACTCACCTGCCATTTTAATGACTTTTCTCTGAATATTCTGATCCTCTCACTCAGATTTCCCTAAATTCCCAGCTTCACACCTACAAAATGCCCCTGTGACTTCAGAGCAAATTTCAGTGACTTTCATCACTACCAACAGAGCTGGTTAATAGGGAAGATGAAAAGTGGGAAAAGGAAAAACACACCCTACAACATACATGTATCTACAAAAGTTGTCTAATTTATCTCACTAACTTTTAGTGCTCCATTTGTGCTTTGCAATGTCTTCCATATTTATTAACAATGTTTATAAACATTAAATTAATAATATAAAGTTAACGAACATTAACACCCAAGAGAATGCCAAACAAGTGGAGAAAGTTAGATGCCCCCATTACAGAACATTAACAGCACTGGAGTTGCTTTAGATGTGGCAGCTGCAAATGAACCATTACTTCCAATCTGCAGTATTTTTCAGTCCCCTAGTGAAAATAAACATGCCACTTGAAAAAATAAGATCAGTATTATAGCAGGATAAATTAGAGTGGTTATTAGTATATTAATTGAATACCAGATGGAAAAGCAAAACAAACAATAGCCTGCCAGTGTCTACAGGAAATGTCTTCTAAATATTTTAGAAGAAATTCTAAAACAACATGTGGTGGTGAGGTATATGGGTATATATTTTCAGTTACCCTGAGCTTACTAGTGACCAAAATAGTCCATGTATTACTTCTCTAGGGGATGTGAAGTCGGAAATTGTGGAAAGCTCTGCCAGATATTTAATTGGGAGTGACCTTTTCAGATGCCAAAATGGATACTAAGTTTTTGGTGTAATCGTTATGAGTTTAATTATCCTGGAGGTGTATTGACCTTCTTGCCTTGTGCAAAACTATACACTGTGGCCACATTGGTCCTGGTGGAAGATAAGTGCAATTCCAGGGGCTCAGAAGCTGGTGGGTGAGTGTGTTCCAGACTGGCCTGGCCAGGGACTATAAGTTCCTTCCTCTAAGCTGTCTGCACAGACCCACCCACAAATGAAGTCTGTGAATGCTAAAGTGTCTAACAGCCCACAATTTAGCAGCGACTGTAAACATCACTTAAATCAGCCACGTGCTATAAAATGTATTCAAACATAAGAAAGCATTTCTGAGACCTTGCTTAGTTCTATAGGGAATTGTTATTTTTTGATTTTTTCAGTGTATTTTTTTCTAAAGTATAAAAGAATTTTGGTACAACAAAAGATACTCTTGGAGGTGTTATGTCCCTATGGATGTCTTACTTATTTTAAAATAGGCTTTCAAATGTTAAAGCTGGCTTACAATCATTCTTTGTTAAACTGAATTATTCATCAAACTTGATTAAACATATATTATGTATCTGGTAGGTTGGGCACAGATACGGATAAGGACACCTTCTCTACCCTGATGGAGTTCCCAGGTGAGGGCAAGGCCAGTGTCTTTCCCAGTCGCTGTGATGCAATGGGATAAGAGCAGTAATATGGATATGAAAGATGTGCTTCAGGTGTGCTGTAGGTGAGTGCCATTTGACTCTGCCTGGGAAGGTTAGCGGGAAGCCTAAGAGTAGTCCTGAAGGCTGAAAAAGAATTCTCTTGGAAAGGAGAAAAGATCTTTCAAAGGAGAGAAGCTAGTCTAACTTTTTGGCATCTTTCAGCTCTTGCCATTCCCAAATGTCTTCTGAAAATCTACTGCTACTTGAGGCTTCCAAGAGGAATTAGGTACATTCCCAGGTTGTCTCTTGACCATCACTCATAGCTATCATCATTCCGTGTTTTAATCATTTGCTTTTCCGTACCCCCTCTAGGTATTACTTTTCTAGGAATATCAAAATTGCTCATTGTGGAACCCCAGCCCAATGCCTGGCTATGTAGTAGCAACTCATGAATGTTAAATAAAATAATGTTTGAGATAATCTAACATGATATGAATGTAGGGGACATGGTGGTCTGAGTCAGATTGCAGTGAGACTTATGTACCCTGCTACATGATGTTACAGACCTTATCATGTGTTGGGCAGCAGAGATTCAATGTCTGCTTTGAGTAGTAGAGTAGAATGGTGCTTCTGGTGGAAGGGTGGGGTGTGGGTTGGAATGGGGAGCAGCTGCCAGCTGGGAGATGTGTCCCCGATCTCCCTCTCTGAGTGGACAAACAAGTGGGTAGAGACTGGAGCACACCAACCTACAGCCTGGTTTGGGACTGGGGGTTGGGGGTGGTGCAGGGAGAGGACAGGTTTTGAATAGTAACATCCTGTGGGATTTCTAAGTTAGTCACCAAGCTGGCAACTGAATCTAGGTTACTGAGTTCCAGAACATGAAGTGGAGGCATGGGAAGGCCAAGAATAGGAGGTCAGGAAGTGAGGACTGACAGAATCCCCCGCACTGAGCAGCACGTGGCCACCATTGTCATTTATTGGATATGACTTGCAGTTAAGTGGTGGTGAAAGACAGGTGAGTAGAGATGGAAGGAAAGAGAAATTTAAAAAGATCTTAGTTGGGGTAACTGGGTGAGTGCTGACGCATTAACAGGCTAGGGAAGGAAAGCGGAGGAATAGCAGCAGCTTGCCAGAGCCACAATAGGAATGTGCAGCAGGGAGAGAGGGGCAGGTGGCAGATAGCAAATGATTTTTGTTGAGTTCCAGTTGGGGAACTTAGAAGAAAATCAAGATTTTGCATTGTGTTTGAAAGTTAATCTATAAGAATCACTTTATTGTCTTTGCAAAAGTAGCTTTTTATTAACAGAAATGCCTTTAGCTACATTTCTAATTCTAAGAGAGACTGTTCAACTTTTCTTATACTAATTTAGTTTATTAGAACCAGATAAGGGAGGTCTGAGTCAGTGAATTTAGCATACCAAGGTTGGTGAATAAGATCAACATCCCAGAGCAAATGGTTTAAACATTTAAGTAAACTCTTTTTTTTCTACAACAAATATTTTCTTCAGATTCCTATGATAAACATGCATAGTCCCAAGATTATAAGTTAGCAGAACTTGGAACCACCTACAAAAACCATTCAATATAAGAAGAAAGAAAATAGACTTAAATCAAAACCTAATTTTATAATGACAAGATCTAGAATAAGTGTAAACTTAAGATACATTTTATGATAACCAATACATAAATATTCTCAAATCTTCTCTTATCTATCTAAACAAAATGTATTTGTTAAAACAGTGCTTTGCATTTTCAAAATTACTTTTACCAACAGCTTTTTAAACTTTCTCTCAATTATTTTTGCCAAACTAATTATGACCCATGAATTTTAATAGAATTTTACACTGTTTTGTCAATTAGCTTAGCCAAGGATATTTGAGGCTTATCATACTTTTGTCATATTGAATGAAATGTTCTGTTACTCTGCTTCTTTTTCTTACAGTGTTTCTTTTTTCCTCCCAGCTCAGAATAGGAGTACTCACTGCTGTGCCAGAGAGTATGAAAAGTCCCAGGAAGAACTTGTCATTTTTTTCCTAGAGTATACATTTTACTTGAGGAACTTGAGGGTTGCAAAATGGGTGGTGGGAAGGAGGCTAAGTAATTTAACACATTTTTATATTAAAATAAATATGCTATATTATGCTAGAATGAAAATTCACGTGAATTTGTACACATTAAAAAAGAACAGCAACACAAGGCTTCAACCAGCCATTATGCTGGCTGCCAGCATTTTCAGCTTCTCACTTCATCTCTTGGTGAGACTTCATGCTTTCTAAAGATGGTCTCACACAAGGGGCATTTATACCCATCACTCTGGGGGCTGTCTCAGGCCTCAAGAAGATGTTATGACAACCCAAAGTAGTGCTACATTCTATGTGCACCACCTCACTCCTACCACCTCTTCCTGATAGGGTCTGAACACCTGTGAAGATACGGTGCTTATCTCACTGTGTAACAGTTACTGCATGTCTCTCTGAAGTGGCAGTGCCTTGTGAGCAGGTGTGGTCCCCCTCCCCAAATCATTTCCTCTATCCCCAGTTCCTAGCTCCTGTCACAAAGTATTCAATAAATGTGTGTCAAGGGAATGGGTGGGTGAATGAATGAATGAGTGAGTCTTCAGAACTATCCAGGACAGACCGCAATTCACATACTCACATATAGAACACTTTGGTAATGACCCTGGGGTTACCCTCATGTTTAGTCTGAGATGAGACTGATCACACTGTGAGGTGACACACTAGACTGCGGAATTATCAGGGAACAAATCTCATCATTGGGGCAGAGACAAGGAGAGTCTCCTGGGAAATCAAATTTTGATCCAATAACCAAGGAAACTAGATTTGTTCTATTAACGAAGTGTGTATACTGACTGCAAACTCGCTGCAAGGAGAGACCCTGTCAGAAGATTTTCCACTCTTCTTGCAGCTTAGACAAAAGAGCAGAAAAAAATAATACCATAAAAAGATGTGCTTCGAAGACTGTCTATTGACCACAACTGAATTGCTCTTTTGCAGTCAATGCATTTGTCATCATTCCAGTAATCCATTATGTCCAAATATATTACATCATTAAGATCATAAAAATATCAACCCATCTTTGCCACATCCCATTTTATCAGGCATTCAGACATGCTCTGAGAATTAGTGGGTTTTGTAAATGGTAAAAAAAAAAAATGAGCTGACAATGAAAATAAAGTGAGTTTTGCTCAAGGACAATAAACCTAAACCATGGGGCAGTTGACTATCACAAAACTTGAAAGAGAAGGGGATTTCATTCATTTAACAAATACTGAAATGCTATATACATGCTAAGCACAATATTTCAGGCACAGTAAAAGGCAAGATAAAAATATGAGTAAAAGGCCAAATAAACATAAAAATATTTTCCTTTCAACAATGTGTCAACTTAAGAAATCTGAAGTGTGAATAATATATTTTGTTGTTTGTACTTACAATAGATATCATGGTAGGTGTTTAATAAATGATGTAGTAGCTACGTACCTCCCTAAAGTGTGAATGTGGACATTTTCCCTATCCACACTGCACTCTTCCGATGCAGCGTCTCATAATAAGGAGGCAACAGTGCAGTGATAGAGCAGTGACTTTTACACTCCTTTTGCAAATTTGAGTTGCAGACCGAACAAGGATGGACAATGAGCTTAGTATGCCTTGGTTGGTATCCTACTTTCACCAGTTACTAGCTGTATGATTTTTTGGCAAAGTATTTAAGCTCTGTATGGCTTAGTTTCTTTATTAATAAGTAGAAGCAGTCTGTTTATCATCCCACTGATATGGTTTAGGTATTTGTCCTGCCCAAATCTCATGTTGAAATGTGGTCCCCAGTGCTGGAGGTGGGGCCTGGTGGGAGATATTTGGGTCATGGGGGTGGACACCTTATGGCTTGGTGCTGTCCTCATGATAGTTCTGGTTGTTTAAGAGTGTGTGGCACCTCCGTGCTCTCTCTCCTGCTCCCACTCTTGTCATGTGACATGTGTGCTCCCGCTTCTCCTTCCATCATGAGTAAAAGCTCCCTGAGGTCTCTCAAGAAGCTAAGCTGATGCTAACACCATACTTCCTGTACAGGCTGTGGAAACCTCTTTTCTTTATAAATTACCTAGTCTCAGGCATTTCTTTATAGCAATGCAAGAATGGCCTTACACACCCACCTACCTTCTTATGGTTATAATGATGAACTGAGATGATCTATATAAAATGCTCAGAGCAGTTCTTGGCACACAGGGTATATTCAATAAAGGCAAACTATTATTTACCTGGAATCTTGGCAGACAGAAACATTTGACTGAGTAGATAAAAATACTTTACTCGGAAGTGGATTAAAAAAATAGAAAATATTCTGGAACGGGAAGTTAAGTCCAGAATGGAAAGAGCTAAAATCCACAAATGTCACTGGGCATTCGTTATGTCCACAACATTGCACAAAGTGCTAAGAGGATGCAAATGGCCCAAAGGCTCATTTGTGTCCTGCAGAAAAATTTCATTTGGAGCAACAAGACAGTAACAGATGGAAATAGTCAAATAGTAAAAGACTGAAACAATCATTTAAAGTCTGCAATCAAAGAGATGTCACAATATTTTTTTAAATCTGTGGAATCCCAGAGTTAAATTATATCGTAATTTGTACAGCCATAAACCAGGTATACTCCATATGTTTATAGTTCTTAATAGCTATGAAGCCAAAACACATTTATAAATTAAATATAACAAAAGAACACCACATATTCCAGTTAACAATGATCAGTGTAATGTGGTAACACTGTTTTACTGGGAATAATTGCTCCTTTCAGGATGAATGCAGTGTTGACTCCATGGCACCAGTTCTTTTGAGTTTGACATGCTCGTACAACTGTGTGCTGAGTAATGACATCATTCTCCAAGTGCTTTTTCTTTTTGAATGGTGAATGGCCATTTCTTTCCAGCATGTAGAATACCTTACTCTCATTTAGCTTTCACTTAATGCAAGAGCACCATTTGCATATTGTCTGCCTATGTTCTTTTCTTAATTAGCTTGTTACAATTAAAGTGGTACTAATCGGGACCAAAACAGTCATATACACAAATAGACAGTGAAAATATTAGGCAGTTCTCAGTTATAAGGTATTCATCAAATGATGCAGACCATGCTTATAATACTTTTTAGATTATCATGAAAATGAGGCCGGGTGCAGTGGCTCACGCCTGTAATCCCAGCACTTTGGGAGAACAAGGTGGGCGGATCACAAGGTTAGGAGTTTAAGACCAGCCTGGCCAACATA